>NC_071511.1:118795280-119098310 GCF_027887155.1 Malaclemys terrapin pileata
TAATCTATGTCAACTGTAGGGGGGGGGGGTGTTCTTCTAAGAATTCAAGCTTTCATTTAAAGAGACGGTTCAATTTCTAGCAGTGACAATTAACATTCCGTTTAGATTTTGAGTAGTCTATATCTAATGATTTGAAAATCCCACGGCAGAACTGGTAACCAGTTGTGCTATGTTCTTCAAGATACCACAGCAAGCTTACGTGTTACAATCTAGAAATAATTAAAAGCCAAATGCACATGAAAATTCAGAAGTATCAGCTAAAGTTTCTCAGTCTCTTGGTTGCAAGATTATTTTTATTCCTTCACTGAATACAGTACTCTTTAATCTTATACTTCATGGAAATGATTGTTGTCACCATAGTTACCTCATCTAAACTCCTGGTATTCACACTGCAAGTTTTCACTATCATGAATACTGTTAAAAATGAAATGTTCAAGTAATATATATTACACTTTTTTGGCAGCACTTTGTAGGACACTATTAAGAAGTTCATGACTGCAGGAGAGCTGAGAGAAATTTTATGGTTTTGCAATATTTGTCACTTGCTAGTTGAGGCCCTCCCAGATTTTCATAATTAGACATCTTTAATTCCAACAGCAGGACCAATCCTTATTTCATGAAATTTCTTAGCTATCTCCTTGTCATATTATTCAAGGAGCTTTTAAAATTGAAACATGACAATTTACTTACATTAGACATTTAGAAATAGGAAAAGCTCATCAGATCAAACTTGCTATCATTTTTTAGTGTTGTTTACATCAGTTTACAAAGACAGTGTAAAAGAGTAAACCCTAAAATTATAGTTGATAAAGCAAAACAATATAGATAACTACTTGCTATGTTATTCTGTCTCCCCATATATATATTGTTGCCATATCACAAGATAAGGCAGTATCTAAGGAAAATGAATTTTTAATTAACTGCATTTTGTCCCTACATGGCTAGCAATCATGAGAGCACCCAAAACTTCAGTGGTGCAATAAGATTGCCATTGACAGACAAACTAAATATTCAGCCAGACTACTGTAAGAACCTAACCAGAGATCAAACCAGGCGGTGCTTGAACTGCAAGGAGACCATCCCTCTTTGGGATTTGCCATGATGATGACGATGACAACTAAATTCAAACTTTGGCAAAAATTGGTATTTTATGGTAGTAAAACAACACAGAACATCTGCTCACCAATACAGTCAGGTTAATGGCACGCTTAACAGCTTTGAAAAGGAACCGCATAACAGACAAAGCATCTGTCCCTTTCAGTTCTCACAAATTGTGCCTGGGTTCAGTCATATCAGTGTGTAGATACTGTCAACAAAAATTAAGAATGCCTTTAGTAATGTTAATCATAAGTCATGTAGACTTTATTAACGTGCTACCTAAACAACAAGGGAGCCCGATTCTGCATTCTTTGCACACCCACCATTCCCAGTGAAATCTACAGGAGTTTGGAGTACGCAAGGAATGCAGGGGCATGTTCCAAGTAAACAACAGTTCTGCAACCTCAGATATAAAATAGCTTTGGAAATAGTTGGTGAAAAGAATCACTTATGCTTAAAAAAAAAGTTGTTTCATCTCCAAGTGCCTATATCAACATGTGGGCAGAAAGGGTGGAAGACTGGAACATGGACAAATGAAAATTGTACCTCATCACAAACAGGCTTCACCACTTAATGACGTGCTTCAGAACCCCCTTAAAAAAACACTGCAAGCCATGAACAAGATCTATGTTCAAATAAAGAGTATTTTAAAACACCAACAGGCTAGGCAGTAAGAGAGTGAACCAAGATGTGCTGCAATATTTAGGGAGCCATTATAATGTAAATGTGTAAGGTATTAAAAAGTCTATATAAGGTGCACAGCTTCTGTGGTCTATAGAATACCAAAAGAACGAACAATCAGAATCCATACATAATGATAAGCCTCTGAGTATTGGGGTTCACAGGTCCATTGAACCAGACCATGTCTGTGTAATCATTATGATTCCATACTGTCTTATGGATCACATCATATACCCTGCCCACACTTTGGATGTGTGCCACTTTAAGAAGCAGACATAGGCACACAAAGAACTGGTGTGAGAAAGGTAAGAGTAAACTACATCCAATTTGCTCTGAACATCACATTTACCATGATGAACATTTAGGCTCCCATATAGCTTGTGACACAAATAATATCCCTTTTAGCAGGATGATTGCAACTTGCAGCCAAGTGTCACGTTTTAAATATAAACTCTTTTCAAAATATATTGACATGATTTTCATATGATGAAGTGTACTCTTCAGCACAAGAATGTTCACAACAAAAGGGATATGTATTTCATGCAACTTAAAATTCAATAATTATTTAGAAAACAAAGATGCACTTTAACATCACCAGCACACAGACTACAAGCTATTCTTTGGCACACATGCGAAGGGAACTCAGAAGGAAAAGTTAAAACTGTTCAAGCTTTTCCTATTTCTTACTTTTCAAAGGACTGTGATGTGTCTAAATAATTAACAGTAAACCAACAAAATGCTAAAAGAACTAAGGATACAGGCACGCCAAAATCATTAAGAGAGCTCTTCGAGCATCCACAGTGGGACCAATTTACACTACTTCAGGGTATTCTAGCATGTTTTAGCTCTAAGCAGCATGTATCACTTTACGAGATCATGTACTGTAATATTTTCCTTACAATATACCACAGATTCTTCTTACTCTGTACTGATCTTTACAGGGCTGAAATTAACTCTCTGATGTGAAGTCTGAGGCTTTTAAAAAGAATTACAAACACAGAACAATCTATTTATTTTTAAAGAGAAACACATTACCTAGAAAAAAGAAGAACAGGAGTACTTGTGGCACCTTAGAGACTAACAAATTTATTAGAGCATAAGCTTTCGTGGACTACAGCCCACTTCTTCGGATGCATCCGAAGAAGTGGGCTGTAGTCCACGAAAGCTTATGCTCTAATAAATTTGTTAGTCTCTAAGGTGCCACAAGTACTCCTGTTCTTCTTTTTGCGGATACAGACTAACACGGCTGTTACTCTGAAACATTACCTAGAGGTTAACGACAGTACAACTCCTTTGTAATCAGAGCCATCTCTTTATAAAGAAATACTATGCTGAACAGAGTTTGATTCCAGAATATGCCCCTATTTAAAGAGAGGTTTAGTACTATGTTACCTAAATAACATTGGACCTCGGTAGTGCAGGCACAGTGAGCATAAAAATTAAAATGTTAGTACCTCAAATATTACTTTATCACCACATGCTACAAGTTGTATCTCAATACATTTTGAAACATACCAAACTGTATTTCAGACACAAAGAAAATATGCAGTATTGTCAGACAGGGCAATTGTAATGTAAACAAGGCTTATTTTAGTCTTTACAAGCTTGATGGGGAGGCTGCTAAATCTTCCATAGCATCAGTTCCTTTCCTCCCCCACCAAAAAAATCTCCATAAAGAAATGCAGTCATCTCCTCCAAGATAAAGCACAATGCAATGTGTAATCAAAATTAAATATATGGCTATAAAAAAGAGAAAGGGAAAAATACAAGGATTTGTTCAATCCAAAAAGCATCCACAACCAACCACCCCAGGAAACAACTACACATAATAAACTTCGATAATTTCAGAAAACCTGCTGATCCATCGTCAGGACTTGTTAACAGTACTTCCCAACAGTGGGTTAAATTAACGTTTGGGCTAGTGCAACATATCAACATTTACCTAACACCCCCCCGCCAAGGATGTAGCCAGAAGCCTCACACTGCTGCCACACTACCAAGGTAACCTGTTCCAGACACAGCAAGCATCAAGCTCCTCTGAAAGACACTAAAAGCCAACACCTAACTGAGGATAGGAAAAGAGAAAGCCATAAGAATCTGATGGGAGACGGAAATAATTGAGGGAACCATCCCAGCTGTAGCTAGGTGGAGAGAAGAGAGAATCCCCAGCACAAACAATGAGGAGTCCTTGTGGCACCTTAGAGACTAACAAATTTATTTGGGCATAAGCTTTCGTGGGCTAGAACCCATCAGATGCATGAAATGGAAAATACAGGAGCAGGTATAAATACATGAAAGGATGGGAGTTGCCTTACCAAGTGTGAGGTGAGTCTAACGAGAGAATTCACTTAACAGCAGGATACCAAGGGAGGACCAAGCGCAATTAGTGTGGAGGGCAATTCTTCATCATTCCTCAGAAGTTTGGAAAAGCCAATAGCAAGGGAGAATTCTCGGTATTTAATTATCATTCAAATTTAAATGATAAAGGCTGATATTTTAGCCACATCTGAAATGTTCAAATACTCTCCCAGTGAGAATTTTATTCCCTTATTGTAAAATGCAATCTTTCCAAAAGATACTATTCTTGGACCCTGAGCACATCTTCCCCACCAATCTTTAGATATCTATTAGACAAGGCTGATACCAATGTAAAATTTGATCTCTGTCTAGTTTTACATTCTTAATCCAGTTAAGATATGGACATGTACATACCTAACGTTCTTTACTAAACAGCCATAGACATGGTGTACATATATTTCACACACGCGCTAGTGAACAGTTCCTTCATGATGACAATACTGAAAAAAGGACCATCATACATTCTTTCAGCAGAAATGCTCATTTCATAGAAAGCCATGATCATGTAACAACAAATCCAAGGATTTCCTAATGGGAGCACACACAATGAAAATGTTAAAAGAAAACCACATGCAGAAAGCTACAAAAAATATTCATTGGTCAGATGGAAGCCTTTCAATAATCTAGTGTTCTTAAAGTAGAGTACTTCCATTAGTGTGATTTAATTGTCAAGATAACAAAGGAATGCCCCTCCCCATATCCCTTGCCTTACAGATATGTCATGTTGGGAAGATACAACTATACCAGGATCAGCAGCTAGTCACAACCAGTACTATTTACCAACCCTACCTCTGCTGTTATGTGATGTAGAGGATTCTACTTTACATTTCTATAAAAAGTAGAATAGGGAATATTATGTTGCTCTGATTCTGACAAACCATGGAAAAAGCATTCCCTTTTCAAATGAGGAATCCAAGATACATCAACGATGTTTTTTGTTCAAAATCATCTTGCTTTATTATCAGATTATACGTAGGTGATTGTTGCCTGATCATTTCACTTGTTACATCTACAGAAATCCAGCCCCTCAGCAAAACAAGTATATATATAAAATGTTTAACATGAACTGAAAGGATCCAGCTGCAACCTCCTAAATCTTTCATTTTACTTGCTCAGAGCTCAAGATTAACCAAACAGGAAATCAAAATATTCAAGCTCAAATCTTTTTAACAAGAATTGACAATATTAGGTTTTTTAAAAAAAAATTGGAATGTATCTACAATACAGTATTAAACTTTCAAGATGCAGAAATCCTTTTAAGAAATCAGCGTGGGGTTATATTGAGATCATTATGCAAGCTATGCTTAAAATATGGCTGTACATGTTGTATTACTTAATATGACCACCACCTTCTTCAGGCCCTTAATTTTATAAATAGATGCATCCAATAATACCTAAAGATAGATAGATCTATAGTTCCATGAAAAGTGTGTGATTTTTTCCTATTAGAAGCTATATATATATATATATATATATATATATATATACACATACACACACACACACACACACACACACACACACACACACAAAGTAATTTGTCAAAAAATCATTGGCTAATTTTTGTTTCAGCAATTTTTGGTTCCAAAATGCTGAGACTGTCTCACTACTGCAGCAATTACAATACATGCAATTAAAACTCAATCATTAATATTCTGCCGTGAAAAGGTCTTTGTGCACACGCATGCATAATTACATAAAATGCATGCTTTCACAGTCCATATCAATTTCAAAGACATTAACTAAAAATTACAATTAGCATAATCTTTTACTACTTTTTAATTTAATATATGACTTTTAAAATTTCCATATCTACTCTTATAAATCCCTGTGCAGTCTGAAGGCAATATTTCTCCATTAAACTTCAGTCATGCTGAACTGCTACGTAGCTGCTACATACAAACACAACTGTAGTCAAGTATATGTAACAATCCAATACAATTATGATTACTATAGCTCTCTAGTGACTTAAAGATATATTTGTGTAATTTACATAGACAATGAACACACTTTTTACAACCGCATGTGTATTAGAAGCTGTCACTAAATGTTCTTCAGAACACAACTATAGTTCAGATACAAAAATTATTTGATTGCAGAATACATACTTTTAAAGAGAAGCTTTTTGTATGGCTCCAACAGAATTGCCACAAAATAAATGCAGTGAAACAGGAAAATGTCACACCTATATGAAAAGATGGGGGGAGAGGTATAGCTAGTAAAGCCACATAGTAGATGTAATGATTACCCTGAATGTCAGGTAAACATTACTCTGTATGTTAGTTACTACTAAACACATACATAAAGCATCTTTAATTTCTCTTCAGCCTGCTCACAATATTTTGGTCGGAGGGAAGATAGGGTTGAAAAACTGTGCTTCCTTATTTTTTTAATATCACCATTTCACTATATGAAGAAGACAATGTATCATAAAGTAGTATCCCAAGCTGCAGGGAGGCAGGACACCACTGATTAAGTGCTAACTATACACTAAAGAAATTCATACTCGGGCACACAATATGCAGTAATTTGAGTTCATCCCACCTGCTCATAAACCTAGAGGCTATACAGCTGATCCGTACCATAGCTGGCAAACAAATGCCAGGCAAAGGTTTATTAACATTGTTCCCTGCAAACCAGGGGGCAACACACAATATATTTTTAAATGATGACTGCTATGGTTTGTCTCCTGCAAGTGTTTGAACCTGCCCATAACCAGTTTCTGGAAAGGGTTTCCCCTAATAATTATAAAGCTGACAACACCCCTCACTTTGTTTATAGCGGGGGTGGGGAGGGAGTACATAGAAGATATATTTTTAAAGCATGACACCATGGCATTTTATTTCAAAACCAATAGCCACCATATCCAGGCCCACCCTTCTCCCAGTAAGCTTGTTTTACCTGCTCATAAAGGGGCCTTAGTGCCTTTGTGTTTGGGGCTTCCTGCTTCTGCTCTCTACCATCTCGGCTGTTCCTGCTTCTTCTGTCTTGCTGCCTTTTAGGCCCAGCCCCTGCCTGCTGTCAGCAACGGCAGCCTCAGCCCAGGCTGGAGCCCAGACTCCTCCACCTACAGGCTCTCCCTGGCAGCAGCAAGTGATGTGAGAGTGTCTGTAGCTAGTGCTACAGAACATACTCAACAACCTTTTCACCACCACAGTCCCTTCTCTCTCCACCCTGCCCTCTGCCTTAAGCCACTGCCACTGGCTTCGCCTCCACACGCAGCCTCAGCTGTCTCCCACACACCCCCACTAGCTCACCCCTACCCCACCCCTATTCCCCCAACCCGACTCCCTCCACCCCCTATTCCCCCATCTCCCACTCCTCGTGTTTGAGCCCCTCCATTCCCCAATCCCCTCCATTCACTAGCCTCCTAACCCCCCAATTCCCTCCACCCACCAGCCCCTAGTCCCTAACCCCCAGCCCCAACTCCTTGTACTCCCCAGCCCCCATTCCCTAACCCCCAACTCCCTCCACCCCAGCTCCCTATTCCGACCCCCACCCCCAACTGCCTCCACCCCCTATTCCCTATCCCCCAGCCTCAACTCCCTCTACCCCCTAACTCCTCTACCCCAGCCCCCTATTCCCAAACCCCAACTCCCTCTTCCCTAACCCCCACCCCAACTGCCTCCACCCCCACCCCCCTATTCCCAAACCCCAACTCCCTCTTCCCTAGCTCCCACCCCCAACTGCCTCCACCCCCAGCCCCCTATTCCCAACCCCCCCAGCCCCAAATCCCTCTACCTCCCAGCCCCCTATGCCCTAACCCCAACTCCCTCTTCCTTAACCCCCACCCCAACTGCCTCCACCCCCAACCCTATTCCCGAACCCCTCCACCCCCAGCCCTATTCCCTACCCTAACCCCCCAACTCCCTCCACTCCCAACCCCTTATTCCCTAACCCCCCAGCCCCAACCCCTCCCCCCCGGCCCCCTATTCCCGAACCCTCAACTCCCTCCACCCCCAGCCCCCTATTCCCTAACCCCCACCCTCCAACTGCCTCCAAACCTAGCCCCCTATTCCCCGCCCCCTGGTGCAGCCCCACCGAGCTCATCCCCACCCCCCTAGCCCCCCTCTCACACCCAAGCTTGCTTCGCCGTGCCAACCGCCCAGCCCCCCGCCTCTCCACACAACCCTCCCTCGGTGACCCCTGCCCCCCGCGACTGCCCAGCCCCACTCACCGTGAGGGATCCGCCATCCTCCTCAGCCACTCTCAGGCCCGGCCCCGCCGCCCCCCCTGCCGGCCGCCGTCACCGCGCACCGACCCGTCACGGGACTCCCCACCCACCGGCCTCCCCCACACCATAGAGAGCGGCAGGTAGAGCGCCGCGTGGCGCCGCCATCTTGGATTAGGGCGGAAGTGCCCTTGTTGCCATGGGCAACGGCTGGGCACTGACAGTGGGTTTTTTTTAAAAAAGGGGGTTAAAATAAAGGAAACTGGTAAATGCTACAAGGCAGCGAGTAAAAAATAATGGGGAAAAAAAGACAAAAAATAAAGAGCCATGTTCCCACTCCCCCACCATGAGGGGGTCCCACTACGGACACTCACGTGCCCTAGCCTGGCCTAACGAGGGGCCTCAGGATGTAACACCCCGTCCCCTTCCCAACACCATCAGAAACCCCCCAGGCCAACACCCACCACTCTCTGCCATGAGCAGCCCCTTCTTTTACTAGTGTTCCGACAGTACTCGGTCTATCACCTTAGCGAGCTCGGGACAATCTAGTGCAGCGTCCCTGACCCTGCTCTGGGCGTTAGCGGGGGTCTCTACTACACGGATTCAGAGCTTTCTCCCCCTCCCTAAGCATGCAGGGGGCAGGTGTCAGTCCCACAAAACCATCCCTCCATGCAAGCACTCCCTCGTTAAATAGACGTTAATGAACGCCAACTCTTGCCACTCTATCCCACGGCTCACAGTGTTGGCTTTGTCTGAAAGCCCCAGCTGCTGGAATCAGGAGACTGAGTGAAAATCTGAGCTTTCATTTAAAAAAAATAGCAAGTGGTTGCTTAGAAAAGCTGGAAAACGTGACTCATGTGCCCCCTCAAGGCTCAGAAACTGGAAAGCCCTTAAAAAGAACCCAAATTTTGTTATTTTTAATAACATAAGAACAGCCATACTGGGTCAGACCAATAGTCCATCTAGCCCAGTATCCTGTCTTCCGCCAGTGATCAGTGCCAGCTGCCTCAGATAGAATGAGCAGAACAGGGCAATTATCCATCCCATTGTCCAGTCCGAGCTTCTAGCAGTCAGAGGTTTAGGGACACCCAGAGCATGGTGTTGCATCCCTAAGTCATAGTGGCTAATAGCCATTGATGGACCTATTCTCCATTAACTCATCTAATGCCTTTTTTGAACCCAGTTATACTTTTGGCCTTCCCAACATCCTCTGCAGCAGTGGATTAATGCACAGGTCCATGGAACCCCCAGCTCTGGCTGCGGGCCCCAGACTCCAGCCGTGAGGCTTCAGGCTCGGACCCTGGGATCCCGACCGCAGGCTTTGGGATCCGGCCACATAGTGGCAAGCTCTGGCCCTGAGCTTAAATCTCCCCCTCCTTCCCCCTCCACCGCCCCTGGCCCCCACTGCCTCCTCCAGCACCAGGCTTACGCCGCATGTTCCGTCCCCCACTGCAGGACTTTGGGCTTGGGCCCCATGATCTGGCCGTGGGGCTTCATGCTTTCTGGCTCCGGCCCCGAGCTCTGGCCCCCGGCCATGCAGCGGTGGGTGCTGGCCCTGGGCTCACACCCCCAATCAACCCTGGCCCCCACGGCCGCCCCATCTCCTCCCCCTCCTCCCCATGGCTTCTGGCCCCTATCCATTCCCCGCATCACCCCTGGCTCCTGCTGCCTCCCTGCCCACCTCCCCCTCCAGGGCTTAATTTGTCTCCGGGGTTGCTCAGGCTGAGTAAGTCTGCTGTGAAAAGTGATATTTGTATGTTTGTTAATGTCACTTTTCACAACCGACTTAGTAGCTAGCTGGGAGGCTGTGAAGAGTGATATTAACATACAAGTATCACTTTTCACAGCAGCTGACTTACCAGGTAGGAAGTCTTCAAAAAAAAACAACCACCACCAAAAAAGCAAAAGAAATAACAACAAAAAAGACAAGAACGTCCAAAGCACCTTAATTGTGTTTCTATTCTGTTTAGGTACAGTAAAGAATAGAGACAACTGTACATTTTTATTACTGAGTCTGCAAAAAGAAAAACCCTAAATAAATAAATTACAATGATTTGGACATGGATATGTGTATATTTATTTTTCCTAAAGTTAATTAAGTATTTTAGGGACAAGTGTCAGAGCGGCCACCAGCAAGAGTCACAGCCGCTGGTGAGGGTCTCTCCCTGCATAATGGTCAGGTTTAAGAAAATTGTGGGATATGCAAGAACCACTTGTTGACCTCTGAACGACTGATTCTTGTAATACCAGTGTTGTTCAGATTAGCAGTGAACATCTTTGTGTTATGGTATGGATAATATCTAGCCATATTAATTGTCTATGTGGAAACACTGAGCAGTTAATTTAGGTATAATGAACTGGGATATGATTTGCTTCATTATTGCAGGGTGTAAACAGTGAATGGAGTCTTTGTATTAATGCGTTCTGATATATTCATATTTTAATAGGGGCCCAAATGTTCTTTTTGTCCAGGGCCCCAATAAATTTTAATCTGTCTCTGATCCGTGGACAACGAGTTCCACAGGTAAAATATCTCACGATTTTTAAGCCAATCTCATGATTTCTTTGGGGCCTGACTCTTGATTCTTGAACTAGCACAGTTTTAAACAGTCTGACTCAAATCCCCTCCTTCTTCAGTTGCTGAGACTTCAGTCTCTTAGTTACAATGTCACAATTTCTAGACCTGTTCAGAAAATGGCTGTCAAAATAATGTTAATGTTGCCTCTCAAAGCAGTAACAGGTCTATGTGAAACAATTTCCTGTTTGGAGCAGGAATTGGTGACATTGCAGTAAGCAAATACATCCTTCTATTTGTTTATTTTCAAGATATACACAGGTCCGGTTTTTTGAAACAGGAGTGGTAACAAATTCCATTCAGGAACAGACACCACTACTCTGTCCCAAAGAAGCAGCTTTCTTCCTCTGCCTCGCTCCACAGACCCATAAAAACTCATAGCCAAAACCGACTGCAGTTGAACACACAGGCTTTCTGCTTTCTGATAGCTCAACATATAGTTTAAAACCCATATGATTTCAACACATGGCCCTTGCTCTAGCCCCACCTCTAAGACTACAAAGTCTGAAAGCCATGCATCTGGGTATCAATCTTCCTTTTGCTTAGCTGCTTTCCAACACAAAAACAATGTAACTAAGGTTTCCCTGCATGATTAGGAGAATCCATAATTAGTCTCTAAATCCAATAATCCATCAATGATGGCCGATGACAATCTATTACCCTTTTATGAAAAATGGGAACATTTCTCCCATTTTCTCCCCAGCTGTAATAATGTATCTACTACTCCAGTCCCCATCCTGTCCTTCAGGGTACACATGACCTGAAATAATAATGTAATTAACAAAACAAAACCTTTCAGTCATTATACGCATCATAATAATATTAAAAGATTCAAATCAAATTTTCCCCATTGCAGGTCATGGTTAACTACTGTTCTGACATCGCAGGGACAGAGTGGAAAAATTTAAAATATTTTGCTACAGAATGGAAACTGTCCCTGGCTGGCATTCATTATGACCTTACAGCAAGGTATTTTGCATTATGTTTACATCAGCTCTTACAAGCTATGTAGGGTCAGGCTACCACTGAAAGGAACATGTGGGTACTGCAGGAAGTGATTTTGGCTGTGCAGCAGGATGACAATCTTCCTTCTGAGTCAATAATGAATGCATATTCTGCAGCCTGGTGATGAGCCCTCTCTGCTGCTGGAGCTATCTTCTTTCGTATGGCATGGAAAAGCAAGTCCCAGTGATCATTATTACACACCCCGTGACATGTTGGCCAAGAGCAGGGCTTTAGCCTCAGTGTAGGGCATGATGTTAAACTGCATCCTCCACTGCCTTGTGGATACTTCCTGGTTGAAGAAAGGCTAAGGGGTCTCACCCCAACAGAAAAGGCACTCACGCTAAAGTGAAAGGCAGATGGCTGCTCTGTCTAGGTTGCTCTCTGGCAAAAGCTACAACTTTTGTGTCACTGAACGTCCAGCCTCACTCTGGCCTTTGGATTCTGGCTCGGTGGTCATGGGCGGCGGATAGCATAGGCAGGGGAAGGCTGTGCCTCCTCAAACAGTCCCACGCTCCGCCCCAAGGCCCCCTCCTGCTTGTCGCTAGTTGGCCCCAGCCCAGGCAGGCTGCTCCTCTTCTGGGAAGCCTGCTGAGGCAGGGGCTGGAGCTGGGCTAGGGCGGCTGGGATTTGGGTGGCTGGGGGGGCCACGTGCTGCCCACCCAGTGCTCCAGGGCTGGGAAGGGGGGCACGCACCGCCCACTCGGTGCTCTGGGGCTGGTGGGGCCACACGCCACCCACTGGGCGCTCTGGGGCTGGAGGTGCTTGGGTGGCCTGGGGCTGGGCAGGGCTGGCGGCCATGGGGGGCGCTCTAGGCTTCCCTGAGGGAAGGGGGGCAGGGCCTGAGGTGGAAGGGGTGTGCCAGGCCAGGAGCTAACCTCCCCGATACTGTGGTTCACCCACCACCATGTCATTGGGCTAAAGGGGGGATGACAAGTCTTTGGCAGCCTCCAGTCCTCCATAACTTTGCCTAGGCATATGCGCTGAAGGTCTTGGCAAGATGGTCACAGGAATCTGAGAGAGAGGCATGGGGGTCCTGGGGCAGCTTCCAAGAATTCCATGCAGCCCTGTTTCTGGATGGCCTGCTTGCCTCATGTGAGAGTGAGCCTAGAAAAGGTGGGTCAAAGAAGTCCTGCCTCATTGTTTACATCCTGGCTCAACTGTATTTATAAACAGAATTGCTTGCTGGAATATTCGAACTTTAACCCCTACATACGACTTTGACCTGAATTCGGATTGGAAGAAAATGGCAATGTTGAGTAACAAACCTGCATCTTTCAAAACTAATAGTGCAGCTCTTTTGGAAACTCGCTTCTCAGATACAGGCTTCATAAGGGAGAAGGACTACACCATTTACTGGCATGGGAAACCTGAGGGAGTAAGGAGAGAGTATGGTGTAGATTTTGCTATCAGAAAAGAAAGTATGTCATCGTGTGATGTTTCAATTGCAGTGTCCTTACATATCATGACACTTCGAGTTAGTTTAGAGAAGGGATTCATCAACCTCGTCAGTGTCTATGCTCCAACTCTGCAGGCTAGTGATGAGGAGAAGGATAGTTTTTACCAACAGCTAGAAGAATTGATCAGCAGGATTCCATGGAAGGAACCCATCTTAGGACTTGGAGACTTCAATGCAAGAGTTGGGTCCAGTGCGGACATCTGGCCTGGGATTCTGGGTAGGCCTGGCATTGGATGTAGGAATGACAATGGTCAGAGAGTTCTCGAGCTCTGTGCCAATCAAGGCTTATCAGTGACCACCTTCTTTGCTGGTAACATCAGAAGAACATCATTGTGGAGACACTTGAGGTTCAAGCACTGGCACCAGCTGGACTTGGTACTGACGAAATGTACATATTTAAAAGATATCTTACATACACGATCCTTCCAAAGCACAGACTGTGACACAGTCCACTCTCTTGTCTGCTGCAAAGTGAAATTTCAAGCTAAGAAGATCCACCATAATAAAACTGTCATACAACCTCGTATTGACTTGTGCCGAATCAATTATCCTCTCAAGAAATAGCTTTTTAATGACGAAGTAGCAAAGACAGCCAGAATGAATGAAACTGCTTCAGCTGCAGGGACATCCTGAAGACAAGTATGTACAGTGCGGCAATCAAGAGTTTTGGAAAGAATACCAAGAAAAATGTTGAATGGTTCATAGACCATTTGGAGATACTGCTGCCACGCACTGAGAGGAAAAGCTCTGCCTTGATCACCTACAAATCTACTCCTACAACTGATTCACTCAACAACCTAAGAGAATCTCATAAGGTTGTTCAAATAACTTCCAGGAGGTGTGCTCAAGAATTTTGGCTGGATCTCTGCAACAGCATCCAATGGGCGGCTGATGCAGGTGCCCTCATACAACCGTCTACTGTCATTAGAAAGGCCATTGGGCCAATAAAGAACAAGACATCTCCATTGAAAGATGTGGATGACAATTTTATAACTTGTAAAGGGAAGCAAATGGAGAGGTGGATTGAGCACTATAGAATGATATACCCAAGGGAGTCTGTAGTAGACCAGTGTGTGTTAGATGAATTGCCTGGGTTTGAAGTTATACTTTGCTGGATGCCAAACCTACACTAGAGGAACCTGAACAAAGCATCAAAAAGATTCTTCCGGACAACAACAAAGCTTCAGGCTCTGACTATCTACCTGCTGAAAGCTACAAATGTGCAAAGACTTGCTGCAAAGATTGCACGAGGTATTGCTACTCTGTTGGAAGGAAGAAACTGTTCTGCAAGATTTTAAGGATTTTCCTTCCATCCAACTTTATAAAAACCAAGGAGACAGAAGTGTTTTTAATAAATACAGAGGTATATCTCTTCTTAACATTGTGGGGAAAATCTTAAGCTGTATTCTTTTACCTAGACTTCAAACTTTAGCTGAGAGAATCAATCCTGAGAGCCAGTGTGGCTTCCACTCAGGAAAGTCCACCATAGACATGGTCTTCTCTGTAAGACAACTGCAGGAAATGTGCAGAGATATGTGTATTCCATTGCACCTGGCTTTTATAGATTTAACAAAAGCCTTTGACAGGCCTAGTCAGTCAGGGCTTTATATTGTTCTGAAGAAGCTTGGTTGTCCACCTATATTGCTAAACCTTGTGAAATCCTTACATAATGGCATGAAGGCAATTGTAATGTATGAAAACTGAGAGTCTGACTCATTTAATATCAACAGTGAAGTGAATTAGGGTTGCGTACTGGCTTCTACATTTTAAAATATTTACTTCTCATTACTGCTTCAACATATGTTCCATGATGTTCGAGAGGATGTCTATCTTAGCACTAGACATGATGGAGGTTTGTTTAACATTACGAGGTTCAGAGCTAAGATGAAGGTGATTGAGATCATCATAAAGGACCTATTGTATGCAGCCTTTGCGGCTCATAGTGTTGATGTCCTACAACATCTTATTACCAAATTTTCTGATTCACACAAAATCTTTGGGCTAGAAATAAACTTGAAGAAGACTTATCATGCACCAAGGCTCTTGAGAACCAGTTCCACATATCACCATAGATCAGTGGTGAGCAACCTGTGGCCCGTCAGGACAAGCTGCTGGTGGGCCACCAGATCATTTGTTGACATTTCCATGGCCACTTCCCGCAACTCCCATTGGCCGAGAACGGCGAATCACGGCCACTGGGAGCTGAGGGCGGCCGTTCACATGTAAATAAATGGTCTGGCGGCCCCCCAGTGGCTGGACCTGACGGGCCACGGGTTGCCCACGACTGCTTAGATGGTATTCATCTAGATGTTGTTGACCAATTTTGTTACGTTGGCTCTACTGTTACCAGCAATGTAGATCTTGATGCTGAGTTTACTAGTAGCAAAGCAGCCAGGAACTATGGTCTTTTGCAAGACAGAGCCGGGAACAATAACAAATTCTCAACTAAAGTGAAAATCCATATTTATGAGATGTGCTTTATCCACTCTTCTAAATGGCTGAGAAACATGGATGATGACTTACACCAAACATACCAAACGACTAAACAGTTTTCGTATCATTGGCTTGCAGGATCTCAAAGAGTGTGCTGTACTCTGAAGCTCAGAAAGAGAGGCATACCGCTACACAGATTTCAGGAAGTTTGTGAAGATGATTTAGTATCCTTTTGAATTCTGAGGATGATTGGGAAAGTGCAGAATGCCACCCTGGTTGACAGAATCAGTCTGTAGATGGAGTGAGGCATTGCCAGGCAGACTGGATCAAGCTTTGGGATGATTGGAGTCAGAGGAGGAAAGAATCTGCTGCTCAGATTCAGAGCACTGCTAGTGCATGGGTGTGCCCTACCTTTTTGATGGGACTGTCGCTTGCACATCGGACTCAGCAGCCATCAAAGAACTCATCGGCGTATACACCATGCTCTGTAAAGACCAACAGTGCCATTGACAGCCACATTATAACATGGGCAGTTACAACTAGATTCCCCCTTCAAGTTCAACTGAATTCTTTACTTCTAGACCAACTGCTATGTTAAACTGTACTCTGTGCTGGCTCTTAAATTGTCCAAAGTGGGGAAAGATCCCAGAATGTCATTTTAACCTATAAACATGTTATGTAAAACTGTTGTTAAAAAGCACAGAATGGGGGTCAAAGAAATGGTGTAAACCATGGACCTGGTATGCATTTACTTACCTTTACGCCCAAGGTACCTCATCCAAAGCCCATTGGAGTCTTTTAATTTACTTCTGGGCTTTCATCAGGCCCATGACAGCCCTATTGAATTCAGTGGGACTACTCAAGTGTGTAAAATTAAGTCCCTGCAGAAATTTTTGCAGGAACAAAGCCATGAACTACTCATGTGTGTAAAGTTAAGCACATGTGTTAGTGTATCCTGAATCAGGCCACAAATTTGTTTTGACAAAGTAATTGCTAATTAGGATTTTTCAGGGCTCCTGTTAAGGTATCACAGATATAGCAGTAAACCAAATAAAAGTAGTGCTCATACAGCGACTACTGGAAATTTGGTTTCAAGGGGCAATTTTAATGGAATGAGATTGCCACCCCGTTTGAACATTTCTGCTCAGTGGAGAATTGGGCAACTTAGTGTGTCAGAAAGGATGGCAGAGGGCTTTGAGCAGCAGTATTATTTCTATGTCCCCTTTATTCTTACAACCATCTTCTCTTGAGTGCGAAGGATTTACCATCATGCTCTTTGCCCTTCTTTTTCCTGCTCTTGGAAAACAGTCCATTGGACAAAAGGAGGAGCGAATCAGATGACAACATTGCTATAGCAGTATCCTGAGCCACCTAAGGCTTCTGCTGTCCTCCCTTTCTGTGTGAGTTTCCTCCCTGATACTAATCTTTAACCTCTTTCCTCTCTCCCATTTTTACCTTCTGTCTAACAACCATCTGGCTTAACCAGCCAGAACAAATCTAACCTTGCAACACTTTGCAACTAGTTTGGCAAGATACAAGCAATTCTTGCTTGCCAGGAGTGGCTAATTGGGTCACATGTTGTGCCGTACGGTCTTCCAGGAATAGATCCTCAGCTGATGTAAACTGAAGTCAATGGAGCTGTGACAATCTACCTATCCAGTATCTAAATGGCAAGCATCAGCCACAGAAGCTACATTTTCCTCACTTTTGCCATTCTTTTCTTTCGCCCTGTTGGTGTGCATTTGTCTTCTCTCTTAATGGGGTAAAACAGGGGTAGGCAACCTATGGCACGCGTGCCAAAGGCGGCATGCGAGCTGATTTTCAGTGGCACTCACACTGCCCGGGTCCTGGCCACCAGTCCAGGAGGCTCTGCATTTTAATTTAATTTTCAATGAAGCTTCTTAAACATTTTAAAAACCTTACTTACTTTACATACAATAGTTTAGTTATATAGTATAGACTTATAGAAAGAGACCTTCTAAAAACTTTAAAATGTATGACTGGCACGCGAAACCTTAAATTAGCGTGAATAAATGAAGACTCGGCACACCACTTCTGAAAGGTTGCCGACCCCTGGGGTAAAATATAAAGTTTTAAGAACAAGGTCTACAAATAACTTTTCCTATCCCTCCCCCCACAAAACAAAAACAACCCCGCCTCCAAGAATACAGTATTTTTTAAATTTTCTTCCCACTCCCCAAGCACCCTTCTGCCCCATCTCCTCCAACCTATCCCTGCCATGTCTCGCCCCTCTCCCCAAACACCTTGTGCCAGTTCCATTCTCCTTGCCTACCCAGCCCTAGTCTCCACTCCTTGGGCTTCTCATCCCAATTCCAATCTCCTCTTCTAGGCTCCCCCATCCTATCCCCATCTCCCTCCACTCCCAGTATCTTTGCTCAGCCAGCTCCAGTTCCCCCCCCCCCACACACACACACAGAGTTCACCACCTCTTTGTCCCGTCTCCTTGCCCAGCCATTACTTTTTTTTATCCTCCCAGCTCCTTCTCCAATCCGTCTCTCCTCTCCCCACCAGCCTCCAATTATATCCCCTGCCTGTTTCCCCATCACCACTGGCTCCCAGTCCTAGCTTCCTTCTTCAGGCGCCTCAGCAATCTCAGTCTCTCCTCCCACACTCTCCCTTTGGCTTTTTGTCCCAGTGTTTTTGTCCAGCCAGTCCCAGTACTCCCACCCAACACTGCAGCTCCTTTTCTGATCCACCTCCTCTCCTTCCCCTCCCCCATTTCCTCCTGGCTGTTCCCAATCCTAGTTTTCTTGTCTAGCCTCACTCCCTAGCTCCTTGTCCCATCTCAGTGTCTTCCCCCTTTTCCCACACCGACCCCCAGTCCCAGTCTCCTGGCACAACCAGTCCCAGGCTCCACTCCTCCCCCAGCTCCCAGTTTCCACACCCAAAGAGTCCCAGTCTCCCCTCAATTGCTATTCCCAGTTTCTTTCTCCGGTCTCAGTCTCAGACTCCTTCTTGTCCCAATGTAACCTTCCCCCGCCCCTCCGCAGTCTGGCTCTTGTCCCCTGGCTCATCTTGTCCTCCCCCATGCTGCCTGCAGGGTGCCAGCAAGGGTGGTTATTGAAACCACAGGAAAGATAGGATCCTTGCTTTCAGTTCCAGGGCCTGGCCCCACCCTGGTGCAGAGCAGTAGGTACAAGGAAAGTTCAGCTTCACCTTTGTAGCCCTGACCGTGCTCAATAATGCCATTGGGAAGGCACATGCAGAGTTTGGTCAGCACTAGGTGGTGTGAAGAGTGGAGTGTGCTCAATTTCGATGGAATCTTCAGAGACTGTAGTGGCTAAACTCTAAAAAGTCTTCACCAAGCATGTGCAAACAGAGATTTTTCAAAGACATAACTTGTAGAATTTGAGTAGATTTCACTAGAACAGCAAAAAGCACATTCCTGACAAAAACACCACCCCCTGCTAACTTTCAAGCTCCCAATCCACGATATAGAGGTGCTAGAACTTCTTCAAAAAAAAAAAAAAAAAAGATCATCAGCATTTTTTAACATAGGCAAATATATATATCCCTCACCTGATTCTCAAAAATGGCCAAATTCTTTCCAAACAAATTCAGCCTGAAACAGACACCTGATACGAAAAATTTCAGCCCCAGTGGTTAAAGTTTGGCAAAGTGAGAAGCGACTGAAAACAGGACCTTATAATGGAAAGTGTCAGGCAACCTTAAAAATAGGCATCGCTACGAGTCCTGCTTGTAATATATAATAATTCATTTCCTAAACAGTTAATAGAAATATTTCAATATCTTCTCACATGTGTGAAAGGTGCTAGTGTCGCTCGGTGTTGGCTACCATTTTACTCATGCTTCCAATCAGTCTAGTCTGATGATGTGTGGTCTGAGACACAAGCAGGGCTGATCAGTATTTGAATGTAGGAGGAGACCTTACCACCTTGAAATCACTGCTTTTTTTTAAATTATTTTTTATTAAGGTAAAATGTTTAATATTACAAAGGTGCTAAAGTTACTATTACATTAACCAAAATAAAATTCTAATCAAAAATAGTTGAACGTCCCTTACAATTTTCAGGATGACATTTCTAAATGGTCTGGGCCACTGAGCTGAACTTCTGGGAAAACGGAATCCAAGTGCTGTTTGCATCTGCTGATCATTTTCTCAGGAAGGTGAAAGGGGAATGCAGGCACAAAAAGTAATGCCTATTGAAAGGGGCATATAGGGAAAGGGCATGACCAGGAAAATGCACCTACCATGGAATTTCCAGGGTATTGCAACTGGGTGAAGGATCTACTGGGTGAAAATATTTTGTACCACAAACTGTAATTTCAAGTGCCTGCTACAAGGAAGAGCCCCACATCAGCTGCCCTCCATGGAGTCCCGGCATTTATTATTATTGTTTATATTATGGTAGCACATAGGAGCCCTGATTGACAATCAGGGCCCCATTATGCCAGGCAACGTAGAGCTCAAGAAACCCAAAAAATCAGCCCCTGCACCAAAGAGCTCACTATCTACCTGTCAGCCAGGCTGCAATGGGATGAGGCATACTGGAAGGATGAGATAACCATAAAACTAATAGAGTTTAGCAGACACCTCAGTGCCCCCCTTGCAACTTCCAGACAGAAGTGGAGCATCATGGCAGAGGCAGGTTTAGAGGCATTTTACACAGAGCAGCCATTAGAAAACAGAATCTCACTTTGGAGCGGGTTTGCTCAGCAGTGCGCACACTTAGGCCACTATCAGGCACAAAGGGCAAGGAACAGGAGGGGAGAAAAAGCAGGTAGCTCGAAGGCTCTGTTGACATCTCACAGTCTGGCCATACCTCCAGAACTGGATTTACAGGCCAATGTTAGCCTCCTTGATTTTCCTCAGGCACAAATGTTTCAGAGACACAAGTGCTTCAGGTCACAACTGTGGACGCTGTTATGAATCCAACTAGAAATATAAAACAAAAAACTATGTCAGTAAATAACCATATTCAAAAGAATCGAAGCTATGGTGCAGCCACGGTAGGCCTCAAATATGTTAAAAAACAACAACACAGGCACAGTGAACAAAAATAATCTTCTGTTCTCCCTCTCCCAACACTTGCTGGTGGCACTGAAAATACCTCAGCTACAGCTCTCTGCAGCTGGCCACTGTGATATTGATGTAGAGCAGCAAACTGAGAGTCACTAGCTTCAGCATCTCCCTCTTAAGTCTATAGTGATGTTCCCCCCACTGCATCCTCTTCAGGCCAAACTGAGGCACTGGTTGACTTAAGGTGTATGTGGGAGGATGGGGAATGGGGATAAGTGCTTCCTCAGACATGACCCATTAGCCCAGGATCCTGTCTTCCAAACATGGCCACAGCCAGTTGCTTCAGAAGGAATGAACAGAATAGGTCCATTACTAAGTGATCCATCCTATCGTCCTGTCCCAACTTCTGGCAGTCAGAGGTTTAGGGACACCCAGAGCATGGGGTTGCATCCCTGACCATCTTGGCTAATAGCCATAGATGGACCTACCCTCCAAGAACTTATCACATTATTTTTTGAATCCAGTTATGGTTTTGCTTTCACAACATCCTCTGGCAAGGAATTCCACAGGTTGACTGTCCATTGTTTGAAGAAGTACTTCCTTTGTTTTAAACCTGCTACCTATTAATTTCATTGGGTGGTTCTTGTGTTATGTGAAGGGGTAAATAGCACTTCCTTTTTCACTTTCTCCACATTTTATAGACTTCTATCATATTCCCCTTAGTTGGCTCTTTTCCAAGCTGAACAGTCTCAGTCTTTTTAATCTCTCCTCATATGGAAGCAGTTCCATACCCCGAATCATTTTTATTACTTATTACTTTACTTTTTTTGCTCTTTTCTGTATTTTTTCCAATTCTTTTTTGAGATGGGGTAACCGGAACGGTACATAGCATTTAAGGTATTGGCTACCATGGATTCATATTGTAACAATGATATTTCCTGTCTCATTATCTATTCTTTTCCTAATGGTTCTTACCATTCTGTTAGCTTTTTTGACTGCTGTTGCCCATTGAGTGGATTTTTTTCAGAGAACTATCCACGACTCCAAGATACCTTTATTGAGTAGTAACAGCTAATTTAGACTCCATCATTTTGTATGTATAGCTGGGATTATGTTTTCCATTGTGCATTACTTTGCATTCATCAACATTGAATTTCATTTTCTATTTTGTTGCTCCATCACCCAGTTTTGTTCGATTCTTTTGTAACTCTTTGCAGTCTGCGTTGGACTTAACTATCTTGAGTAATTTAGTATTGTCCGCAAACATTGCCACCTCATTATTTACCCCTGTTGCCAGATCATTTATGAATATGTTGAATAGGACTGGTCCCAGTACAGATCCTTGGGGGACCTCACTATTTACCTCTCGCTCCTGCGAAAAATGGCCATTGATTCCTACCCTTTGCTTCCTGTCTTTTAACCAGTTACTGATCCATGGGAGGACCTTCCTTCTTATCCCATGACTGCTTACTTTGCTTAAGAATTTTTGGTGAAAGAGCAAGTCAAAGGCTTTCAGAAAGTCCAAATACACTATATCCACTGGATCACCCTTGTCCACATGTTGGTTGACATCTTCAAAGCATTCTAATAGATTGGTGATGCACAATTTCCCTACACAAGCCCTGTTGACTTTTCCCCAACAAATCATGTTCATCTACATGTTTGATAGTTCTGTTCTTTACTATATTTTCAACCAATTTGCTAGTACTGAAATTAGGCTTACTGTAATTGCCAGGATCGCCTCGGGACTCTTAAAAAAAAAAAATCGGCATTATATTAGCTATCCTCCAGTCCTCAATACAGAGGTTGATTTAGCAATAGGTTACATACCAGAGGATATGTATGATCTGTAATTTCATATTTGAGTTCCTTCAGAACTCTTGGTTGAATACTATCTGGTCCTGGTAACATATTACTCTTTAATTTAGTGATTTGTTCCAAAACCTCCTCTACTGACACCTCAATCTGGGACAGTTCCTCAGATTTGTCACCTAAAATGAAAGGTTCAAGTATGTGAATCTCCCTCACATTCTCTGCAGTGAAGACTGAGGCAAATAATTCATTTAGCTTCTCCGCAATGGCCTTGTCTTCCTTGAGTGCTCTTTTAGCACGTTGATTGTCCAGTGGTCCCACTGATTCTTTGGCAGTCTTCCTGCTTCTGATGTCCTTAAAAAAATGCTGTTACTTTTTGTGTCTTTTGCTAGCTGCTCTTCGAATTGTGTTTTGGCCTGTCTAATTATACTTTTAAACTTGACCTACCAGAGTTTATATTCCTTTATGAGTCTATTTTCCTCAATAACATATAAACCTGTCTAAAGTATGTTCAGCAAAAGATGTATTGTCGGTGAGGCGAAGTAATCGCTTGCTCATTTACATTATTTGTAAGGTTGACTTGGAAATATAAACTGTTTGAACTGGTTGACTCTCAATTTGCGTGATAGAAGTTTAACTTGCTTGATAGCCTATTGGATTTGCAATTTTCCTTTCCTCTAAATCAGTGGTTCCCAAACTTTAACAACCTGTGAACCCCTTTCACTAAAATGTCAAGTCTCGCAAACCGCCTCCTAAAAATGAATATTTCCAGGGATTTTCTCCTTTACCTGAGTATAAATTATAAAAGCAGTGATCTTGGAAATATAAAATTTGTTTTTATGACATGCTTATTACACACTATTATTAATTATTATTTATAATTACATTATTTTTATTACATTATGAAAATGGCAACACTCTTCCAAGATCTCACTTCCGTAGCTTGTATCACTTTGAATAAGCCTGTTATAAGACAAGGCTCCTATGTTTCATCAAGGAGTATCAGATTTGAAATAGCATGAAGGTATTTAAGAAGCCAACTCAAAGAGTTCCTCCTACATATGCATTCAGGTCTTGAGCAGTCCAGGCAAACAACACACGTTACAACAAAGCTTAAACTTGTTCTTCATAATAATTTTAAAAACAATACTACCTGCCTATTTAATTTTAAAAATAGCAAAAAATATCCACCTCCCTTTCCATTTCTTATAAGGAGTCTTGAAGTTTAAATCTCCTCAGTGTGATAGATATGCTTGCTTTGATCTGCTTAGCTCTTGGAAGTCCAGGGGCTCCAGGCTGCTGGCCCCGTGCTGTCCGGGGTCCCTAGGGACAGCTCTGTCCGCCATTAGGGATTTTTTTCCCGAGAACCCCCTGTAACATTTCGTGAACCCCCAGGGGTTCACGAACCCCAGTTTGGGAACCACTGCTCTAAATCAAAAGTGGACTGAGAGTGTATTATGGAGCCACAAAAACTTAGTAGGACACAGATGCTGATTTGATCTTTTACAAGACTTTAGAGTTCTAGGTGCCTGAAACAAGACTAGATAATTATGCTTGATGTAGGATTAGAAACGGAGAATTTGCTTCAAGCTGTTCAAAGCTAGACCCAATCTTTCAGTTTAGTTGCGTCTTGAAACCAGATTAATTGTATGAATAAGAGTGCCAATTACTGTACATATTATTGCCCTATACATCTAATTTGTTTAGACCAATGCATGAAATGCTCAGTACAGTTAGTGCATTATTTACAAAAGAAAGATGTTATTCCCTGAAAGGGAGACTGCACCATAAGATATAATCTAATCACTACTCTTGTTACAAAGAAGAGTAAATCACTCTAAAAACACCTTTATATTTTAGACATATCTATTATAATATATAGAAAATAATTAATTAAAAGAACAAACTGCCATCTTGAATCTGGATGACACTGGAAAATGATGCGAGAGACACAGGAAATTCTGCTCACCATCTGAATGAACGGGAGAGAAACAGGCAAATTTCTGGGCTAAATGTTCCCAAGTGCCAGACTGTACGTGCCTGCAAGGTGCAGCGAAGGCAAGGAATGCAGGGACACAGAGAAGGGCTATCCCCTGTCAGAAGAAAAACTGTAGGAGCAAAAGTGTTGAAAATCAGAAGTTGTGGGAGCCAGAATGTGTGATGTACGTGCTGGGGTGGGTGTGAAAGGAATGGTGCAGCTGCTTCTGTCCTGTGCAACTGCTGGCATCAGTCCACTTTCACTATACAAATTAGGTATTGATGTCCATTTCTATTGTCTTAAGAGCATCTTGTTTGTTCAATGTGCCTCCATCTCTCTCAGATGCAAAACACAGTATCGCACATATGTCAAAGATTATGTGATTCCTCTGCTAAATTCTACGGCAAGTCATGCTTAATGATGGTTGGGTTCCCAAAGGAAGTGGACTGGACTGCAATTACTGGTATGTGCCAAGTTGCATTATGTCAACACTCTCGCTTTACAGTAATCAAGCTCTTTCATTTCTACACTACAATGCAACGTGCCACAACCAAACAACAGGTCAACTATGTTTCATACCCCGTGCTTATTACATTTCACACATTACTGCCACCCTCTCCAACATTGCGTGTGCATTTTCTAGTTTGCTTTTTTCATGCACAAGGTCAACTGTTACTACGGTGCCCATTTTGCTCATCCCTAACGTCTGACAGGGCTAAAACTAAGGACTCATTACCGAATTCTTCTGATGTGGCTCAGATTTGCTTCTGCTAGGTGGTGTTTTTTGTCTTTGAAGATTTATTAGCCCCACGCACGCTGCTATAGCGTGACACATGGCAGTGCTGGCATAAAAGTAGCATGTTTCTCTTCATAAACCAGGTTAATAAAGGACTAAATTCTGCCCCCTGCCATTTACAGGAGTAAGTGGGGGTGGCCCTCATACTCCCACAAAGCAGGACATCGTACTGACCTTACTGATCCTCCAATCTTCAAGCAGACACAGGAGGGGTTCAGAGCAACTTCTCTGCAGTCAGAATGGAGCAAGTTAAAATTACTGAAGGACACAGATGGATATAGTGTCAGTCCCAGGACTAGAAATCATCACTTTCGGAAGCTCCACCATCTGAACTGTGGTATACATACAGACAGGAACTAAGCGTGTTTGGCAGTGTCAACATTTCAGGGTAGCTGCACCTCCATGGTCCGCTCCAGGAATGCCCAGTCAGGACTCAGGTCTTTAGCCATCACCTGTCTCAGCAGGGATCATTCTTCCACTCCTTTCTGACTCAGGGTTTTAAGGCTTCACAGCTCCCAGCCTTACACTGCGATATCCCCCTGTGATAGGACGTGCTCCCAACCAGTCCTGAGAGAATTGAATTAGGCCAGGTGAGCCCAATCAGCCAATTAAGCTGTAGGCAGGGGAGACTTAGGCTGTGTGGAGGGCATTAAAAAGAAGGAAGCTCACTTGTGAGAGAACATAAAGTCTGGAGGTTGGCAACAGTATAGGGGAGGCTACAGGGAGGAAGCTACCAGTCTGGCTCCCTGAGTTAAGGAAAAAGTAAGGAAGTGGGGGAAATTACCCCCTGAGAAAGAGTTTACCAAGCAGGCCTAAGAGAGAGGGGTCTGATTATGAAGACTTGAGCAAGAGTCGGCAACCTATGGTACACATGCCAAAGGTGGCACATGAGCCGATTTTTAGCCGGGGTCCCGGCCACTTAGCCAGCTGCCGGTGTAGGTTTCTGGCCGCCAGCCCCTTGCCAGCCAGGTAAAGAAACAGATCTTAAAATGGTTTTTAAAAAAAACTTAGTTTGATAGCATCCTGTCTGGCAAGAAATCACTTATCAATGGTTGTGGCTGTGAAACCCTCCTTTCTGTATTGTTTTATCTTTATGCCCCCCACTTTTCTATTGTTAATCTGTCAGGTTCCCTACTTGTTTCTGTCTGCGGTATAATTAATTTTGCTAGGTGTAAGTTAATTAGGGGAGTGGGACATAATTGGTTAGAGAATTATGTTACAATATGCTAAGATTGGTTAGCTAAATTTCAGTAAAATGATTGGTTAAGGTATAGCTGAGAATTTTACTATATAAATTGGGGTCAAGCAAGAAGTAGGGGCGGGAATTGGGATCATTCTTGCTAAGGGGGGAATGGGAACAGGGACACAGGCAAGGCTCTGTGGCGTCAGAGCTGGGAAGGGAGACACGGGGTAAATGCTCTGCAGCGTCAGAGCTGGGAACGGAACACTGGGAAACAGACTCTATTGGCATATAGAGATAAGCCCGACTGGTGTGAAGGGCTTTGAATATGCTTGCTTAGAAACTAATCCCAATAAACATTGCGTTGTTTGCACTTCGGACTTCTGAGTCTTCTGCTTTCTGTGTACATGACAAGAACCAGGGGAGAGGGTGAAGGGAAAGCCTTCTAACAACCCAGAGTCAATTTAAATACAGCTTTTTATGCAAAAGCCCTTTCTTTGTCTGTTGGTCTCTGGAAAACCCAGTTTAAACCAGACCATTCATACACTTGACATAATATGGTCCCCAGAGATATTACATGAGGTTGCTATATCTGTCACAGGAAGAATGGGAGAATCTAACGGGAAAAACACTTGCACGTATAACCCCCAAACAGACCTCACTTAAGTTTCTTTTCAGAGAGAACATGACAATAGTAATTTACCCTCAAAATAGACTTTGGGGAGCAGAGGTACTTGGGAGGGGAATAATAAAAAAGGGATGTTTAGGCTGGGAAAGTGGCCTGAAAAGTGAGATCTAGCAACCTGTGCAATAGAAGGGACGTGTTCAAACTCCCATCGCCAGGAAATGTTAAAACCAGACTAGACTGAGCACTAGACAAAATCCCATAGGAATGATCCATCACCATCAGGGACCGGATAATTTGATAGGTCTCTTCCACCTCTCCAGCTTCTTTGGAGGTATATTTCAAAGGATAATACAACTTTCTTGGTTGACTGCATTGGGAGTTTTATGATCTGTATGTTAAACTGTTAATTTAATTTCTAGTACATTTTTAGGTATTGACATTACTCTGTTATGTCAATGATTGACTTATGTCTATGAAAGTTGTACTTCTGTATAGGGTCCATTGACTCATCTCTTAATTTTTACCCAGTAAGTAAAGGATGAGTCTCAGACTTTTCCCAACCAATTAAAGAAATATTCCAAAAAACACTCTAAGCAGCTGGGGGAGAGGTGGAATAATAAACAATAAAGTGATGGTGCATTTATGGGCAATTCTAGCACTCTTTTCTAGCTCTGTAAGGCCCCAGGCCAAAGCTTAAGTGATTTTAACCACACAAATGATGCACTAATCTCATAGAAACTCCTTTTTGGAGCATCTGCCGTGACCGCACCGAACGGAATTTCTATATAACAATAAGGCAGGCAGTGAGATCTCAGCATTTGCTGGACAATAGTGACTGAGACAGAATAGAAAGTGCAGCCAGTCAGAAAGCTACTTCTGTGTCCCCTGTGCCATATGTTTTCAGACGTTCACACTGAACAAAGCCGGAAGGAAGAGTTTCTCTCGCTGTGGCACGGATCAGCTCATTCAGCAACAAAAGACAAGCCCTTCTACCAAGCATGGGGTTTTCCTCCAGGCTTTTATTCTGGCCTCAATGTGCACAGGTTGCAACCATCAAAAAAATCTCAGATATAATGATCAAATCAATCAGAAATAAACCCAGGCCCTACCACCTCATTCACAGAGGCAGCCGCCGCACTCCGTGTCTGACCACCTTCCAGTTTTTATAGCACCTTGTATTCTTTCTGAGAGTCAAACTGGACTTTCTGCCCCCAAAGTTACCTTGTGGTCTCACCCTGTACACCTGTATGAGTAAATCTCTTGCTTTGTTCCTGGGTGAGGATGGTCTGTACCCTAGAGTGCCTGTGCAAGTTTCAAGGAAATAAAGGACAAATAAATGTATGAAAAACACAGGACCAAAGCTTACTTGTAGGGATGACACACACAATGTTTTATAAATGGCACAGAGTCATGCATCGTCACATGGTAATCATCAGTGCTTATATAAAAAACAAAGATAGAGAGTTGAGAAACAGACATATTTTAATCTGACCAGACTGTATTAGTGGCTCCTTACTGAATATGGGATGGACACTATCAATCAAGCAAAAGATATCCCTTAAAACCCAAGATAGATGGTCACCCGGAACATTGCCAATACACGTGATATTGGCTGTTTTTAAATTTTCTTAAAACTCCAGGTTATGTGATCAAGCAAGAATCTCAGCTTTCATTTTAAAATACAGTGACGTTTCTAGCCCTTCTGGTTGCAGGAAAAAGCTGGAAAGCATGAACTCTAATGGCTCAGAAAACAGAAGAGAAACAGAAAAAACTCAACAACTATTACATGATTTTGCGGGCCTGGCCCATGAGTTTTGAACACTTGGAATTGGCAACATTGCTACTCCTGAGCCCATCCTTCACCCATGGGACACGTGACCTATCCTTGGCAAAGATAGATATTTTCCATTCAAGACTTAAAATAAACGTTCGTTTTGTATTTGCAGTATTGTGGGGCTTTCAGCAAATGGCTGCAATGTTATGAAACTCACTGGATTCCAGCAATGCATGTCTATATGCTGTCTGCTGTTCTGAGACTATCTCTGGGAAGAGGAGGAAAACAAGGTTATCATTTATAACGCTGTTGCTGGTTTTGTGGTTGTGAGGCTTTCTGCGAAGTACAAGAATAATTCATTTGTGACATAACGAGTTTGAGGATGGCATCCAGAATATATTATCCTCATGCTTGAATACTTTAAGGAACAATACTAGGTTTTATGTTAAGGTCTGTCTCATGTCCTTTGAGAAACATGTGGTTAGAGCACAGGACTTGGCGTCAGGATACTGGAGTTCTGTTCCTGCATCTGCCACAAACCTGGGGTCAGATCCTGGCCTCCATTCCAGCTACAGGACTTTGTGCCAATTTAACCAGCCAGCTGGGAACTACACTTTCATGAGGGTAATCCCAAGGTGGAATAGAGACAGCATAGTGGCTCTGCTTATCCTATTCCCAGCACAAGGGGCATTCGCAGGGAACAGAAGATATGGGCAAAGTATCTCTGCTCTCCAGCTATTTCTGGCAGCTCGATTGGCCACTTGCGCAATTGGGCATAAGTCAGAGCAGCCTTCAGCCAACCCCAGAAGCAGGGATCATAAAGCCACTTTTTCTTAGCAGAACCAAAGAATCAGGTCCTTGACGTATAATTTGACAAGTCACAACTTCTGTCATTTAATCACTGCTTTCAGAACGAGCAGGAGTAGGTCCTCCAAGCCTCATTTTCCTCGTCTCTGAAACGTGGTAAATAATACTTGCAGAGCTCAAGACTAAATCTCCTAACATTTGTTAAGCACTTTGAAATCTTCAGACAGAAGGTGCAAACTAGCAATATATTAGTTCATACCTGTACCTCTTGCTCACTTTCTAGCCTTCCAATTCCTAATGGTTTAATATAATCTTCCTCCAAGTGTCACAAGGTGTTTTAAAATTAATTCTACTGGCAACTTCTGGAACCAATCACCAGTAACCACCCATACATCACCACAACTCTAAGGCTCAGCATTTTTAGAAGAGTGCCAAGTTGGCATTTGGCTAGCTGAGAAAATGGATTTAGCACATTGCCAGATCCCAGATCTCAATCAGTAAAATACTCTCAAGTAACAAATCAAGGTGACCATTGTTTCATATCATCGAGGAAAAATACTGACAAGAAAAACATTTTGGAAAGTAACTCCCTACATGACTGAGACGAGGTTTAGTTGCTGTAAATGCCAATACTTACATAATGCTAGACTACAAACAGCCATCTGCGATGAACAAGCAGCTAGAAAGACCTAGCCCAGGAATTCAAGTTAATGCTGCCTTGTATTTAATTAAACTTCCTGTCACTTTAAAGCTCTTTTTCACTAGCACAGGAATATGCACTGCTCCAGCGCTGCAGAATTTTCATTCATAATTGGCATCTTGCAAAAACTGAGCTGTACTTTACAATTTAATATTTACATAGTATTAGGGTTACCATATTTTGTGCCTCCCAAAGGAGAACACTCCACGGGCCCCCGCCCCAACTCCGCCCCCTCCCCAAAGTCTCCGCCCCCTCCCCTGCTTCCCGCAAACATTTGAGTCGCGGGAAGCCTAAAGCAGGTAAGGGGGAGTGTGGGGGGAGGAGGTGCGGCCCAGGCTGGCCCCGGCCCTGGGGTGCCGGCCCCGGGCCCGGCCCCCGGCCGACCACCCCCGGCCCGCCCAGCACTGCGGTGCCCGGCCCGGCCCCCGGCACCGCACCGCCGGTCCCCAGCCCGGCCCCCGATCCCCAGCCCGGCCCCCGGCCCCGCCGGCCCATCCCCCGAGCCCCCGGCCCGGCCTGACACTGCCGGAGCCCCCGAGCCCCTGGCCGAACCCCCGAGCCCCCGGCCCTGCCGGAGCCCCCGAGCCCCCGGCCCGGCCCCGCCGGAGCCCCCGCCGGAGTTCCCGAGCCCCGGGCCCGGCCCTGCCGGAGTCCCTGAGCCCCCGGCCCCACCAGAGTCCCCGAGTCCCTGGCCCGGCCCTGCAGCCCCCGGCCAGGCACCGCACCGCCGGCCGGCCCCAGAGCCCCCGGCCCGGTCTGGCCCTGCTCCGCCGGCCCGGCCCGGCCCCCAAGCCCCCGGCCCGGCCCCCGGCCCGGCCCCCCCGATTTTCCCGGACATGTCCGGCTTTTTGGGCTTTCCCCCCGGACGGGGATTTGGAGCCCAAAAAGCCGGACATGTCCGGGAAAATCCAGACGTATGGTAACCCTACATAGTATAAGAATCTGATTATAAAGATTTTCTAGTTCATTTCTAACAACTGGGCCATTTACCAACTTAAAAAATTAGTGCCAGTTAGACTTTCAGATTGCAAATTCATAAATTACACAAATCGTGTTAAATTTCCTCTTCTAAAATAGACCCCAAACAAGGTAAATAAGGCCCCAATCCTGTTTTCCTCAAAATCATGGGAAAACTCCAGTGGGTGCAATTCTAGGGCATCAGACAAAACCTTTCACATTAAAGGCAATGGGAAAACTCCCACAGACTTCAAAGGATGAAGAGGCAGGCCCTGAAGTGAATGTGACAATTTTATAGCTTCATCAATATCAAGATTATGACTTGGGGATTTTGAAATTGGAAGAAGTGGATCACAATAGAAAATGGATCCACTTTTCCTTTCCCCTGGAACAAGGCAGAAAGCATTACAGTACCTTTGGCCAGCTCCACAACAAGCAGAAAGTAAAAGGCTTGTTCTTGCCCTCTGCAAGTTGCAATACTGGCATCAAATGTGACAGACAAAAACTTCAAGTAAAGTGAAAGCTGTCTTAACTGACTACCTGAGGGACCATCTGATTCCTAGTATAAGTTGCCTTAAAGGAAAAAGAAAATTGTCCTTAATCAATGCTTGCAGGTGCTTTAAATAGCTATTGAAGAGATGGTGGTGCTTACTGGAAGTGGGATTCTTAGTACATGTTTCACTGTAACCCCACAAATGCATTAGAAATAGCAGCGAAGGATCATCCAATGTGCCAACAGCACAGCATCCAAGTCAGCAGAGGGAAACATGACCAAGTGAAATCAAAACCAGAAAGAAAACTTATTATGGAAAAAATTATTTTCCTCATTCTCTTTTGATCACTGAACAGTGCCATTGTTCATAATTTCCACAAATCTTTGTCCATAGCTAATATACATCACTATGAAAAATGTTACCAGAATCTGCTGTTTCTTACTACTTCTATAGGGGTCACTAATACTAGCTGCAGGTTGACAAATGTTAACTGTTCCTACATGTGAGCTTTTCCCTCTACAAATTACTGAAGTAAAGGACAGGGTGTACAGGCCATATAAACAATATCATTAGCAAAATCTAAAAATACAGTTCAGCTTGGAATTGAATTAGTACTTGATTACCATCCACATGCAGAGCCAGGAAGCTGAAACTGCATCTACTGACTGTTGTGTTAGCACATTTACTTCCAACTGCTCTTCAACGAAAGTTGCTACTAAATGATAAAGAATCCTCCAAAACACAGACAGGCCCTGCATGTATCTGAGTGATGAGAGGAATGCTGGCAAATCTGGTTTTGCTGGATTTGTGCTTTTAGCATTTAGAAATACCCCAGCCTTTGATTACATTTTAAATTAAATTTTACATTAAACAGTGGCGCCACTCATACTACAAGTTCTAGGACATCAGATTAAAACTTTGATCAGAATTTGAAATCCTGGAAAAACCACTAATGGGTAATATCTTGTTGATATTTTCAAACAAGTGTAGAGTGAACTTGATGTCAGTGAAAGGTAGGGTGACCAGACGTCCCGATAAAATCGGGACTGTCCCGATATTTAGGCGTTTGTCCCGCATCCCGACCGACGTTTGGTCAGGACGCAATTTGTCCCGCTATTTCGTTGCACTCCGCTTTTTTTTTTTCCTCCGCCAGCGACCCCTCCCACCCCCACCATGTGTCCCGATATTTTCTTCCTCTCATCTGGTCACCCTACTGAAAGCGGCTGGTTTGATGGCCCTGGAGAAGGAAATCCTGCGCTTGCAAGGTACCGAATACCCTCACCTCATGTTGATGTCAGTCGGAGTTGCAGAAGCTCAGCACTTCTCAGGATTGGACAGTGGTAATATAGACTTCTCCACATTGCCCTACCAAAGACCATCAGTGCTGACAGGCAGAAACCAACTGAGGGCTGTCAAGTTCAAGTTCCCTGGCTCATTCAGTTTTCTCAGGCTGGCAACGAGGGGACACCTCGGGATAAGTATGGTGGGCAACTTCTGTACTGCAGAGCCCTGTCCCTTAGGAACTGGGCAGAGGCTCACCACCTCCTTTCATGTAGATGTCATTAAGCAAGCTGCCAAGTGATAACTTCTTAGAGCCTCCAACCTAGGCTGGGCTTCAACTAGAGATCTAAAGGCAAAGGGCTTTCTATCCCCCTTAGTGTTTTTCCAGAACATTCTAGAACCATGTCAAATAGGAAAGGTTGCCATCTGGCCAGTTTTTAACCTGTTTGGGCAGATTTTGTGGTGCCTGGCTGGTTCCTGATGAAAAGATTTAATATGCTAGGTTTGGTTTTCACTTGCGACCAACATTCCTCGTAAAAAGCAAACACACGCGGCTGTGCATCAAAATCTTTAACTGCCATATGCATCGCATGGCAGGGGGCAGGGCCAATACCCGGTCCCACTCTACATGCTGGGCCTTCAGCCTGCCGAAACGACAACAGACCCCAGGGTTATGAGGGGCGGATGGGCGGCTCCTGGGTGGGATCCCTCAAGGTGGATGGGTGGTTTTTCTGTTCTCAAAAGAGAAAAAGCCTTGCAGAGTCCGGAGTAGCTGGAAGCCAGGTAGGGAGACTGAAAACCAACGCAGGTCAGATTGCACAGCTATGGGCGTGCTCCCTCCGAACCAGGCTGCTAAACACTCCCCAGTGAGGGCCACATGCCAGCAGCCTGGGGGCAAGGCTTCATTTGCAATAAAGCTGGGCAGACTGAGGCGGTGTTAATTATGGAGGTGTGGCGTGCTGGGCTTGCCTCTCACCTCCACCAGCAACCCCACAGACTGTGCCCCCGGCATACACCAGGCCCAGGGCAGCACCAGGCTTCCCCCCACGTGCTGTAGAACCACCAACGCACCACAAGTCCCAGCATGCAGTGGGACTACAATTCCCAGCATGCAGTGCCCCCCACAAGAGACCAGGCTTCTCAACGACGCCAGGGCCGCCTGGAACAAGACAGCGCAGGGCATGGCGGGAGCGCTAGTTATTGTGGGGCCACTGCGCATGCGTTCAGACCTCCCGCACAAGGAGGGTCGATGGGCAGCGCGCATGCGTTTGCGCGCTGCTGGGGTGGGGAGGCGGCGGAGGGACCGTGAATGACGATGTGACGACAGGACGCTGCGCGCGCGGTACGCGTGCCGTGCTGACGCAGGGATACGGGCAGGTTGAAGGTTCCCTGCGGCCTGCCCGGGCCCTAGCAACGGGGGCCGGGAGCAGCCGTTCGACGCCGCCATGCCTGAGGGCAAGTCCCTCTTCCGGGAGGTGCTGCCCAAGCAAGGTAAGGGCCGTGCTCCCTGCGCCCGGCCCGCAGCCCCGCACCGCCTCGTCTCCCCCCCCGGGGCGCTGGGGTCACACCGCCGGCCAGCGAGGGGTCAGGGGGGCACGTACCCCGACTTCTCGGCGGGCTGCTCCTGGGGCGCTTAGCCCCGTGCTGCCCGCGCTAGCTCGATTCAGTTAGCACGGGTGTGCCAGGCCTTCCTCTCTGGGGTGGATGGACACACACACACCCCCCACCCCCGTGGTAAGATCTTAGGAGTAGGGACCTGGCCTTGGTTTTCTCTTAAGCACCATGCACCGAGATTTATCAATCAGTGGGTAGTCACAGCAGGGGTTCTCCAACTGGGGATCAGGGTTATTAATGGGGGGTTGCGAATTCTCAGCCTCCCCCCCCCCCAAAAAAAATCCCTGCTTTGCCGCCAGCATTTATAATAGTGTTAAATGTTTTTTAAAAAGGGGGTTTTAATTTACAAGGCGGGGTTGCTCTCAGAGGCTTGCTGTGTAAAAAGGGGTCACCCCTACAAAAGTTTGAGAACCACTGCCTCTTACAGCAACTAGACCCTCTAGCAAACCAAAAGCCAGCTACTCCCCGCACCTTCCTGATGAAGGCTATGGCTACACTGGCGCTTTACGGCGCTGCAACTTTCTCGCTCAGGGGGGTGAAAAAACACCCCCCTGAGCGCAGCAAGTTACAGCGCTGTAAAGCACCAGTGTAAACAGTCCTAGCGCTGTAAACTAATCTCCTCGCGGAGGTGGAGTACCTGCAGCGCTGGGAGAGCTCTCAAAGCCACAGCCCTAGACAAGACCAATGAAGTGTGTGGACGCATATTCTCAATTAAAGCAGGAATCCTGTTTTTACTTTGATCACTCTTCCCCTAACCAGTCAGGGCATTTGAAAGCACATACATTCGTGTTTACAAACTATTGTAAGCCCTGACAGAAAACAGTAGAAAGGAAGCTCACATTATGATTACCGTTTTACTTACCTTCCCCATATCCCACCCCCATCTTAATCATAAAATGGTTTTCACAGCTTCATTCTAATTGTTAGTTCTACCAATATAGTTTGAACGTTGGGATTGCAGGGCTGCTTTCAGACAGTAAAGCACTGAATTCTAGTAGCTGTGCTGGTAAAATGTAGGCACTGAAAGGCAGGAAAGCTGTCAAATGAGGAAATAAGGCATTATATTACATAAGCAATCTGCTTGGCTACCATTGGAAAGCTGAGACTCCTAGTCATTAACTTGATTTTTTAGGAGATAAATAGAAGGAGCAATGATAGTCTAGATGTCTGTATTTTTTGCACAGATCTGAATATATAAAAGTCCCAACCCTCAGCCATGTGACTTTCCAGTTCCTGAACAAATATTTTTTTTCCTGTGGTTCAAAATCAGACTATAGGTCCACTTCTGAAAAACAAGCTGGTTTCTTTATCAGTTGAGGATAATGACTTATGCTTTTGCAAACCTTTTCCCCAAAAGAACAGTATATTCTTTCTGAAAACGAATGCTATCTTGTCCAAAATTAAGTATTATCTTGTATATACACACTAGGTTTTCCAATGACACTTGGTGCTCTTATTTGAGATGTATTTATAGTTGGTTGTAAAATTATGCCAATTATATGAAATTTACATATTCTTATTTTTCCTTCTACACTTCAGGGCAGTTGTCAGTGGAGGATGTGGCTACCATGGTGTTATGTAAGCCAAAACTGTTGCCTTTAAAATCTGTTACCCTAGAAAAGCTAGAGAAAATGCAGCGAGCCGCACAGGAGACAATTCGCCAGCAAGAAGTGGCACAGAGGGAGCAGCAGCAACAAAGCCAACAATAGGGTGCATGATGGTTCACCCCCTCTAAGAAATATTTCACCTAAATATTGTACCTTAGTTTGTGTATATTAATCTAGTGATGTTTGCTGTACAGGAATGGTAAAAGTCCATACTAAACTTTCTTAGCTCATGTCTTCTTATATTCTACATATAAATGTCTGTAGATTTTGCTTAAGATGAGTCTTTTGTTAGTATGCTTACTACTATCTTCTGTGTAGTTGCGGCTTTCAGCTTATCTCAGCTTGATTTCTTTTTTAAAAAGCTCCATAATTATGCTGGCTTGAAAGAAAGAAAAAGCCCCATGAAGTCTCAACGTATTTAATTTTTTTTTTTTTTTGTAACCTATTCACTTTAGAGTAACTCCTCACTTAATGTTGTAGTTACGTTCCTGAAAAATGCAACTTTAAGTGAAACGATGTTAAACAAATCCAATTTTCCCATAAGATTTAATGTAAATGCAGGGGGTTAGGAAATTTTTGGAGGGCAGACAAAAGGCATTATATACTGTACAGTACGGTGCTGTGGTTGGGAAGTGCCCCTGGCTTACCCCACACAGGCACAGCCCATTGCAGGCAAGGGGGCTAGGAAGCACCTTCGTAGCAGCAGCTTCCCTGGAGAAGAACAGGTGCTGACTTTGCCGGGGGATGCTCCAGGCCCACCTCTTCCCACCCCCACTGCACCTCCTCTCTGGAGCAGCTGCATCCCTGCTCCTCCCTCCCTTCCCCCCTCCCCAAGTCCTAAGTGCTGCCAAACAGCTGTTTTGTGGTGGGGGAAGCACTGGGAGGGAGGGGGAGGAGATGGAGAAGAGGAACTTGTGCAATGCTCCCTTATAAAGTTGCTGCTCTTCCACAGAATCTTACAAGCAGTGGACAGAGCAGGCAGCCAAACGACGTTAGAAGGGAGCATCGCACAACTTTAAATGAGTATGTTCCCTAATTGAGCAGCGACGTAACTTTGCAACAACATTAAGTGGGAGGACGTTAAGTGAGGAGTTACTGTACTTTATTCATTACTGGAGGCTGCAGATGTATAGTTAACACTTCTGAAATGTTACTAATCTTGCCTGGCCATTCTGGTCTACTATTATGTTAGAGCACAGCTCTGCTAGAGGTTAAGCAGTGTTTACTGTTTAAAGCACTACATAAGTGCTCTACAATCCACATGTTTACTGGAATAGTCTTGAAATTTATTGTGCCTGATGAGTATTGGATAAGGTTGATGGTCCAGAGTGGGGGATCATGTGAGATGATGGGGGATCAAACCCTCCAACTGCTCTTATCCTTTCAGGATTTATTTTAGCTAATTCATTGCCCCCTTTTAGTGGGTAAAATTTGCTCCTACACCATGGGTTGATACAAATCTATGACCAAAGAGTGAAATGTGCATGGGCAGTAAGTCTGCTGCAAACGAAAGTTTGTAGGCAGTCTGCCACGGTAAGTGGGTGGCACGAGCTGACATGTTGCAACTGTTGAACTGAGTTCAAGCTCTAGCCACAGCAGTTTTCTGAGAATGTGTTGTGCAGATGTTGCTTTGCCCTCATTGGGCAGGAGCAACCTTTCACAACTTTTGCCCTAAAACCACAATTTTTAATTCTACTTTAGATTTACTTCTAATTGGTCAAAGATCTTAGTCTGTCATCTTCCCCCTATTAAATGAATACTAACAAACAACTAGGGTAATGTAATCATGCTTCATACTCAAACCTCTTTCTGAACAAGGGGACGAAGGTGCTGGGTCATTTGGTCAAATGGCTAACTGACGCATAGGCCCCTATGAAGTTCAGGGGCCAATATTGTCAATTTCACAGCCATAGGATTTGAAAATTGACAAATTTCACATTTTCAGATGTTTAAATCTGAAATTTCACGGTGGTGTAACTGTGGGGTTCCTGACCCAAAAGGGGATTTTTCAGGGGGAGGGAGGTTTGCAAACTTGTTGTAGTAGGGGCATGGGATTGCCACTCTCATTTCTGTGCTGCCTTCAGTGCTTTACAGTGTGGGGAAGAGGGGTGCAGAGCTATCTGCAGCAGTGAGAGATTCCCTGCGGGCTGCTTTGGGGTAAGAGCAAGTCTTGGCCTGCCCCAGCCCTGCCCAGCAGCTAGGAGCCCCCTTTGCTGGGGCACTCCCAGCAGCACAGGGAAGATTGGTGCCAACTCCACAAGCCTCCTCTAGCTACAGGAACCCCTGGGGCTGCTGCCCACTCCCAGAGGCTCCTGCAGCAGGGAGAGGCACCTAGAGGTGGGTCTCATCTCCTCCCACCCCCTAGATCAGCCTTAGGGCTGTGCTCTCATACAGCTACTGCATGCAGGGCCAGCCACCTCCCTCAACAATCTTTACTAGTGTTAAGGCTCATCCAAGCACTAGTGTTTTTAAAGCCCAGTTTGATGACTATGGTTTTGAAGAGGGTTTCCATAAAAAGTTTTTTTATAATCCCTCAACAACAAATCAGAGATGCTCAAAAGAAATTTGCTCTCAGGTAGTTCAATCACTGAAAGCAGAAGCAAGGAGAATTAGGCACCTTCCTCTTCTCAGATGCACTTGAAGAGGAAGGGAACTGGAGACATCTCTGTATACCCCAACCCCATACAAACATTCTATCTTGCCCAACAATTCCTCAGCCCACAGGGTCTCTTTTCCCTCTGCTGCTTCTGGATCTGGGGAAGGAACCCAGTACTCCCCCTCCAGATTGACCTGTTCACTTAGTACTGTTCCTGGAGAAAAAAGGGGATCACAGCAGCACAAGAGTGTGGGGATGACAGGAATGGGTCAAGAGCAGTGCAGAGGGGGATAGAGGGCACTTCAGATCTCACCCCCAAATATCCAACATCTATGCCACTTATTTGTACCCCCCTCTTTAAACCATGTCCCCCACTGACTCTGTCAGCTCCCTGCATCCTCTCCCTAGCTCAAGCAGTGTAGTCCTTGCTTGTGCCCATCCCCATTCAAATAGAAAGATGAGACTAGAACAGTTGATACAAGGCCAGGGAATAGACCAACAAGCAGCCAAGGCGTTCTGAGTGGCAAAAGAGCCAGGAGTAGAACTTGTTAGTGGAACATGAGGATGCTGAAAAGTTATTTAAAAAAAAAAAAAAAAAAGGGAAATTAACTACCCTTACAGATACTATAAAACACACACTGTAGGACAAAGTAACACCTTCACTTCTCAGAAGCAATATTTGGCTTTAGGTCAAATGTAGCAAAGAGAAGCCACTGCAGATTTGCAGAATGTTACCATCCCTTCAGCTTTGTCTCACAAGTATTCTTTTTTGAGACGTTGCCTTTGCTTACCCCTCACTAAGCCCTCAAGACCAGTCATGTATAGCACCAGGCTGCTGCCAGTCCTTATGCAGTGCTACTGGCAGCCTACAGAACTCACTGTTGCAATGAGGCATACTACATACTATACATGTACCTCTCCTCATATCACAGTGACCGCTTTTGCCAGCCTGCTCCACTTAATCCTGCCATCATTCAATTCAGCTGCACTTAAACAGAGTGAATGCAGATAAACACTGCAATTCAAGTCAGTGGAATGTAACACAAACCATGGCCTAGTCTCTTATTCATTCTTCATGTCAATTTATTGTGGCACCATCCTTCCTGTCCTATTCCAGGGGCTACTAGCTCCAGGGGGCAGAGTTAAGGTTGTGTTGTAAGGGAGGTGTGCACCTTTACACTGTTTCCTGATTGCCAGAGTTCTAAATATAGCTGAAATCAACATGCTGGAAGTATATAAGGCACCACTGGGCAACCATATTCTAGATTAACAGATTTGGTGGTGGGGGAGCCATGTTGGTCCCAGAGTATTAGCAAGGCAAGGTGGGTGAGGCAATATAGTTTATTAAACTAACTTCTGTTGGTCAGAGAGAAGCTTTCGAGCTACACAGAGCTCTTCCTCAGGTCTGGAAAGGTACTCAGGGTATCATAGCTAAATACAAGGTGGAACTGATAGAATATGCGCCAACTGCTTATGCTAAACTAAGGGACCATTCCAGGTGAAGTGGCCTGTTAACATCCCTGTAATCATAGGACAAAAAGTGGAGTTAGTAGGTTGGAGATTGTTGTAATAAGCCATAAATCCAGGGTCTTTGTTAAAACCAGGATTTTTAGTGTTTATCAAAATTATGAATTTAGGCTCTCAGGCTCGTCTTTTGAAAGTGTTGACATTCTGGCACCATGGGTTGATTCTCTGCACTAAATAAAAATAAAAATGCCCCCAAACTTTTAAATTTATTTATTAAAGAAAATTAACCTTCTCAGCATCCCCATGTTCCACCTTTCAAGATCCCTGGGTCCTACACATGCCTATCACAACATGTGGTGTACCTCATCCAGTGCACTAAATGCCCAATAATCACTAGGTGGGTGAAACCAGACAATTACTGTAATCTTGAATGCTTACTTCACCCACCCAGTCTCTAACAGGTTTGGAGTAGTTAATACCAATACAGCTACTCGTTCCATTACTCTTATAAAGGAACAGGTGTATACATCAATACAGGGGCCCTGGATAATGTTTACTAGAACTGCAGGCTGCTGCTTTACTTATTACAAAATGGCATACAATATCAGTTCTAGGATGAAACTGGGACAGTGTGTGCTTCATATTGAAGAGTACCGTCTGATTTGGAACACTTGCCCATTAATGGTCACACACACACCAGAATTTGTAATTATTATATTTGTTATATTTAGGATCAAGCGCTGTATATGGGCAGCCACCTTTGTTTTCTATATGTAGACAATAGCATATACTGTTAATACCATCTAAACGTTTGAGCTTCCATTATACCCCTGTGAATCCATATTAGTATCTAATGCCAAGGGTTGGTTTGTTTGTTTGTTGGGCTTTTGTTTTTTTAAGATAAACCTTTTCTAAAACAATTTTAAAAGAAGCGGTGAAAGAGTAAATATAAATCTGGAGAGGCTACTAGCTTCAAAAGCCTGAATAAATAGGCTGGCAGGAGCTTAAACAAGTTAATTTTGGAAACGCAAACATTATAACTAAGGTAATTACTTTCATGGTAGCAGGGCCAGCTCCAGGCACCCAAGCACATGCTTGGGGCGGCACCTGGTAAGGGGCGGCGGGGGGAGCGCGGCGCGGCATTCCGCAGGGGCGCTCTGGCGGCGCGGGGCTCGGCGCTCGGGGGGTGGGGGGTCCGGCGGTGCTCGGCGGGGGGCGGGCTCCGGCAGCGCGGCGCTGGGGGGGGGGGGGGGGGGACACGCGGCGCGGGGCGCTTTTTTTTGCTGCTTGGGGCAGCAAAAAAGTTAGAGTCGGCCCTGCATGGTAGCAAGTATGTACTGAAATTTTGTGGTTTAAAAAAAAAAAAAACCCACACAATTGCACAGTTAACACTGAAGAAAAGATATGATTGCATAAATTGTACCCATTTTCAGGGAAGTCTTTGGTAAAATGTCCCTTTCAGTTTAGGTATTCATTAATCCTCTGCAAAATGCTATGCAAAAGGGTACTTTTTAGATATGTATTTTATTGGCACCTGGTTCAAAGATTATCTGCAGAGGACACAAAGAGCTTTCCAAAACTGCTTATATAAAAACAAAGAAAGAGGATAGCTTTACAAAAATTTATTTTGTAATACATTCTACAGAACTGTTCATTTTTTCCAGTTTTGTAGAGAAATAGATGTTCCAGACACCTTTTACTGCACTGGTCTTTAAGACCAATCAGTGCGTTCCCCTGGAAAAGATGAATACGTCTTATGACCAAATCCATTTTTTAGATTCTTTAAAGAAATAACCATTTTTCCTCCCAAAGCACAGCATTTCAACAGCAGCAGCCCAAATGAGGTTACAGCAGTTTAACTTGACCCCTCTATAATAAAGCTTTGTATAAACCAGTGATTTTACTACAAAAACACTGTCCTTGAAGGAAAGGAGTGACAGTCAGACATCAATGCAGAACATGGAATGATTAGGTCATAAACATATGGCACTTACAAAAGGGTAGCTTATTTGAAGGCACCACCACTGAAATGTGGTTACTTGTTCTGTTCTACTATATGCCCTTCCTGAATATAAATTTACAAAACTATTTCAGAAATGATTTGTACCCAAAACAAGTGCTTTAAAAAATTATATATGAACTGTGCTAAGCAACTCTTACAATTTAGATAAAGAATATATTTTTTTCCCTTTAAACATCTAAGGCTGCAAGAGTTGGTTTCTGTACTCAGTAGCTCTCTAGTTTAAGACGACCTCCATCTCCTTCACTTACAAAGCGCTTCCTTCCCCTGTAAGGAAAAACAAAATACAAGATTATAAATTTCACATTCGTGTCAATAGTCTTTCTTTATTTACTATAGCTTAGAGTGATCCCCTGCACCACTTCACAGGTCCTGGGAGTAACATGGTGATCAGCACTATTACCTGTCAAATTCTTGATCATCTGAAAAGGCCACATAATCTGAATATTCTACACAGAACCCTGTATTTATACTAGGCTTTTCAAAACTTGACTCTCAAGTTTCTTAACAGGCATACTACTTCTTTCTCCCTTTCTTAGGGCTCCTTGTAGTGTTAGAACCTGAGAAAGGTGCTAGCTTGACAGCCAAGATAGTGCGGCTCTATTTAGCCAAAGAGCAGGAATAGTACAAAGTCATGCAAAGCATCCTTCCCTATGCTGCCTTGTCCTTGGGCCTCAAACCCAAGTGGGAGGAATAATCTCTAGGACAGAAAGTTATAATCCTTTGCACATTTTATAGGGCCTTCCAATTACAAAGCTCAAAAGTGCTTTGCAAACATTAATCTGGGGAGATGAGAGGTTTAATTAAAGGTTACAAAAACTTAATTTTGATAGTGCTTCTACATACAGTCACTAAAACTGAAGTATAATGGAACTTTAATTTTAAATGATGTAAAAAAAAAAAACTATACCAGGGAATGTGTCAGTATAAAACTGAATGGATTTGATTCCTCAAAGAACAGAACAAGGGACAATTTTAAGTCCCTAGTTTATGGATGTTGGCTCTCTCTGGGATACGAATAAACTCATTAAAATTTTACAAACTGACTTTATTGCCATCAGGAAGATAATTTCTATATGAGAAACCTAATTTTCAGCAGATCAAATAAAAAAGGACCTTTAAAAAATACAGTATATAACCTAACCCATAGTAACAATGCCTTGTGAATAGGCAGAATAAATTTGCAAAACTCACTTTTTTTAAAAAGTGAAAGAGGAGTACAGTGTTAAGAGCTCAATGCCCCAGAGCTCAAGAAATAAGGCATGGGGCCACCTACTGAACAATGAGGATAAAACAAAAGATCGAATAGCTGCTCATTACATGAGCATTATCTATTTTATGTCTTAACTGAGGCAGGTCTCCTTGCCCAGCCAGTTCCAGTTCCTCCAACTCCCAGCTTCTCATCTGATCAGTCTCTCCCTACAACCCTGGCCTCCAGTTGCTGCCCCTCCTTCATATTACTCATCCCTGACCTCCCTCCCCAGTTCATAACTGAATCTCAGTGTCATCATTCCCCGCCCCACCCCCAATTCCTTGTCCAAATCTCTTCACACAGCTATTTCCAGTTCTCCCTGCTATCCCATCTGTATTCAAAAATCAGGCAACTTCATCCTCCATGCTACCCAAAGGGGGTCTCCTTGAGAACACAGTTGAGACTGTCTCCCTGCTCTCAGTTCAGGCATGGCCTGCAGCAGGCTGGAGCTGCAATTACAGGGAAAGTCCTGGAGTGGCGGATGCCAAGTGCAGATGGAATCTTTGGGGAATGTAGCTGTTAAAATCTAAGACATATAAGAGCATGAGATTTCAAAGGCTTATAAATTGACCAAATTTGGGCAGATTTTCATAGGGATAGCGAAAGACACATCCCTGACACAGCAGCCACCTCCTGCCAAATTTCAAATTCCTGGTCCAAAGCATGGGCGCTCTAGAGCTTTCCAAAGAAAAAGTTGGCATGATTTTTTAACATTGACCAAACAATGTATTATTTCCTAGGTTCATTCTCAGCAACTGCTCTACCCTTTTGGCTGATATTTTCCAAAAGAAGTCAGCCTCAGGCAGACACCCAGCATGGAAAGTTTCAGTCTAAATGCTTAAAGTTTGGCAAAGTTCTAAGCCACTGAAGACAGGGTCTTATAATGGGAAATGTCAGGCAAACTTAGTATACCAGCTCTGTTTATAATTATATGAAAAGTACCTTGAAGGACAGAGGTCTCTCAGTGGTTTGGAAATGATTCCAGCTTGAAAGCATTCCTCTACAAACCGCTCAAGCATAGAGTATGAATGTGGCACATCCAGGTTAATATCTGGGATTTCACGGTAAACTCGTTCATAACCCTGCAATATCAGAATTAGGGTAATGAAGTCACATTTTGCTACAAGAAAGGGTTACCCTTTTATACTCTCTGAGGGGATTATAATAATCCAAGTAATTTATTAATTTTTAAAAAGTATTAAAAATAATTTCAAGGAATCTACACCACCTCAGCGGCAAGTTAGCACCACGCTATAGAACACAGTATTACCTAGGTAGATGAACTAAATTTTAAGATTCCCCAAAATCAGAGGACCTGTCTGTGACCAGGCTAACCTGCCTGTACAGCATAGTCTCATGGGTAGTAACATCAGAGAGGGAGCCGTTTCTGGAGTTTTACCATTCCTCCAATCATTAAGCATCTCCCTAACACACCAGCTCAGACAGCTGAATAGTCTGTGCCCAACACAAAATCACTTCCCCCCCAGAGCAAGGGAAGCGGAGTAGACGGAAACTAGATTGTGAATGTGTCACAGAGTGGTTCCCAGTGTGTGGGACAACACAACTATATGCGGTCACTTGTTCAGGGCTTATGGCAGAACCACAATTTAGTTCAGATATAGCTAAATGATTTTGTTTTTATACTCCAAGTAATTTTTTTTTTAAATCAAGTAAATCTAAATAAGGCTACTTCAGTAAGAATGGCTGGTCAAGATCCATAGAAACATCCCTATTTTATATTGCAACATTATGAAAGATTTAAATTTTTAGTAATTAAACCACATAATTCAGTAAGACACCTCAACGTTTCCTTGTTATTAGAACATATTTTAAATTATTCTCAACTCTGCAGCTCCACAAGACAACACTGTTGAAGTTCGTTTGTACCCCCTTGATACACAACATTTATTGCTCTATCTTGGAAACATCAGCTATCGCCTATTTGTACAAGTCACTGGAGGGCCAACAGAACCACAGCAGTACCATTGATAACAATGGATCACCATCTATAGTTTAAGAGAAGGTGTAAAACAGGAATGACGTTTGAAAACACACAACAATTTTTTTGTGAATTACTATTCCAATTATATTTTGGAAAAATACACTTACTCTTTTCATTTGGTCCAGAGTAATGACAGTAGACGTCCAGAGGGATTTCAACAAATCAAGCATCATTTTAAAGGTTGTTTCTCCAGTCGATTCTAAAACCATCACAATTGCCTAAAATAAAGCAAGAGGAAGTGTTTAACTAAAAGTAGATTTTACAAGAAATGAAAAGTGAATGCCGCAAACAGAGTTGTAAAATTTCCACATGGAGAAATGTGTATTTATCACATGCGCCTTCAATGCTAGTATACTACAATATAACAACAAAGCATGTGGTGGAAAAATTATTTGGGTAAGGATACGAAGCATGAAAACAAGGAAGAGGTTACCATAGGTATACAGACCACCAGGCAAGAGGAGAGATAGAACAAAAGCTTTCTGGACTATTTCTAGAGGTACTCTAAATCACATGACCCTGTACTCAGGCATCAGTTAGCAGCAGTGTGGATGGCTCTACTTTCTGATGTCATGTATTTGCATCAGACAGACACCACAATGGAGAATTAAAATTTACACACATTTGAAGGGTGTAAAACACCAAGACAAAAGGAGCTTCTTGAGAATGAAGGAGCAACTTTATAAAAAGGGAAACATTTGGTTCAATATCAGCAAAAATGTACTGACAGAAGGCAGTATTAGACTGTGGAATAGTCTCTCCTCCCTCTCTCAGGGCATTTAAAAATAGATTAGACAAAATATTAGGAAGTATACTACAGGGAGCAATCCTCCACTAGTGAAGGATTGACTGTATAATATAACAGAAGTGGTAAAGACCTATTAAAAGAGCAATCTATCTGCTTGAAACCTGCTGTAATAAATAGCTCACAGCACTACCAACAAGAAAATCTAGGTTTAACAAAACTACAAAACTGGAGCATGGGATTTTTCTTGCCATTATTCCACATCAGACAACTGTGAAATGGCTCTTTCAGTACAAAATATCCTGTAACTGCCCCATTCATGTAATAAATACAGTTTAATTCTACATCTTCCTGAAGACACCAACAGTTTACCCAAGCACAAGTAGCATGCACTGTACTTAGAGAATTTAGACATCTGATACCATTAATATTTAGGAGCTGAACTTCAGAGTTCAGTTACATTACTTGCATGTCCACACTGAAATAAAACCTAGAATCTGCTCATATTTATCCACAATTTAAAAAAAGTTACAAAAATAAAAGGAGTCTGATTTCTGTCTTACTTCATATACAAGTTCATGGTGAAAGTGAGGCACTTCTAGTTCCTGAAGGCAACGCTCAGCTTCTGATACATCTCCAGAAAGTAGGTACTCCTTCAGCAACATATCAATCTATTGGATTTGTTTAAAAAAAAAAAAAAAAAAAAAAAAAAATACTAGGTATAGTTTAAAATCTTACAATTAATCTGATAAATCCCCTACTCAGCCGCGCAACAAACTAGTGACATGCATTTTAAAACAAATTATTAAAATACTAGTTGCAGTTTGGGATATAAACACACATCTTAAATTGAGAAGTTATGTCTAACTATACAGATAGTATGAAACTGAACACTTATCCAGACACCATTTCAAAACATGCAGTGTCTGCACACATATATGTTTAACGTGCAGCCCAGAATTAGAAATAATGTTTGATAAAATGCCCATGGGCCACTCAAGCTTAATATGACAAAGATCAAACTAATTTTCTTTTCTTTTCTCCAAATCTTCTCCCATTTTTGGTTACTTTGGCACTATCATTCTCCAACTAAGCCAGGTTTGCAACCTCAAAGTCAGACTCCTTCCTTGAAATTTTCTACTAATATCTGGAACATCTCTCAAACTTGCTGCTGTTTCTTCCCCATCCTAATTGGAGTGTCTGAAAAAGCTACCCTCCAACCATGAGGCCAAAAGGGAGACATCCCCACCCTCTGGATTTCTCAGCCTATCTTTTTAAGATAATAAACTCTTAATTGCAGGTATTATCGTTAGGGTGTTCACTGTACAAAGCCAAGTACTAAACAAGCCAACAGAGGACAAACATCCTTTTCAGTCAATGTAATGGTCAACATCTTTAATTCATAATAAATACACATTTCAAAACAGCAGAATACGATTTAGGTGCAGGGTTAATGCATCTCTTTCCTCCCTCCCAGTCAATCTGCATGAGCTTTCACACACACACACACACGACAGGTTTTTTACAAATTAGCTACCTCTTTAACAAGATGTTTTACAGATTGCTGTCCGCCACCTGATCCCCATACGCTGTCTATACGCTTTCCACCTTTTTTCATACTCAACAGCACAGTAGCTCGGTCCAATGCAGCTCTATAAAGCAAAGGTTGTGTTAGAAAATTATTTACATAAATTCACTACAGAGGAGGGAAGAAAGAACAAGGAGTTTCTCTTATGTCAAGACTTGGTTCTGTGGGCCAGGCTATGTTCCAAATTTCTTCTTCTTCATCATCAAGTATCCTTCCCTCATTTGACACAGGAGGACAGAACGTCTAGTTTCTTTTACTCAGCTAGTAATAGCTTCCCACAATAAGTGACTAGGGAGATCCAACTCCAAGAAAATTTACCCCTTATTTCAAGGCAACCCAACAAATATACATAATCACAAATGCCATCCTCCTCAGATGATGTGCTCACACTTCATCACAGGTAGTTCAGAAGACACTGTCTGTTCAGCAATGCAAGGTCCATATTGACAACCTAGAACTGACAGCCATCAGGTGAGCTTCCTGAAGTTCTCTTCCCCACCAACTTCTCCCTTCAGCTACATTCTGATAGGAACAGACCACACAGTAGTGGCGGCCTACCTGAATTATCAAGGCAGGACCTCAGACATTCCTCTACCCAGTGGAAAAGTGTGTTGGATTCCCTTTATGGTAAAATCTGGGATCTCTCAAGGCCCTGCATTTGCTTAGTAATCTAAGTCTCCAAACATGTGGCTAAACCTAAAGTGCCTTTACCTTGGAGAATGCTTACTCCCTTTGGGTTCAAAGAGTTCTGGGACTCCTGAGGTCTGGAGACAAAATGGTGCTTCAGCAGAGGAACAACAAACAGAGTTTCTAAAAAGACAGGGGAACTAGGGAAGCTTGCCACCTCACTGGGAAGAGGAACTGGATGTGAAAAATCCTAGATCCAGATTGGCTACCATATAGCTGAACAAGGAGGAGTACTCAGTCATTTATTCAGGCGGATCGTAGTCACATTCAGGGCCACCCAGAGGATTCAGGGGGCCTGGGGCAAAGCAATTTCCGGGGCCCCTTCCATAAAAAAAAGGGGGCAATACTATATTCTCGTGGGGGCCCCTGCGAGGCCCGGGGAAAATTGCCCCCCCGGTCACATTATGGAAAACTGTACTCACTATTTGGAGTGGCTAGGTGAGGTGAGAAGTAATCTGTCCCAGAAGTGGAGGTGGCCATGCTAAATGTATGGATATACTTAATTATTGGAACCAAAAATCCTTCAACCACAGTAAAAGGATTTGCATAACTGAATGACAAAGTTTTCACACTTGGGTGCCTAAAGTTAAGTAACCTAAACAGTATCAGAGGGGTAGCCGTGTTAGTCTGGATCTGTAAAAAGCAACAGAGAGTCCTGTGGCACTTTTGAGACGAACAGATGTATTGGAGCATAAGCTTTCGTGGGTGAGTGCCCACTTCGTCATGCATTCGACGAAGTGGGCACTCACCCACGAAAGCTTATGCTCCAATACATCTGTTAGTCTTAAAGGTGCCACAGGACTCTGTTGCTCTAAACAGTAGCCTAATTTTCAGAGGTACTAAGTACCAACACCACTAACTGATGTCAATGGAAGCTATGGGTGCTCAATACCTCCGAAAACCAAGCCTGAAAGGTCAACACTGTACACAAAAAATGATGTATCCAAAATCTGAGGGTAATTTTTCAAACTCTCTTTTCCCTCCCACCCCTTGCACATAGGCTGCTCCTTCAAACAGTTTTGACTCTGAAACTGAGTCCTCATATCCACATAGGACGAGATAAAGTCTGAGAATGTGAAGGATTGACACTCTCTGTGCAGCACTAAGCATGAAGCAAAGAGTTTAATTGTTTGTTTATTTCACAAAATCCTTACGTTGCTTCTCCTGACGCTGTATTAACCTACTGGTCATATACAGTCTTTTTCTAAAGCAAAATACTCCCTAATAGTTTCTGATTTGATCAGAATTTTTCTTAAATGTAAGTTAGTAAGCTCTTTTCAAGTGGCTGAGGAAAGGTTAAACTGTAAGAATTCAGTTTGCAAAAATGCTAGTCAAATTTAGTTTACTGCCCAAGTTAAACAGATTCAACTAGATACTAAAGATTGAGTTTGCCAGAAGCGTTTACTATTTCTTGGTTTAAAAGTCTGGGACGTTTTTTTTGTGACAGACTTCCTTTGAGGGTTTTTGTTGTTGTTGACTTGTTTTTATACTAGAAGAGAGTGGCCACACCTACTTTATTTTAAAATACCAAATTACTGGTTTGCTTGCTCAGGATTTAAAAAAAAACTGACCTATACACACTAACTACAAAGAGCAATCACTTACCGAGCCTGGACACAATCCACGGTGCCTTTGTAGCTGTCTATGTAAGTACTACATAAAATCCCATCTCCAACTGCTCTAGCAATAAATTGGCCAACTAACTGCAACAGAAGAGAAATATTTTTGAGACACTGAATTCAACATGATTTCTGAATAGACATTTTAACTTACATAGTTATTTGGGTTTTGTTTTTAAAATGTGGAGATTATTCACCCTGGGTAGTAGCTGGAATTATTCACCTATGGGTGCTCCACTTTGGGTGCACACAGACCCCATGTGCCTATGATCAGAGATTTTAGCTGGCAGTGCCCATTTGACCTAGTCATGAGCATGTCATCCTCATGCCCCATACCAAGGATATACACAGCTGTGCAGGCAAGCCACCCTCAGCTCCTTCTCTACCATGAAGTCACGCAAGAGAATACTTTGAAAGCAAAGGGGAAGGAAGGCAGGTAGTGGAGTACCCATAGGGATATACATCTGGAAGAATTCCAATTACTGCACAAGATGGGCAACTTCTTTCTTTGAATATTGGCCTATGGGGGCTTCACTTCAGGGGACTCCTGAGTGGTATCCCTTGAAGAAAGAGGGGGCTCTGGAGCTGGATCCAATACTGAAGCAAGGACTTATAGCAACCACCAATCTAAAGGCATGTATCAGGATGCCCTGCACAGAGAAAGTGTGCACTGCTTAGCAAATTGAAGCCATTGGTACATTTAACAAGATGGAGATGTTCTGAACCCTCAACCACACCACCAAAGTTGAGGTTTCAATGAGGACACAAGGCTGGGCGATATTAGTGGGGGGGCGTCTTCTTTTGAGATCTTGGTCTCTTAGGCAGTTTGCCTGGTCTATGAAAGCTGAAGAATTGGACCAGATGGGATTTCTGTGTCATTTGGGCTCTGCTAAATTTTCTTTTATCTGCAGTTGTATATAAACACCAAAACCTGTGTGTGGCCCTTGAATCCAGTAAAGGTGTGCAAGGATTAGTCGGTGGACTCACTCAAGCGTCAGTCCATCAAAGGGAAGGTCTTCTACAGTAATCTGAACCTCCTTAGGCAATCCCGACAGCTGCAGCCAAGATGCTCGACATGACAACAGCAGTCGAGATGGAACAAGCTGCAGTGTCAACTGCATGTAGGGAAGTTTGCAAGACAGTCCTCACTGAGAGATGACCCTCAGTTATGGTAGCCTAGAACTGTTCCCGTGTTCTGAAGGAAAGATGATCATTTTAAAAAAAAAAAAAAAGCATTGAATTTGCTATATTTGGTGTGATCATAGTTTGCCAGCAGAGACTGATAATTCTCTTTTCTAAACTGGAGAGTTGCAGAGGAGTAGCTTTTACACCCAAAGAGGTTGAGGCGCTTCTGGTCTTTACTGAACAGTGTAGACTTAGTAGGATGTTGTCTGCCATGCTAAACAATAACCCACACAACTCTTTTTAGTGGTGAGGAGGGTATGAGAATAAAAAAAAAAAAAGTTCAAAATGGTCAATCTTGATGGTGACTGAAGCTCTTTTGACAGCGGGGGTGATATCTAGGCCTGGATCCAAGGCTGGTCAGAGGCAGTATTCCATCACGAGGAGCCAAAGTTTAATCTATTTTTTTCCTAGTTCTACTTTTAGAAACTGAGGTCTTGCACTTGGCTGAGATGTGGGTATCTCCCACACAAGATATGGGATACACTTGAAACCTAGGGATACTGGATACCTGGTCGACAATGACCCCTTAGGCAAGCCCCTCAGAATTGGGGGGGGGGGGAAGGTATTAAATGCAAACCCCCCAAATAAACTTAAGAGGTACGTGTGATGGGTCTCTGGGTACCCAGGATTGAGAGTCATCTTTTTACCCACCTGCCTCCAACATAATGAAGTCTTGCTTGTGGTAACTGGGTATTTGCTTGAATGGTGGTGTTAGGGAGCTCTTTCCTCTGGGCTGTCCCTTGCAGGTTAACAACAGGTGCACCCCAGAGTCCCTTTGAATCATTTCCCTGTGATATCCAGCCCCTGTCACTGGCTAATCAAAGAAATCCCAGATCCTCTGCCCCCAAAGGAGCAGTGTACCCCAGTTCACTAGTTTTACCTCAAACTACTGTTCCTGTAAAAACAATTTTTTTTAAAAAAAATACACACACATATGTGAGCACTTACAATAAAACAAAAGTAGGTTTACTTAAAAAAGAATTCAGAGTTAACTAGGAACCGGAGAGTGGTGGAAACAAATGAATACAAAACAAAATCCTAAAACCTACAAACCTGGGTCTATGCTTATTAACAGTTACCTTGTCTATTTAATAAAGTAGGTTTTCCCTGCCAAGTTCAGTCTGTTGAAGAGCTGTCTGGCTTCACAGGAACCAGGATCCAATTTTTCACAAGAACATCCCTGCTCCCCAAGATGTCTCCTCACTGAAAGGAGGAAGAGCGTCTTTCTCCTCTCTCTCCTATATTGAATCAGTCTTTGGTCTTTATTCATAGACAGGTTGAGCCTTTGTAAGGTTTTGTCTGTTGTAATGTTCCTTTTTTACCCCCATTGACAGTTTTAGGATGGAGCAAGGCTAAACAACGGAGTCTTGCCTTACATCACAACTAACTAGGGTGGCATAACAACTCCCTCCTGCTTGAATGGGACACCACAGAGACGTATTGTCCCTTAGTGACTAACTTTTACTTCAAGTCTATAAAACATACTTTCTATATAAATATATTATTCCTTAAATATTACATGTACATACAGCTTGCAACAATTCTGAAACTTGACAAGGGCTTTCTGTAGATACTTTACCATGCTACTCTTTATGAATAATAAATACCCTCCAAGACATGTATTTGTCAGGTTGAGATAAGAGTTGTTTGCAAAGAACAGGAGACCCTCTGCATTACAGTATGATTATCAAAAGAACGAAAACTGAACTAAAGACTCGAGGCCAAGCTAGAGCAAAGCTGAAGGGTGCACACTAGAAGCTCCGTCTCAGGCCATCAAGCAGCTGAGAAGGAACGGAGGGCAGTTTGCCTGCACAGCTTTATGCATCCTTGGAATGGGGCACAAGAATATTTGGAGAGCCTGCAAGGGCTAAACGGGCACTACTACAAACAAAAAGTCTGATCAGAGGTAAACGGAGCACATGCACACCTGAAGTGGGGCACCTATAGGAACACTATTTGAATAAGTGTTAGTTTTGCTACACAAATTAAAAAAAAGGGAAACTTCTCAAATTAAAACACTGATCTGGGAGTTAGGAAGGGGAGTGGTGAGACAGAAGGGAGCTACAGCATACAAGTGATAATGCCACGAAAATACATTACACCTTATTTCATGAAGCAGTTTAACTGAACGACATTAACCATGGAGGTTAAAGTCAAAGATCTGGTGCAAAGGGCTGTAGGCATACCTGTGGTGCTCTGGGAGAATCCAACATCAATTCAGGTAGTTCTTTCAGTAGTCTATCAAATGATTTTTCCACATCACTTGTGCTCACTACTGTCCCACAAAGGTCAGAGAGGAGCTTAGATGTCATTTCTCTGTGACTAGCCTTCCCCTCTAATGACAATGATACGGCCAACACTGGCACACTGTATTTCATTTCACCAAGATTTAAATCCCTCAGCATCTCCTAAATAAGATTTGAAGAAAATATATTAACATTTTAATAAAAAATGTTAACAATTAATAAAAAAAAGAGTTAAAGGACTTAATAAAAAATTTCAAATAATCACTACAAGGGCAGAAGGAAGGTTGTTTGGGTGCCTTAACTGTGCATTTCCATATCAGCACCTCTATAATCTCGTTTGTAACTGACTGTGACTTCCCCTGTCAAGTGATATTTTTAAAAATACAAGTTGTCAGACATACCGCAACTTCATTAGTATCTCCATGTTCAAAGTATTCCTGTAACATTGGTGTTAAAGTTTTATCAAATGCTCTTTCATCCAAAGGTGGAACTACAGTTTCATAGACACAATTCTCCTGTTTAAAAAAACAAAAGAAATCAGATGCTGCTGCTGTTCAGATGCAGTATCTCTCTTGCTCTCTTTATTGCACAGCTTAAATGCTTTTTAAATCATTAACTCTTTGGTACTTGCAGCCTAGATTTCTATCAGCAATGACTGCATCATGCCTTTATAATCAGTTTGTGGAAACTCATCAGTTCTAGAACAAAGATAACATTTCCCAAAAATATAAAAGCTGATAAGTAACATTATAACTTCCAACATCATAAGCACCTAGGATTCTTCTGGCACCATACTGTTAGAAACAAAATTTTCGTGTACCATACACGGAAGGGAAGGAGAAAAACTCATATCCAGCTCTGCAGAAAGGCAAAAGCTTAACCAGACTCCTTCCATCTTTCCCCACAAGATACTCTCCCCTCCCCAATAAAGAAGCAGCCTGTTTTTCAAAACAGCTACATGGCCAGACCGCCAATAACATGTAAAAAGTGTTAAGGAGGAAAAGGACTTGGCATTTAATTTTCAGGGTGTTTGGTAAAGTCAGTTAGAAGCACTCACAAAAGGGGGAAGAGATCATGCAGCAATTGGCCATGGGGCAGCCTGACCTTGTAGGGCAATATAAGCTTAAGAACCAGAACCCCAGCACAGCCAATCTTCCTCCATATCCCTCAGTTCCCCACTCCTCCTGGACTGACATGCTAATATTCAGACGTACGTAAGTAGATAGGTAGGGGTGTGAGAGTGTGGAAGGAATGGGATGGAAGGACAGTGCTGTAACAGGTTATGTCTGGGTGGGGGCGTGAGAGGAATAGATATATTAGTGTCCTGGACCACCATGACAGAGTCTGTGCTGCACACTGCATATGATATTCATTTGTAGTTCAGAGGGGTACTGCAGCCTCCATGTACAAGAGAACCATCACAGCTTGGACAAAAAGTGTAACATGGTGCTGCCTAATGGGGAAGCTAAAGAGGAAACCAGTACTTAACACAGTCTGAAAAACGCATCCCGCGGTGTCTTTCATAAACTAAGAGCAGCAGCTTTGGTAAGCCAGTACTTAAAGTGTCCAACTCAGCAGTTTGGCTTGATTTTTAAATGTTTGGAGTATTTTTTTTTTTTTTTAAACTGGGTCTACAACTCCCTATGACCCATTCAACTGTAAGCACTGGAAGGGAAAGCCACACTTGAGAGTGGACATTTACACACTTATCCTAGGCCAGTGATCCCCAAACTTTTCACGGTCATGCCCCCTGTCTACACCCACCCCCCAGGAACTGTGGCCCCACTCCCGGCCCCTGTGGGTGGGCACAGACAGGAGTAAGGGAGCAAGACTGGGGCCACAGCTGGGAGCAGGGCTGGGGCCGGGAACAGAGCCACAGTTGGAGGCTGAGGTTGGGGCTGAAGCAGAGCGGGGCTAGGTGGTGCTCCCGTCCACTGTGGGGGCTGGCCCGAGCCCCGCCATGCCCCCTCGAACATTCCTCTGCACCTCAGAGTTTGGGGACCTCTGTTCTAGGCTCTTTAAATATTGTCTGTAGCCTTAGACGCAGATTATCTATTCTCAACCCTCAACAAGCTACTATGCGCTATTTGAGAGAGCCAAGATACAACAGTGACTACTTTATGCATTTCTTTTCAGCTGTCAAGATATGCCCCCTTAAGCTTTGACACACAGAGTGGGCAGTGGTGTCAACATCTGTTAAAGAATCCTTTGACTTCAGCCATTAGATCTATATTTTACCTTCAAAGCAGTGCATCAAGCCGATTTCCTAGATTTGATGTGCACCGCTGTATTAAAAAGCCAGAGTGTTCCACTTTGAAATTGATTTTATCTTGGTTCATACCCAAATACTGAAGATAGGACCATATGACCAGTTTTTCCCCCTACCAACTGCACAGAGTCTGTACAATGAGCAACTGCAGAAAGAGTTAAAAACTGAAAGGTGTACTGGCTTTGAACTCCTTCAGAGACCTGCAGCATTTAGTGTTCATGTCTAATAATTTAAAACAAAGAAGAGAAAAAAAGCTACCACACATACTTAGCAGTTGTACCTCTGTGTCTTTACTATAAAGTATATGTCAAGAACCTGATTTATCTACTATTCTTTTTATCCATATGCAATAGGCACCTTAAAAATCAGTACCAACACTAGCAGTATCTAAATACTGAAAATGGAATTTGTTTTCACTTCTGTTGATACCAACTTAACACTTCAAAATATTACTGTTGTAAGAGACCCTGATGATTTGTGAACACTAGTTTTGTAGTAAAACCAATACAAGAATGTAGGCATTTTTATAAAAAGATTAAAGAAAAAACTACCAAAATATACATTTTAATTACAATTTAAAGGACTGAGAAAAACATTTTTTCTTGAAAGTCACTGTATAAAACAAAACATTTGCTCACCTGGTCATCGTCATAGTTGGGATCTTTAATATCCACTTCCTCCACGTCATACACTTGCCCTGGGGTACCCCAAACACCTTTGCCACCTGCACCACCTAGCAAAACATGCAAAAGTGAAAAAAAAAAAAAAAAAAAAAAAAAAAAAGGATAGCCAGCTTATGGTAAATGCTAGGTTGATCTCAAAATATCTCCATACTATCATGCCTCATTCGGACATGTGTGTGTAAGCCTCAGATTTTCTGGGATATGCAGAAGTATTTACATAATATCTTTCAACTCCCAGCCATTTGGGCTTTGCACCACTTGAGTCAGGAAACTGTGAGCAACGTGAGGCAGCATGAAGAGTGCTGAAGGTTGAAATAATTGTGCTCTAAGTTATTAAAGGGAGTATCCCAGATATAAATTCCATCATAAACCTCAAGATCTGTAGATTGTACTGTACATTATGATATATCAACAATGTAGTATCCTAAAGAAATAAGTTGATTGTGCTTGGTATAATGAATAACGCATGTGTGTACACCATAATCCATTATTGAAGATCGCTATCTGCTGTGGCCATCCCCATCCAACCATTATAAAAAGAACTACTGAATGGCAGGATAGACGGAAAAGGTTGTTTAGGGAGAAGATAATCCAAATGGAAAAACATGCCTTTAGACAAAAGCCCATAAGCAGAGACCCTTCTTAGTAGGCTACACCAACCTTTCTTTGGTAGTCCCCTTCCTTTTCCAGACCGGGATCGTCTGTCCAGAAATTTTCCCTTTGGACTAGTTGGTGCAGTAACTCCACTTTTCAGTGCCTCTCCATTATCACTAACAGAGTCTCCTCTCCCAGAATCACGAGAAGAATTTTTCCTTAACCGCCTCTTTGCTCTAGCATTAATTTTAGCTTCATTAATGGAAGATGCAGCTATCCAATTTCCATTGATTTCAGTCTTTATTTCCTCACTTCCAGCATTTTCTTCCTCACCAGAAAATGGAGTGTCACTTAGATGATCAAGTTCTCAAAAGAGAAAAGACACAAAGAAAAATCTAGTTACTGCTTTAAGCAGTTATCGTAAAAGTTATACAAAATATTCATCATGATTTTTAAAAATTACATGTTTAAAATGGAAACCTGTAATATAAAAGAAATATTAGATGTAAGGTTGCTGAACCAAAGTACCTGACCACATTCCAGTTACTTTTATTTAAGGCAAAGTTGTTGCTTTTCCATTGCCGGTGCAGTGGCATAATGGGAAATAAAGCTCTCCTAAGCTACATGCCAAAGAACATGTATGTGGGTAGGTGAAGAGCAACTGAATGAACATTTTACAAATAGATAAACCAAGTAAAGAGGTTCTGTAAACAAGCATGGAGCTACTTGGGTTTATAATGTCTCTCGAACTCAGTAAAACATATCCATTTTCCGTAAGTAAAATTCATAGAGTACCACTGGCTGCAATAGAAATAAGAGATAATAAACTGCAAGAGCACACACTTGGAAATTTCTCAGCATACCACCAATGAAGAACTGACTTTCCGGTTGATAAGCAGTAACACAACTTTTTTTAAAAATTGGAATCTTTACCAAGATGCAACGGCATAAAATAGGAAGTGTTTCACTATACCTTATTGGGCTGGTTCTGCAAACACTCCCGGACGCAATGCTTACACCTACATATAGTCTCATTGCAGTAAATGGGACTACACTCTTAAGTAAGAGCTACACCCAATAATAAGGCTTGTAGGCTCAGACTTTAGTTTTTAAAATAGAATTCCATCTATGTGTACATGCTGAAGGTTTGCAGAGTGGGGCCCTTAGCATTTTTTCTATTTTTAGAACAGACACTTGAAAACATGTCTGCTTATACTTAACCTGTTCTATGGATGAACAGAAAATTTTAAACTTCCCAGCTATCAATCTAGCACTTCCACATGCACTAAATTCATGTACAATTTTTTTGAAGTGACATTACTTCATTATGGTAAATACTACCTGGCAATTTCCATTTGGCTACGTTTCTCAGAACTGAAATATTTTCAAAACTAATGACAGGTTTCAGAGTAGCAGCCGTGTTAGTCTGTATCCGCAAAAAGAAGAACAGGAGTACTTGTGGCACCTTAGAGACTAACAAATTTATTAGAGCATAAGCTTTCGTGGACTACAGCCCACTTCTTCGGATGCATATATGCTCTAATAAATTTGTTAGTCTCTGAGGTGCCACAAGTACTCCTGTTCTTTTTTCAAAACGAAGCAGTTTTATGGAAGGTAATTGAGAACAAAATGCCGTAATGAAGCAATTCCAACTTCAAAGTATCTGCCCGGGGGGGTAGGGGTGGGGATGTCTGGCTCCTTGGAGTTGGAAGAACCTAATATATGTGATTTCTGGTTCTAATGGTCATTTAACACAGAAGTCTGGTTGTCTGGATGGTGCATGAGGGGCTAGAGTGCCTGAAGGGGTCTGTCTCTGGCTTCATAATAACTAGTATAGTATTTTGAAAGCACATATTTGTTATTGGCTTGGTGATAGAATATACCACGTGCCTGGAGTACATGCCCTGTATTTTGGCAATATGACCTGAGATTGGCACTCTTAGCTGTATACCAGGCAGCGTGACAAGAGTGACGTTAAGGTCAATTCTGGTCTCGGTCTCTAGATCAGTAATATGGAAATCTTCCCAGAAGTACTTCTAAACCTCGAAGGGCCAGCACATTGTTGCAATGCTGAAACATTACATACTTACTATCAACGCTAAAGTGACCATTTAAAAATAAAATAAATTTGAACAAAGGCTATTGAGAACATACTTTTCCCCGTTTGTGCACAAACAGCTTACCTTTATAATTCTGTAAGCAACTAGACCGCAGTGAGAATTAGTCACCTCATTAGACTAAGACTATGTTAAACAATTAAGCATTAGTTTTGGCACTGGCCTATACACAATTACCAGCATGTTTTAAGTTCTATCGTTTTGCCCTCCACTACAGAGCAGGGTAAATGCATTAAGTGCAGTTTGAGAAGAGTAACTAGAAGTTTATATCTCTAAAAAGTGTTTAAAATTTAAATAAATAGTTTAAGTACAAATAAAAAAAAAAGATGTTTTTGAATAGTTTCACTGCAATGAAAAGTATTCTAGATCAGTAAGCCTTTACCCATAATAAAGAAGTGAACCAGTTTAGCGAAATTGATCTAGTTAAACTGATACAACCACTAATGTAGAAACACTTGAAACCTTTAACCTTGGCTTCTATAAATTTATTTTAAAACTAATAATCTAAAGCAATTTAAGCAAAAATGAACGTGCTTAAAGTGCACCTACATTGGGTTTAATGTCATTAATTTAGTTGTCACTCCAGTTTTCTAGTATAAAGGAGAGCCTGAGACTCATAGTACTTACTGAGCAAGTACAACCAGTTCATCTTCTATTAAATTTATGATCAAGATGAGTTTAGCAATACAGAGGCTTTTGTAAAAGGAAATCATGCCTCTCCAGTCTATTAGAATTCTTTGAGAGGGTCAACAAGCATGTGGAGGACAAGGATGATCCAGTGGATATAGTGTACTTGGACTTTCAGAAAGCCTTTGACAAGGTCCCTCACCAATGGCTCTTAAGCAAAGTAAACAGTCATGGGATAAGAGGGGAAGGTCCTCTTGTGGATCAGTAACTGTTTAAAAGATAGGAAACAAAGGGTAGGAATAAATGGTCATTTTTCACAGTGGAAAGGGGTAAATAGTGAGGTCTCCTGAGGATTTGTACTGGGATCAGTGCTATTCAGTGTATTCATAAGTTATGAGGAAAACAGGGAGAACAGTTAGGTGGAAAAGTTTGCAGACGGTACAAAGTTACTCAAGATCGCAGTCAACTTTGGACTTAGCTAAGAGTTACCAAGGAATCTCACAAAACTAGGTAACCAGGCAACAAAATGGCAGATGAAATTCAATGTTGATAAATGCAAAGTGCTGCACATTGGAAAACATACTCCCAACTATACATACAAAGTGATGGGGTCTAAATCTGCTGTTACCACTCAAAGATCTTGGAGTGATCGCGTATAATTCTCCAAAAACATCTGCTCAGTGGCAATCAAGCTAACAGAATGTTAGGAACTATTAGGGAAGGGATAGATAATAAGACAAAAAAATATTGTTGTCACAATATAAATCCATGATACGCCCACACCTTGAATACTGCGAATAGTTCTGGTAGCCCTGTCTCAAATAAAGATATATTAGAAATGGAAAAGGTACAGAAAATGGCAATAAAAACAAGTATGGGTAAGGAATTGCTTCCATATGATACTCCTGGAGGAATTCTGCACCGCTGCACACATGCAGAATTCATGTCCCCTGCAGATTCCCTCCCACCCCTGCAGAAAATACATTTTGCCAGAGAATCACTGCAATTACACATTTCACCCACCAGGAGCTGCTGTGGCACCACAAGAGAGGGAAGCCGGCTCACAAGCCGGAGCAGTTAGCCACAGAGAGGGAGGCGGCAGAGGTCAGGTGAAGAGGCACAAAACACGGGGCTGGATAACCGTACTCAAGAGAGTTGTTATGAATTGCTCCCAATCCTGCTGGAAAGGCATAACAAGCGGGGTTCTGCAGGGGTCTGTTTTGGGACCAGCTCTGTTCAATATCTTCATTAACGACTTTGATATTGGCACAGAAAGTACGCTTATTAAGTTTGCAGAGGATACCAAACTGGGAGGGATTGCAACTGCTTTGGAGGACAGGGTCATAATTCAAAATGATCTGGACAAATTGGAGAAATGGTCTGAGGTAAACAGGTTGAAGTTTAACAAAGACAAATGCAAAGTGCTCCACTTAGGAAGGAACAATCAGTTTCACACATACAGAATGGGAAGAGACTGTCTAGGAAGGAGTACGGCAGAAAGGGATCTAGGGGTTATAGTGGACCACAAGCTAAATATGAGTCAACAGTGTGATGCTGTTGCAAAAAAAGCAAACGTGATTCTGTGATGTATTAACAGGTGTGTTGTGAGCAAGACACGAGAAGTCATTCTTCCGCTCTACTCTGCGCTGGTTAGGCCTCAACTGGAGTATTGTGGCCAGTTCTGGGCACCGCATTTCAAGAAAGATGTGGAGAAATTAGAGAAGGTCCAGAGAAAAGCAACAAGAATGATTAAAGGTCTTGAGAACATGACCTATGAAGGAGGGCTGAAAGAATTGGGTTTGATTAGTTTGGAAAAGAGAAGACTGAGAGGGGACATGATAGCAGTTTTCAGGTATCTAAAAGGGTGTCATAAGGAGGAGGGAGAAAACTTGTTCACCTTAGCCGCTAAGGATAGAACAAGAAGCAATGGGCTTAAACTGCAGCAAGGGAGGTTTAGGTTGGACATTAGGAAAAAGTTCCTGTCAGGGTGGTTAAACACTGGAATAAACTGCTTAGGGAAGTTGTGGAATCTCCATCTCTGGAGATATTTAAGAGTAGGTTAGATAAATGTCTATCAGGGATGGTCTAGACAGTATTTGGTCCTGCCATGAGGGCAAGGGACTGGACTCGATGACCTCTCGAGGTCCCTTCCAGTCCTAGAATCTATGAAAAAGCCACCACAATACAATTTACAAATAAAAGAAATTCCAGTGTCAATTAAACAATAGTTTAAATACAAAAACTAAAGACGTTACATACCTGTTGGGTTAACATTGTATATCGGCTCATTTTCTACTTCCATAGTTGTTTAATTGCACTTCAACTGAACTGACTGTAAACGGAAATCTTTCCTTTCAGGCCTAAAAAGAAAAGAAAAGAAAAGAAAAGAAAAGAAAAGAAAAGAAAAGAAAAGAAAAGAAAAAGGCAGTAAATGCAATTACATTGAATACAGAAATACATTTGATTTTTCAGTGGACTAAAGTCTGACTGAATTAGAATATTAGGAGTCTTTTACCTAGTCAACATTCATTTTCACCCAAATTCAAGTATTAAGACTGGTATTTTTTTTTTAAATTAGCATTAACTTACTGGTGCTAGTGAAAATATTCATGGGATGGTGAAAATGTAACAGAGAGCACCATTTATAAAACAGCACTGGTAACAGTGTACAACTGTAACACCAAGAAGAAGGTCAAATCTACACTTCAAGTTTTACTAGTATACTTTTTTTTTTTTTTTAAACCAAACACCGCACCCCTAATTGACCTATGTAGTTGTTATACTGGTAAAAACCCTAGTGCAGGCACAATTACACCGATGTAAAGATGACTCATACCAGTATAGTTATTCCCCTTCCCATATAGGACTATCTATGGGGGTTTAAAGCATCTTTATGACACCATACATGCATCCACACTAGGAGAGTTGTACTAATTCAACTATACCACTATAGTTAAAGCATTAGTACCTTCTAGTCTGGACAAGCCCTTACCATGCATCCTAATTCACTGGCTCCCCTACACTCAAACACAGATCTATAGGCCATATACATTTATTCTACAGAAGTACACACACCTGAGAAGCTCTCACCTCTGTATTCTCTCATGAATACTCTGCTCTCTCCTTTTTCTGTGTATTCTGCTAGCTAGGGGTCAAGGTGAACAAGTTCTCTCTTTCTAGAGAGATTACTGTTATTTTCCTCTCCTCCCTTCCCATTCATCTCTATAAACAGCTAAATAATGAGATTTTGAAAGAGATGGCATCTCCCCTTATCTTAAAAAAAAGATTTCAGCCAGTAAGACTACAATATGCAAGTGAATCAGGTGGGCAGTACACAAAGACATATTGGCTACATCATTTATCAAACACTATTACCTTCAAAGTTTTCATGAATCACTTTGTAGTCTTGTGAATGTTATTGGTAGGTGTAGTTCTCCCATGAGATTTCAATGGCTTTTCTCCTCTTCTCTTTCCACCTGTTGCAGTCCTACAAACACTTTATTGTTGAGTGGCCAGTTTGTGACATTAGGTGACATCAACCCTCCCCATTTTTCTCCTCTAGTTCACTTGCCTAGTACAGACTTATTCACTACAGTGATGAATAACCAGTGGTTGAAGGTACAACACTTGTCTTTTTATAGTGATTTCTGTGTATAATCCAATTTTCTCAGGTCACACCCCAATTTCAAACAATTAACCTTGAGTAAGGCAATGTCCTCTCCCCCATGCCATCCAATACCTCATTTAAATGTCTTTCTTTCAGCATTACCTCAATCATTCAGTTCTGAAGCACTCTTATTATGCTAAGAGTCTTCTCTTGTACTGCTCACTCAGTCAGACGATCTTGATTCCCCTTCCTATCTTAGGAGGTTAATTTTCTTCTTCCTAGTAGAATGTTCCATTACAAATGTGTTTCTCCTTTAAAACAAAAGGAAATACAATTATATAGTAATAAAGAGACTGCATAGAACACTAGAACTAGGAAAAGTAATTTTAACATTTATTATAACTACCACCAGTGAGGAGGATTTTTTCCCCCCATACAGGACCTCCCACAAACCTATTTGAGACCACCTTCCATTTCAAAAATTTGAAAGGACATCTGTCTGTAATATTCCTTGGGGGGTCATGACCCTCAGGTTCAGAACCCCATCTTAGACTATAAACATGACATGGATGCCAGCACACCTCAGCTTTACAGCTCACACAGTCACACTAATCAGGAGACTGCACTGTCAGTCAGGGCTGCCCGTAACTATTCTAGGGCCTACGCAGCCCCCCTGTGGGGGAGGGGGAGCAGGGCTGGCTTGGGGGGCAGGGAGATACCGCCCCTCCAACACTCACCAGCGGCACTGGGGCAGAGCAGGGGCGGGAAGAGGCAGACCGTGGGCTTTGGGGAAGGGGTGGAGTGGGGGCGGGGCTGGGGAGGAGCAGGATGGGAAGAGGCGGGGTGTGGGCTTTGGGAAGGGGTGGAGTGGGGGCTGGGCTGGAGCAGGGTGGGAAGAGGCGGGGCGGGGGCTGGAGCAGCACGCAGATTTCCTGGTGCCCTACGCAGCTGCGTACTTTGTGTATGGGTAGGGACGGCCCTGCTGTCCATCTAGAGATGGATAACATTTACACCTCCAGACTAAATATTAACTTTAATTCTTAGGCTCCAAGGGCCAGAAGGGACCATTGTGACCATCTAATCTGACTTCCTGTAAAACACAGGCAATAGAACTTCTCCAAAACATTCCTAGAACAGTATGTTTTAGTAAAACCTGCAGTCTTCATTTAAAAATTACCAGTGATGGAGAATTCACCAGGACCCTTGGTAAACTACTCCAGTGGTTAATTACCCTCACTATTGAATATTTACATCTTATTTCCAGTCTGAGGACTTGTCTTCACTTACAGCACTACAGAATCGAAGTCAGCATAGTTAATCCACCTCCCCGAGAGGCTATAGCTATGTTGACAGGAGAAGCCCTCCCATCGACATAGCTCTGTCTACATGAGGGATTAGGTTGATATAATTACATTGCTCAGCGTATGGATTTTTCACACCCGTGAGCAACACCGTTATACTGATATAGGTCTGTAGTATAGTCCTGGCCTGAATTTCTTAATATAAATTTCCAACCTTTGGATTGTGTTATACCTTTTTCAGTTAGACTGAAGAATGCATTATCAAATATTTGTTCCCCACAGGTACTTACAGACTAATCAAGTCACCCATTAATTTCCTCTTCATTAAATTAAACAGATTGAGCTCCTTCCATCTATCACTATAAGGCATGTTTTCTAATCCTTTATTCGTTCTTTTGGTTTTTCTCTGCAGTCTCTCCAGTTTATCAACATCCCTCTTAATTGTGGGCACCATCCCTGGCTAGTAACAGTCGCATCAGTGTCAAGTATAGAGGTAAAATAACCTCTCAAGTCCCCTGTTTATGCATCCCAGGATCACATTAGCTCTTTTTGCCACAGAGTCACATTGGGAGCTTACTTTCAGCTAATTATCCACCACATCTTTTTTTAAAATCACTGCTTCCCAGGATAGAGTCCACCATCCTGTAAGTATGGCCTATATTCTTTGTTCCAAGATGTATATGTTATGTATTAAAATTGCATATTGTTTGCTTGCACCAAGTTTAGCAAGAAATCCAGATCACTCAGAATCAGTGACCTGTCTTCTTCATAATTTAATTCTCCCCAAATTTTGCAGTCAGCTGCAAACTTTATCTGTGATGACTTTGTTTTCTTCCAGGTCACTGACACGTTAAATATCGTAGGGCCAAAAAAAATGATCCCTGCAGGGCCCCACTGGAAACCCACCTGCTCGATGATGATCCCCCATTTGCAATTACATTGAGACCTATCAGCCATTTCTTAATCCAGTTAAGGTGTGCCATGTTAATTTTATATCATTCTAGTTTTTTAATCAAAATGTCACCTTATAGAAATCTAAATATGTCAACACTATTATCTTTAATCAACCAAACTAGTAATCTCATTAAAAAGATGGGATCCAGTTAAATCCTGTCAAACTATCTTCCATAAACCCATGTTGGTTTCCATTACCCTCCTTCAATTCTTGATTAATTGATATAAACTGCTCTGTATCTTGCCCAAGATTGATATCAGGCTGACAGACTGATAAATTGCCAGGGTCATCCTGTTTACCATTTTTAAAAACTAGCACAACATTAGCTTTCTTACAGTCTTCTGGAACTCCCGTGTTCCAAGACATATTGAAAATCTACATTAAATGGTCCAGTGAGCTCCTCAGACAGCTCTTAAAACTCTGGGATGCAAATTATTTGGACCTGCTGATTTTAAAATGTGTAACTTTAGTAGCTTCTGCTTAATATTATCCAGAGAAACTAGCATAGTAAAAAGAGTTATCATCAACATATGATGAGACTGCATCATCTGTTTTCTCCCCAAATACAGAATTCATATTTACTGAACACTTCTACCTTTTCTGCATTATTATTGCTAATTATAGCATTTCCACCTAGTAATGGACCAATACAATTGTCAGGATTCTTTTTGTTCCTAATAAAATCTAAATATATAATTATTGTGCATAACACTGCTCGCCATAGATTTTTCCTTGTGTCCCTTTGCATCTCTTACGAATTTTCTACAATTCCAATCCAATTACTATCAACTTCCACCTTTCTTCCATTTGTTATATATTTTTATTTTTAATAGCTACCTTCACTACCCCTCTATAGCAGGTTGTTTTTTTAAATCAGTATGGTTAAATGGGCTTGCTTAAACTTGGTAATGCTAGTATTCAACATCAGTCTTAGGACTACTTCACATTTTCTAACTAAAAACCATTATTATTCATCTACTACAGTATAAGATCTGAAAATCTGTACAAAGCGCATATTGGTAGCATCGTGTCATAAATACAGGCCAGTCTAGACACACGATGATGTGCTCCTACTTTGCTCAAACTAATTTTCTAAAGCTTCATATAGTGAAAAATAATTTGTCATGTATTAAAAAGTTTTCAAAGTTACACACACATATTCATAAGAAGATCAGAGCTTTTGTGCCTCACAGCAAATCCAGAGCATAAGTATATATATACTGTAGATATATACACTCAAACTTGGTGTTAATTTTTTTAAAGCAAATCTCAAAGGGCTTTGCAAAGGAGATCAGTATCATTACCTTCATTTTACAAAGGAAGTGACAGAGGCACAGAGATGAAGTGACTTGACCAAAGTCACCCAGCAGGCCACTGGCAGAACCCATCTCCCCTGAATCCCAGTCCAGAGTTCTACCAACTATACCAGTGGATCTCAACCTGTTCTCTGCGTAACCCTGGGGGGCCGCAGACTATGCCTAAGATTTCCAAAAAGGTCTGCACCTCCATTTGAATTTTTTTAGGGGCCTGCAAATGAAAAAAGGTCGAGAACCACTGAACTAGACCACACTGCCTCAGCTGAATATACAAGACAAACAGGGCCGGCTCCAGGCACCAGCCCACCAAGCATGTGCTTGGGGCGGCGCCTGGAGGGGGGCGGCGCGGTGGGGCGCTCCGGCCCGAGAGACGGGCTGCGACTGGGCTCTCCGCCCTCCCCACGGCACTCCGGCCGCCAGGGAGAGCGGAGCCGCAGCGGGCTCTCCGCCCTGCTCCCAGCGCTCTGGCCGCCGGGGAGAGCAGAGAGCCCCGGCCGAGCTCTCCGCCCTGCTCCCGGCGCTCTGGCCGGTCGGGGATTGCAGGCCCGCGGCCGGGCTCGGCACCCTCCCCTGCCGCGCTGGGGGGGGAGAGGGGCGCGCGGCGGGTGGCTTTTTTGCCTAGGGTGGCAAAAAAGCCAGAGCCTGCCCTGAAGACAAACACATGGTAAAAGTAAGCATTATTTTCTCTATTTTATAGATGGGGAATTGAGGCAGAGGGAGATTAAATTACTTGCCAAGGAAATCTGTGGCAGAGCTGGAAATTCAATCCACATCTTTCATATCTTAGTCCAATTACTTAATTGAAATACCCCCCCTTAGCTGACTCTGTATTTGCACTTTTACATGCAAGTTGTACTATCATGCTTTGAAATGTTACCAGCCCCCACTGATCAATGATAAAAATACTTACTTGTATTACCACTTCCTTCTACCATGCAAGCAGATACTTACTTTCTTTTTTAGTAAGTTTATAGCCACAAAATTGATTTTTTGGGGGGGTGACAGAAGGGAGAGAGGGGTACCACATGGATCATACATCTGGGTAAGCCACCGTAATTGAGGAAGAATGTGTACCTTCATTGACTGTTAACATGTTTAACAAAAAGTTACATATTTTTAGTATTATTGGCATTCAAACTCAGATACTTAAAGCTTGTTTTTTCCCCTCCTTTGTGTAATCCCCAATAACAAAAAATATTCTGGGATAAAAATAAGTAATATTATAGATGTGAAATAAAATCCAGGTCCCATTTCCACAGCTCTCTGTTCCATAGCAATAATACTTGGTTTTGACCAGTAGACTAAGCAGATATGACTATTAAAACAAAGATAGCCTCTTGCTGTTGGCTCTATTTTTCCAGTGTCACTTTAATTACTGTAAACACACTTAAGAAAACAAAACAGGTTGAACATTAAATTGTTAACACTCACTGACACGCCATAGGTTCATGGAGCCTTTAGAGACAAGATCCGTAGTGCAGAGTTGTTAATATGAACAAAGTAATGCATAGCAACATTATGTAAGTACTAAGTTAATGACCTATTACTTAAAACTACTATGTGGTTCAAGAGGGTTACTTCTGCGTATTCATACTCCTGAGACTATGCCACCTTAGCCCTGCAGAGTGAACCCTAAAATTCCAACATATTAATTTATATTTGAGGCAGCCCCAAAACATTCTCAAAATGGAGACTTGCTCGAGGCTTAGGAGACTGCTGAAGACAGCCCTACAGCCTCTTACTGTGGTAGTGACTTCCTTGGAGCTAACTATGAGTCCTGAGAAATTACCTACATTGGCTTGTTCCGGCAGAACAGAGGAGTATCCAATACCAACACATCAGCGGATACCTACTCGTTACCTTGTTTCTTGTTATATGGGTAACTTCCAATATCAACAGAGATAAGTTCCTTAAAAGCCCAAATCATCCTCAGCAACAGTAACACTCCAACAATGGAAGAGATGAGGCCTCAGCACCCAGAGAAGATTTAGGTACTAGAGTCATGGACCCTGGATCCAAATGGCACAAATTTTCACACTTCCAGGGTCATTCCTGATTTATGTATCTGAAATCAAACTGGCTTACTCTCTGTGCCCCTTCCTCAGGCCAGATAGCCAATATGTTAGTGGACCTAAGGACTGGGCTTGTAAAACCTCCACGGAAAGGCAACTGACACAATTGTCTAGTTCGGTTTTTTACTATTATTTATATTATGGTAGCACCAATGAACTTCAATCAAGGACCAAGTATTCATTGTGCTTGACTCTATGGGGGGGGGGGGGGGGAGAAAAAAAAAAACAATCTCTACAGCTAGACAAGACAACAGGGGGTCTTAAGTTTGAGCTTTTTTTTTTTTAATTTGCAGAACATTGTAGAGTGCTGTAAAGACTCTAAAAACCATAGGATCCTGGGAGACTTTGTTTTGGAGGGAGGTGGTGTCTTGGTTTTTTCTCAAGTCCACTATTTTCTTTGGTCTCTAGTAGACAAGGAGCTTTTCTGGATCATTCAGTTGTGAATATTTCAATGAGACACTTCTATTTATGTAGGTATTTAAACCGCACTCATCAGCCAGGTACACATCTCATGATCACCAGCATCCAAGCCGTCCAACTAGTTAACATAAGCAAACAAACCCCAATGTGTCCCTGGCCAAGAATTTGCAGTGATGTTAGATAAGGAATAAGGCTTCAGAAAACTCTAAAAATCTCTAGATTTAAAATCTTCTTTGAATATGCTTGATATGGCAATCACTTCTAAAACTGTATTTCTCCCTTCCCCAACTTCAATCATTAATGCCATACCATGTTTTTAAACTGCAGCAAAATGGCTGAAGTCACATTTAAAACAACCAAAGAAATGTTACTTAAACTTCACAGCATTTTTTCCTCCCTTTGAGCAGAGACCAAGCATGAAAACCTCCAGCCTGAAATGTGAACATTTCAAGGTTGAAAACATAGTGTTACAGCATAATTTTTTTGTGGCCATGTGCTCACTGTAGTACCGTAAAAAGATCCATTTCCATCTAAGGTTTACACATACATACACTTTTATAGCACAGAATGCTCTATATAAATACTAGGTGTATAAATAGCCTAAAATATTACTTATTCAAAAAAGACCTCAAGTGTTACAGTTAAACATACACCAATCCACCTTCAACCCAAGTCTTAAAGCGCACACTTTAAAGTATCAGAAACAACAACGGAAGTGGTTTTCAGACAGATGTGGCTAGTCTGTTTTGTTTTTAAAGGTGCCGCAGCCAGCTCAGCCTTTACAAGAAAAGAAAGTGACTTTACAGCCTGGCGTGGCAGGGTAACCAACAGCTCTCCTGTAAAGGGAGAAACCAGGCTCCCTCCTCCCCAGTAACCAATTCAATCCTAGTGCTCTTTGGGGGCAGCATGCCTGTCACCGCATCCTCACCCAGCCAGACTGGGCCGGGGAGCAGAGGGGTTGGGGATCACTCCTTCCCCACAGATGCCAGCGACTGTATCTTTTGGACAAAGCCCTGGCTGGGATGATTTAGTTGGGCTTGGTCCTGCTTTGAGCAGGGGGTTGGACTAGACATCCTGAGGTCCCTTCCAACCCTGATCTTCTATGATGAAGACCACTGGCTCCATTAAGGGCACTGCTTCTTAGGAGGTGTCTTTAACGGGGAGTCAGAAGGGGGGGGGTAAGACCCTGAAATAAACAGGGTAGCAGAGGGGAAGCCCCCACCTAGGATGACCAGATGTCCCAATTTTATAGGGACAGTCCCCATTTTGGGGTCCTTTTCTTATATAGGCTCCTATTACCCCCCACCCCCTGTCCCGATTTTTCACACTTGCTGTCTGGTCACCCCCCCATTATCCCCCCTGCTGGGGGACAGAGCAGGGAGCGGGCATGGAGACCCCACACCACCCCCTCCCTCCTGGGGGAGCAAGGACCCCACACCACCCCCACTATCCCTCTCGGGGGGGGGCGCCCTGAGCCGAAGGGGGGGAGTGTGAACAAGCCTGAGGAGAGCTGGGAAGGACCCCACACGCCCACCCAGCCAGGAGGGGCGTGGAGCCCAGAACGCCCCTCGCCTCAGAGACTTCCGGGGAAGGATCCCGCACTTCCCCTGAGGAGGCTGCTGGAGAGGGGCGAGGACCCCGCAATCCCCGCCCCCATCCGTGGGGGCTTCCCAATAGGAAAAGACCCCGCGTCGTCCCCCCCCGGAGCCGCGAGCGGGAGGGCGGGGTTCCCATTACCGTAGGCAGCGGTCCCCGGGGCTGCCCCGTCCCCGCGGCTCCGCTCCCCACAGCCGCCGCCTGCCTCGCTCTGCCCCCGTCGCTGCCCTGTTTGTTTTTGTTTTGTTCTGCCCAGCGACACGGCCACGAGCGGCCGCCGCGGATTGGTCGCCTGGCTCTACCCGCCGCAGCCAATCAGAGGGCCAGGGGTCGGGCAGGGGGCGGAAGAGAAGGAGCGTACTCAACCGGCAAAGAGGGAGGGCGACACCATCCGCTCGTAACGGGCGGGTGTGGGTGTGTCCTGCAGGGAAGGAATAGGAAGGAACCATTGTGTGTTGGGGAGGGGAGGGGAAGGCAGGGGTGGTCTAGCCTACTGGGGAGGGAGGGGCACACATCATCCTATTGGCCCCAGGACATTGTCTGGGGAGGGGGAGGAGTGAGCAGACTCCCCAGGCCTGTTAAGAGGAGACATATACAAGGCGGAGGGTATCAGAGGGGTAGCCGTGTTAGTCTGAATCTGTAAAAAGCAACAGAGGGTCCTGGGGCACCTGTTAGTCTTAAAAGTGCCCCAGGACCCTCTGTTGCTTTTTACAAGGCAGAGGGGGGTCTTTGCTGCCCCATAGGGCCCTATGAAGTGGTGGGGTGGGGTCCCAAGGGGCTGGAATGGGGAGGTATTGGGACTCAAATGGCCTCCGCAGGTTCTATCACCCGGCACCTTGTATGGGTCTGGTCTAAATGAGCATTGGGTGGCAGGAATTTATGTTGCCAGTGGCCAAAAGCCCACCCATTCTGCCACCCTCCCATCCCTTTGGGAGGGCATTTATCACCCCATCAGCTGGTTTATTCACCCATCCACTGCAAAACTCCTGGGGGCCAGTGTACTCACTGGGGGCAGGGATCAGGGCAGTTGCCTTCCCAAAGAGCCTTATTAATAGCAGTTGAATACTGGGATCTAAAGCAGAGGAATAATTGTTATTTTTCAGTCCCATAAATGTTTATGGCCCATGGCACAGAGGCCATGCCATCTAATACACATAATGATGCCACCTCCAAGGTACAAAAAACAGGACATTTGAGATGATGCTGAGGCCAAAAAACTGGACAGCAGGCAGTGTGTATTGAGCACCCATTCAGATTTCACAGGACAGCTACCTCAAAAAAGGGACAATCATGGGAAAACCTGGTTAGGTAACAACCCTAAATGCATGCAAGAAAAAATACAAGCCAAGAGGGTGCAGAGAAGGTGTTGGGGTCAATGGAGGTCATCAAATGCACGATTTCTCAGTATAAACGAGAGACAATTTAATGTAACACTTAGTGAAGAAGGCTTAAGAGCCCTGCAGTTAAGAAGGGAGCCAAAAAAAAACAACAACTCAGCATGGCACTATGCATTTATATCACAATTAGATAATGCATCATCAGCTTTTTTCCCTCAACCTCAGTTTAGCCCTGCAGGGCACCAGACCGATCTGCTTAACATAGGACGTTATTGCTCCATAGCTAGAGTAAAGGTGGCTTTAAGGAAGCCTCGGTGATCTATGCAGCTGCATAGTGCACTGTATTTCCAGGGGCTCTGTGTCACATATGTATATGTAATGCCGACAGACCCCAGTCGTCGGCGGGCAGGATTGAACCAGGGACCTCTGGAGCTTAGTGCTGCCTCTACCGCATGAGCTAAAAGCCAACTGGCTGTTAACTAATGCTGTAGAGCAGACTCATTTAACTCTCTTGGTGCCACTAGATGCGACAGAACACTACACCCAGAAGGTGTGTGGGTTACACATACTCAACCCAGGCATAGCATGGGTCCCATGTGGGTTAAATCACTGATTCCCCATCCATCATCCATTGAGGGCTGCATGGCAGATACTCAGTTCACTTGCTGCCCTCATCCACTTGTAATGTTGTGCTTGCATCCGAAGAAGTGGGCTTTTACCCACTAAAGCTTATGTTCTAATAAATCTGTTAGTCTTTAAGGTGCCACCGGACTCCTCATTTGGGGGATACAGACTAACACGGCTACCCCTTTGATTCTTTAGCATTATCTCCTGATTTCCCAGCAGCCCATTTAAGATGATTATTAGAGCCAACCTGATACTATAGAGAGAGGCACATAGACCTCAAACAAACAGACCAATTTAGATTAGGTTTGCTGAGTCCAAAGTGTGAGACAGTGTGAACACACCTTGAGCAGACAGGCAGGAAGTGGCTGGGTGAGGGAGAATGGTATATGTAAACAGGGTGTATAGGGAACCTGGAAGTGCGGAGGGAGATGAATTGGTCCCATGCCAGTTAAATCATAAGACCTACCAAGTAAGGCTAGCCTTGCAGTAGCAGTACATTCCTGCTGTATTTGCCTACAGTGAGGAAATTGAAAAGCTTGAGATTTACCACTCAACACCCAACCCCAACATTTTCTCTTTGGCAAATGACCAAAAATAAATAGAAATAAATGAAATACTTTTGGGGTTTTTTAAATCAGGAAAATAATATATTCCTTTAAGTGATGCCAGACTAGACTAGGGCAAGAACTGTCCTTTTTGCCGTCTGCCTTTGCAGGCTACATCTTCTTCCTCCTCCTTTACTATAGTCAGTGTTTTCTCCAGAGTTGCAGCACTGAACATTTTGAGATTCTGGCACCAGGTCTGAGATATCACACCAAAGCCTCAGGCGAGGTAGATATAACTCTTCTACTTGAGGGGAAGGAGGGACGCCGTAGAGTGGAAGATGACCCAGCAGACAGATCCCTTCTAGTCTTGAAATTATGAATCTAATACATACAACCCATATTCGGGGTAGACAGAGAAAATGAAACCACTATGTGCATTGGAATGCTATGAGACATCTCTAGCCAATTCAGTTTTGTTTTTATTGATCTCTCTTGTGTTAGACATCTGCTGCAAAGTGGATTTATTTAGTTACTGGCAGTTGTGTGCTCCTCAGTTAATACCATACAACTTTATTTTGTATAGCATTCCCACTGGAGTTAATGGGAGTTTGGATGAAGTTAGGTGAGGAGGGTTGGACTCTAATAATAAGGAACTGCAGAGGAGAAGGCTTTTGCCAAAGACACCCCAGTAAACCTTTGCACCAATTCCCATTGCACCCTTTGAAGTGCTCTGTGTAAAATTGCAGAAGGGATTCTGGGAGGCTATTTAGGACTGGAGCACTTGTGAGTCACTAAAGGTAGGGTCACTAGTCACAAGAGGATGAGAACCCCAATATTGTCCTGGGTATTTCCATGAGATAAAAAGCATTTTTTCTTGTTGAATATCCCTGCTCAGAGCATTGATATCAACCATCATAAATCTCAACTTAACTGGAGCACATACACTTACAGACATATAGATGCTGCAAATATAGCCAAGATTTAGTAAACAGTGAATGCCCACACAAATACTTAGCTTGCAACCAATTTGATACGTTTCTTCCCCTCTCTGTGACTACCAGGACTAATATTGCACAGCAAATATTCTAACAAACCACAGATAAAATAAACAGAATTTTCCTTTTTCCCCAGTTTTATAATTCAGATGGAATTAAGTTACCCAAAGTCACTTGGAAATAATCCTTTCTCAATGGTTTCTGCTGGATCCTTCTTTCAGGTGCAAAGTGTCTGAGTTGAGTTGTCCTGTCCTGGATTCTTTAAACCCTGGATGTTGATTGCTGCCTGCTTTATTAACCTGGATTCTTGATAATGATGATGTCTCCTAGCATGGAACTGCCAGTTGGTACTCAAAGCAATTACTAGTCCCCACCCTTGCTTCTGCCCAGAATCTTGTTGATAATTCTGAAGTCAGAGGCAGTTCATAGATTCCCTTTGGAGCTTAAGCTCTGGCAAACAAGTCCCTTTTAGTCTTTGCTTTTCACTAGATTCTCATTCTCTCTCTCTCTGGTTGTTTTCAAAGAATCCACTACTTTTCTGGCATGTTCAACTTACTTGCTGGGCCCGCCCATAAACAGAGGAAAGAAAGCTATTGGCCAGAATTCCCCCAAACAATTAGACTAGCCCTTCCTCCAGCACAGGGAATGCCCTGTTATTCTGCCAGTGGGGGATCTATAAGCAATTTGTATAGATACAGTCCGGTTTTAGAACTTATCTACAAATGCCAGTTTGAGGTTACCACGATACAAGTGTGTTTCATCAAGGTGTCTTTTGAATGTTCTTGAATCCTATGTTTCAGAGTGGTAGCCATGTTAGTCTGTATCAGCAAAAACAATGAGGAGTCCTTGTGGCACCTTAGAGACTAACAAATTTATTTAGCCCACGAAACCTCATGCCCAAATAAATTTGTTAGTCTCTAAGGTGCCACAAGGACTCCTCGTTTTTGCTTGAATCCTATGTGAATCAAAGCTGTTGTGATTCACCCACTTACAGCAAATATCTAACACAAGAGAAATCAATAAAAACTAATTTGAATTGGCTAGAGATGCCCTATAACATTCCAATGCACACAGTGGTTTCATTTTCTCAACAATTTTTTTTTAGTCATTAAACCATTTCAAAAAGCAGCATGTGTGATCCAGACACCTGAATGGTTCTGTTTGACCATAATACAGCCTGTGGAGACTGGAGTCTAGGTTAGACTATCAATCAATTGAGACAGCAAAAAACAACAGGATCTGCCAAACACAATCCCATTTATCTCGTGGTTTTATTTTCTTATGTACATATTTATTCTGCATCCTTTGTGTTGGCATTTGGGTGCCATAATAAAATTAGATGCAAACATAGCAATGCTACTTGGGTAACAAACAATCTAATCCCACTTTGGCCAGTGATGGCTACAGGCTGAAAGGTTTAGTTGAGGTGCTATTTGTCTGGGCTAATTAATTATGGTCATTTTTGAAATTTCCCCAGGGTCCTTTGCAATGGCTGCCAAACAGGAAACGCTGTTGCTGCCTGTTTGGAGTTTTACTAGAATGTGCACATTAGTAGAGTGCACGTGAGCTAGATTGTAAATTAGGTTCAGATGGTCATGCGCTATGGGTATTATTCGCAGCTCTGTCACTGACTATCTATGTGACTTTGGAGGAATGACTTAACCTTTTCATGCCTCAGTTTCCCCACCTATAAAATGGCTTCTCTGTTTTCTCATCTACCTACTCCTTATGGCTTAGAACAGCCTTCCATGTCCCATATTCTAGATTACACCCCCATGGCATACTACACTCTTAAAACTGATGTCTTGTAATTGTTGTTTGTTTGTTTTTTTGTTTATTTTCCCAGAATTTTCCTACATTGATTTACTCTAAAAGAATTGCAACACTGTGTCTTGTATCTGAACAAATGAAGAGTCTGACTCAAAACCACAGATGCAGGACAAATTTGAGATCTTTGAAATACAGACCCAGATAGAAGTTTTTCATTCCAGGCCCACCTCTAATTAGAGCTTTATTCCTATGTACTGTGTTTGTTTAAATTAGCTTGTAAGCTCTTTGCAGCAAAGACCCAGCCTATGTGTTTTGTACAGTATTATGTACAAATAACATATAGGGCTACATAAATACAATAATAATTCTACATCCAATGTTCAGCCAGCGGGATTTGTAGGTTGGTGGCACCACATTTCAGAAAAAAATATCTGGTGAAATGGAAACACATATATTGTTCCACTTCTGGTGGAGGGGAGTTTATTTAAGGTATAAGTAAATTTTTTAATTGAAAAGAAATCTTAGAAAAAGCTCTGGGCATGCTTTGTAATACAGTAATAACCATTCCAGACATGTCTCTTTTGTATTATAGTTGTCACCTTATCTGTTTATTCTTGCCCTAACAACAGCAGCACTCATCTGAAAAGGCCTTCTTTGTAGAGGGCTCCACATATTATAGGCTATATAGGAAAAATCAAGTGAGCCGATTAGACTATAAAGAATTCCAAACAGTGAATTCAGTCAAAAGCCAATACCAATGACCCAAAACATTGTCTTTGTCATGTGATAATTGTTCTTTTCCACTAGATTATTGTAGGAGAAGATCTCCGGGCGTCATTTATAATTACTAGTTGAGTTTTTTCCTTTTTGTTTTTTGCATTACTTCAGAAATTTGTTTAAACTGGAAGATTCTGTGGTGAACTAGTGAAATCATTACATAACCCGCTGATGAGTGTCAGTTACATGCCCCACTTTGTGCCTGATCCACAAAGGAAATGGGTCTATTACAGTTCTCAACTTGAGAGCTTGGCTCTTTAGCTCAATTGTTTTCATATTTGAATTGATGCTTTCAGGTCTGGAGGTCGCCAGTTCATTTCCCAAGATGGCCGCCATCACAATGACAGGAGACCGCATTTTAAAAAAGATGTGGAGAAATTGGAAAGGGTCCAGAGAAGAGCAATAAGAATGATTAAAGATCTTGAGAACATGACCTATGAAGGAAGGCTGAAAGAATTGGGTTTGTTTAGTTTGGAAAAGAGAAGACTGAGAGGGGACATGATAGCAATTTTCAGGTATTTAAAAGGGTGTCATAAGGAGGAGGGAGAAAACTTGTTCACCTTAGCCTCTAAGGATAGAGCAAGAAGCAATGGGTTTAAACTGCAGCAAGGGAGGTCTAGGTTGGACATTTGGAAAAAGTTCCTAACTGTCAGGGTGGTTAAACACTGGAATAAATTGCCTAGGGGGGTTGTGGAATCTCCATCTCTGGAGATATTTAAGAGTAGGTTAGATAAATGTCTATCAAGGATGGTCTAGACAGTATTTGGTCCTGCCGTGCGGGCAGGGGACTGGACTCGATGACCTCTCGAGGTCCCTTCCAGTCCTAGAATCTATGAATCTATGAGACGGGAGCCTGGAAGTTGAACAACTGAGATGGAGAGGGATTTTGGAGACAAAATGTGGGTGTGTTTGGTTTTAACAGGTATCTCACCCCAATATCTAATGAACATATGGGAGAAAGAAGGCCTGTTGTAAAATTTAGCACACACATACACAACTTAATTTAAGCTGAAAGAAAACTCCCATTATACAGCTGAGACCTCCTGAGTCTGCCTGAAAAACTAGACAGGCCAAAACTTGACATTCCTGTTATATCTAAAGCAAAACCAAACAGACAAACACAGCTTTAATGTGGGGAAAATAAATTTCTGTCCTTTTTAGAATACATCATTATATTTCCAAACTATCTTTGCAGGTCACCTTTAAAGTTGCTTCATAGTTCACTCATAAGGGCATTTTATACCAGCATGGCCAATTGACATTCTGAGACCTGTAGATGGTAGAAGAGCCTGGTCTATCTTATTGCTATTTGCATGTCTTCCTGTCTCTCTTTTTTCCCCCTCTCTATCTTTTGCTCGCCCCGATCTCTTCCTCTTCAATCTCTCCTTACCTCTCTCCTCCTTCCCCCGACCTTGCCGTTCTCTGTTCAGCATCCCAGACTTGTACTGACAATTTGTAGGTGAGACAATGTAATGAAAGGCACTGAATGTATCAGCTTATGCGTGGTTGAATTCTCACACTTAGTGTTGCAACCACATAGGTTTTGGCAGCTAACGCAGCCCCCTACAGCCCAGCTGGCGAAGACAGCAAACTCATTTAACATTTAGAATTGCATTTCTAAGCTCCTGGCAGGCCCAGACTAGTGTGCCTTTTACCCTGGCTATACCAATTCTATAAAAGCAGCACTTTGAAGTGTACTGTAAGGGTATGGAAGAGACAGAGAAGGAGGAGTGGGAAATGAGCAAAATAGGATTTTTTGTCTACAAAAGCTACTTTCGAGGTTGTTCTTCCAACTAGGCCAACATCATTCCATCCGTTTTAAAGCAGAAATCCCCACTGAAATCCAGTAGTTCTGCCAAGATACATCTTTAGCACTCTGCTACAACATTTCTGTGGACACATTGGTCAGGGTGACCAGACAGCAAATGTGAAAAATCAGGACAGGGATTCGGGGTCATAGGAGTCTATAGAAGATAAAGACCCAAAAATTGCAATTGTGCCTATAAAATCGGGACATCTGGTTACCCTAACATTGGGCCAGATTCTGGCACCAGCTGTGGCCCCTTTACACCACTCCTATGGCATAGGGAGGTTGTAAAGTGACTGCCTGGCTCTCTGGAGAATTCCCCAGCCTAGAACCCCTGTCCCACCCCCCCAGCAGCCTCTGGATTAGGAGTATAGCCAAGGTTTGGAGGGGGACATGTTAGCACCAAGGATGGCTATAGTGCTCTGCTCTCCAGTCATTCTGAGCTGTGGAGCGGCCCATAGACAATGCAAGGCTGCTGGAAGTGAGAGCAATTCTTGGGGCTGTGCTGACGCTCAGAATAGAATCTGCACTGTCTGCTGCACTGCTAAAAAGGCAGAGTGCCTAATCTGGCCCTGCACTCCAGTCACACAACACAGATACAAAAATAAACCAGTAGTATTATCTTAAGGGGTGTGGTCTAGGGTTAGGGCTTGAGACTTGGAGTCAGCAGTTCTGGGCTTTGTTCCCACCGCTCCCACGGACTGTGTGACCTCAGGCAAGTCACTTCGCCTCTTTCCTGTCCTTGCCCCACGCTGCTAAATGGGGATGATGATAATATACCTTGTATGATGCCATGGGGCTAAATTAGCTGATGCTTGCAAAGTGCTTTGAAATCCTTGGATGAAAAGATGCTAGATAATTGCTAAGTAGTATTCATAATGCTAATAGTTTACTCCATTATACATTGCTTTTCCTCCCCAAAGCTCCCAGAGTGCTGCAGAAGCTACATACATACACCACCACTAACCCTTGCTGGGTTTTGGTTCTTCCCAAATCCAGGTCAGGAAATGTGCCTGAGACATTGCAAAAGGCAGCATATAGGCAAACACAGAGTAGTCTGGTCAGTGCAGCAGGGTGTGGGTGTGGGGGTGTGTTTCTGAAGGACTGAGCTTGCAACACTAGGAATATGCTTCTCTCACAAAGGACTGCATGAAAGGCTGCATGAAGCTGATAATGGGAGGAGGGAATAAAAGCAGCAGTTAGGGGCTGGGGGAAAGTGCATAAGGAGGGGGTGTAATGTACTGGGGTTGGAATCAGACCCAGGCTCAGAAGGCTCCAAGGAACAGATCGGTACTGCAGACTGCTCAAACATCACTCTACATGCACCACACCTGAATCCACCCAGCTGCACATCATGGGGTGGGCGACTAGTAGGACCATTAAAGGCACAGTCCACTAGCCGGGGTGTAAGGTGGAACTCAGATCGGAATGGTTGCTGGGTCAAAGATGAGCACCTTGAAGTTATGTGGAAGGCAGGCAGGCAGGGAGTTGGTCTCCTTATTTAGGCCCAGAGAGCTCGTACTGAACAACTATATTATTTGTATTTAAACATTATGAGCTGGTCTACACTAGGAACTTACACTGGTATAGCTGTGTCTCTCGGGGGTGTAAAAAATCCACACCCCTGAGAGAAGTAGCTACACAGACTTAACTCTTCATGTAGACAGCGCCATGTTGATGGAAGAATTCTTCTGTTGACCTAGCTGCCACCTCTCGGGGAGCTGGATTACCTATGCCAATGGGAAAACCCCTCCTATTGGTGTAGGTAGTGTCTACAGTGAAGCACGACAGTGGCTGAAGCTGTGCCACTGTAGCATTTTAAGTGTAGACATACCCTACAAAACTAACACAACAGCAGCCAGAGTCTGGGGTGGCTGGTGTGACAGATGTTGCAACCCCATGCAGTGTTTTTGCGGACCACTGTATTGAATTTAAGAATGGTTTAGGTATGGTTGTATTCTACCCTATAGGGGTGGGTTCCCGCAGCTCCTCCAGGAACTAAAAAATGGTGAGAGGTGAATCAGGTGAGTCAGTGAGACTACAAGCAACTCCAGAGACATTCTACTCCACTGGGGTGGTTTGCACATATTGGGTCAGGTTGGGAGTTCCAGAGGCTAGGAAACAAAGAAAGGGCTTTTGTATGCAAGGATGAGTTTGAACTGACCCATGACCTTCCACTGGCTTGCTGGGGATACCACAGTACATGTCGGGGGCTGTGCAGTCTTAAAACCCCTGGTCCGAAGGGAATGGGAGACGGGTCCCCCCAGAGACAGGTGACAGCTGGAGATCTAAGACCTGATGGGGCACAGGAGAGAAAATACAGGTGCAGTTACCCCTGAAGCTGTGACAGACAGCGGCCTGCAGCTCCCTGCAGTCCAGAGCTCCCTCCTTCCAAAATAGAAGACTATCTTTGTAGTGTCGACAACTCTCACGATTTTAGTGCAAGTCTCGTGATTTTTAGTGTATTTCTTAAACTCCAGCTCCTTGAATCAAGACAGTGCAAGAGAACCTCGGCTTTCATTTAAAAGCAAAGTAAATTCCTAGCCCTCAAGGTGGTGGATGAAAGCGTGCAAATGTGCATGCTGAGGGCTCCAAAATTGGAAGGCAAATAAAAAGAATGCCAAATTTGTTAATTTTAAAAAAAGTCTCATGATTTTTAAGCCAATCTTACGATTTGGGGGGGGGGGGTGACTCATGATTTTTGAATGCTTGAGGGTGGCCTTTGATCTTTGCAGCCATACCCACATCCTTACATAACAATGGCAGCTGCTCTGTAGAGGGCGTTCTAGACAGGAGTGACATGCTGAAAGCTATGGGAGGAGATTATAATAGAAGCCTATTATGGCCTCACATTTCAGTGCTAATCTTTAAAGTATAAAGGCCTGGAGTCTCAACATCCCACACACCCTGCTGGGTGGGATTGTCTTTTGGTTACAGTAACTCAATGTTCTTCAGGGGCACTCATCCTAAATAGTAGGAAATCTCCCATAGGAAGGAAGGGATTCAAAGGCTCCAGGAGCTCTTATAAGGTTATTTAATGAGTCTGACTCCATGGCAAATCTGACTACATGGCCGTGTCTCTTGTATTTGTGAAAAGTTATTCATTTTTGTGTCAGGGGTAGCCTTTGTTGAAGATATACAGGCCCAAAATCAGCACTGGTGTAAGCTTCAAAGAGCTGCATCTGTGTGCATCATTTAGCCCATAGGGTACGTCTACACCGCAGGCTTGCTGCATGCTGTGCTAAGCTTTTGTTCCCAACCTCCCCCATCAGCCACCCTCAAAGCCCTTAGATACATGTATTGAACCTGAGCTGGTTGTGCTCATCTGGGGGCACATGGCAGAGTGTAGGTTGAGCTGTGACCCCCACCCTGCTGGCCCACTTTATAGTGTGGAGCAGTAAGGGCCTGGTCTAAAGTCTCGTCCTCTGCTGCCATTCCCACAATTGCCTGTACCTGTATCTTCTGCTTTCATGAGCTGTGGCAGGAGAAGGTAGGCAAAGACCTCCAAAATAACACTATACACCAACACCCCTTGATAACACTATTAAGAGGGAATAATGCCCCTGCTTGTCTCAACAGGAAAACGCAAGATCTCCTCACCATCCTAGTGTCCTGCACCTCTCCTGTACATCTGACATTAAATATTCATTAACATGCCTCTGTGGTTGACCAAGGCCTGCAGAGCAAGGAAGTAAGTAACCTTTGCTTCAGCTAAATGTGTTGGTGGGCTAAAACCACTTCCACCTAAGTGTCTGGGGAGGACAGACAAGATCTCCCACAATACACCAGGATGGAACCAATTCCTAGAGTGGCTCCAGTTGGTCAGGAACTAAGAGCCCTGGGATGTGCCCCAGAAATCCTTGCTCCAAACATGTAGCTGCAGCTTTACAGGAGATGGTTTGTTTGGAGCAATGTGAAATCTTGGAAATGGGCTTGGCTACAATATACCCACATACAAGCAAGCCAGGGTGTGGGTACACATCCAATGTAGACATAGTAAGTAAGGTGAAATAGTAGCTATGGTGGGCTATTGCCTGCATGATATTTTCATGTGTACACTGCTTTTTTCTGTCACTTTCTTTTTTTTCCCCTTTGCTCAGCGTGCAAAGTTCTTCTATTCCCACTTCATTCACCATGTCCTGGCAAAGCTCAGGACTCTCCTTTCCAGCAGACATTGGTAGGATTTGGTGACATGTTAAATAAAACTTTTTGGGGGGGGGAAGGCGGGGAAGCTATAAGGGCTTGATCCAAAGCCAATTGAATTTAACCTGAGTCATTCCATTGATTTCCTTGGGTTTTGGATTAGGCCCTGAATAGGTTTTGACACTGTAGGCTTGAACAGCTGAAATTCAGATGTTTGAGCAGAAGCAGCTGACAAATCAGAGGCACTTCAGCATTGGAAGGAAGAGAATGCAGCACGTACTGTGTAAGCATAGACAGCAGCGGAAACATCAGATGCATCCCCTCATGTGTGGAAAATGGCCCTTAATCAGTGCCCTGCAGATCACTTTCAGACTTCTTGTGCTCCCAGAATGCACTTTTCTGTGCTGATCACATGAACGTTTGGATACCTTGTATGATGGGCTGCTATGTTTTCATGCACACGCAGCAGCAGCTCTTCTCAAAACACTCAGATTAGACTTTAACCCTTTGCCTGGCAAATCAAGATTGTGCTGTCAACGGGCCAAATAAAGCCAGGGAGACAAGGTATAGCTTCACCTCCTCCCTTGTTTCAGTGCAAGTCACTTGCAGGCTTCTCAATCCACCATGCCTGCTTTCCTCAGTTAGGTGAGTGCAACCAGGTACAAGTGGTGGGGAAAGTTGGAAGATTCCTACTGCGAGCAGGAGTATGTGGTGAAGGGCCGAAGATGAGGTGCTGCCTATGAATGGGGGTACCCAATAGTTCTTCTGAAAATCAGAAACACCAAAGTAAAAATCAGGACTAAATAAAGTCCTTAAACACCTTATTTTTGGGAGCAAAGGGACAGGAAAGGAGGACAGGCCTCTGTGGCCCTTGGCTTCATCACTGACCTATTGCCAGCTTAATATCCAATATATCTTCTCTCTGGGGCCTAAACCATGAACTGGATAATTAGTTAATATTTCCCATCTCTAACTTCTCTGACTGATGTGAGTAGCTGGAAACAGACATTGGAATTGCCTGTTCAAGACAGTGCTTATCTCCTTGAGCTGGAAGACAGGCCTGTGTTTTGTTTGCTGTTTTTCATGCTATGTTCCATGTACTTTCTCTTATGCATGTCTAATTCTCGATCTCTGGCCACGCCTGCTTTGGGATAAGGTTTGCTTCTGGTTACCCCACTCCTGCGGTTAGAAAGCACAGACACCCGTTCCCAGTGCCCTCTCCTTGTGCATCCAGACAACAGCCGCCACAGGCCAGTCCAATGAGTTTGGCACTATGCAGTGTATCTATGGGTACAGAACTGGGGACCAGAGGGAGACCAGGCAGATTCAGAGGTTAGAAACTCAGCCGGTAAATGTTTCTTTCTTTTCCAAAAGAGAGAGTGAATTGAGTCCTGGTGAAAGGCAGCAGACTGGCAAGCCCTCGAAGACTAAACGCCCTCTCCTTATCCACTGCAAGGCAGTGCATGTTTTCCACCCACCCACCCACACTGACCTGCCAATATGCCCATGGGGCCGGTTCCTGGGGCTGAGAGTATCTAGTGCACGGGTAGGCAACCTATGGCACACGTGCCAAAGACGGCACGTGAGCTGATTTTCAGTGGCACTCACACTGCCCGGGTCCTGGCCACCGGTCCGGGGGGCTCTGCATTTTAATTTAATTTTAAATAAAGCTTCTTAAACATTTTAAAAACCTTATTTACTTTACATACAACAATAATTTCATTATATATTATAGACTTCTAGAAAGAGACCTTCTAAAAACATTAAAATGTATGACTGGCACGCAAGACCTTAAATCAGAGTGAATAAATGAAGACTCGGCCAGCACTTCTGAAAGGTTGCCGACCCCTGATCTAGTGCTTATTCCAGCCTTTGGAGAGAGGCTGATTTGAATGTCTTAGCAATTATCTGGTTTCCTTGTTTCCCGTCACAGGTGTGCAGAGCACCGTTTTGCAACACCCCCTGGTTCAAGGTGAAAGTTTGCTGCCATCAGCATGTTGCTATCTGCCAAAGATAAACCGGAGCAGTCCAACCAGCAGTGCAAACACCACCCAGCCAAGAAGAAACCTGTAAACAAACCATGCTTCCTGTGCCCTCTAAAGGCACACAGGCACTGTTTGCAGATGGTGGAACAAAAGAGAGGTGTGTTAAAACAAGTCTGAGGAAAGAGGGGGAGAGATCTTCTAATTAGGAATCAAGGTCTCCAAGGCTTTGGGAGTAAATCAGTTAGATAATTGCCATACCAATTAAAGGTCATGCGGTTGTTACTACAGTCCCATGTAAAGGAAAGCAGCTGACCCAGGAATGCTCCTGGCAATTATTTAAAGGTTTAATGAGATGAGCTTTGTAGAGATCTCTCCTGCATGAAAAGCTTTTGAATGTGCAGACTACAGCTAGGTCTACATACAAGTTTGCAGGAGTTTGGTTAAACCAATTTAGTTAAATGGGTGTAAACAGATGGGTATAAACTAGCCAGGAATAAATTTAGGCTGGAAGTTAGAAGAAGGTTGCTAGCCATCAGGGGAATGAGATTCTGGAACAGCCTATGGATAGGAGTAGTGGAGGCGAGACAGCTAACTGGTTTTAACACAGACATTGATAAATTTATGAATGGATTATATGTCGGGGTTGCCTGTGACAGCAGGGGACTGGACTCAATGACCCAGGAGGTCCCTTCCAGTCCTATATCCCTATGACGAAACTCTTATTTCAGCTAAAAGTCACTTATTTCAGGTTAGCTAAAACTTGTTCCTAATGGATTTAAGGTCCACCAAAATAAACCTGGTTTAAGCTGCAATAATAGTGTCCATACAGCTTTTTGCATCAGTGTAATTCACTAAAACTCACACCCTACACAGAGCACTTCTGTGTGCAGACAAGCTCCAACATGAGCCTCTTTATACTGTGTACAGGGCCTGTTCAGTTCAGCTCCTTTCCCCTCCTAATCACCCAAATACCTCTGATATCACAATTCCACTCCTCAGTGAGCCGTTTATAGGGGAGGAAGAAGACAGATAGGCAGGATGCTGGGGGAAGCTACCTCTCTTGGGTTAAGTTCCATCAACCTATGAGTATCAAGGGTGCCGGCTAATGTAACATATTTCATAATGACTAGGAGCCAGATCCCCACTGGTGCGAATCGGCATAACTCCACTGAAGTCATGCAGCTTATGCCATGCCCAGTGGATAAGAGCATTCATTGAAAGAAGAGGGGGCAAACCCTGGCCCGACAGACGTGAATAGGTGCTATCGGGCTAGGATTTCACCTGAGATTTTTTTTTCACCTCTTACGGCTGCACTAAGGCTCAGGCAATCTCACCACTATGTCATCTAGTCCCACTAAGAGCAGCTCTAGATAGCACAACGAGAACGCCTGTACCCTGCCTACCTTATGGCTCCCGCCATTCTTATCACTGATGGCAACTTTCCTAAACAAATACTAATATACACAAGGCTTAAATTAAGACTTTATCAGAATGTGACTCATGTGGCATTGCAGATAGCTCCTGATCCGGGGGCTGGTTGAAGTACTTGGAAATATGCCACTTAAACATCCATAGACAAGCAAAGATGGCATTTGCACTTTAAGAACCACCATGACTTGTGATTGATAAAATCAGGCCTCACACTTCCATAGCACCTCCTATCTGAAGAGCGAAACGCACTTTAAAAGTGTTAATGAACCAAGCTTTGTACCAGCTCTTTAAGGGCCTTACTAACACCATTTTACAGATGGGGAAACTGAGGCACAGAGTGGTGAAGTGACTTTGCCTAAGGTCCTGCAGCAGGTCCATGGCAGAGCTGGGAATAAGTCTGTGGCAGAGCTAGGACTAAGACCCAGACTCCCATGCTTTAGCCCCCGAATATACTATAATATATAATATACAATACTAGCCCCCTAATATAATCCCCCCACAACCAACTTTGCACAGAGATTAATGGATTTTTCATCAGGATCTTAGAGAGTATTAAGCCAGTCTTTAGTAAAGACTATTTAGAACTCAACCCTGTAGGCAATATGCCCTTGACCATTGTAACATCACATCCTCTCCGTATGGCAGTGTGTCAGGTACGTTGTTTAGCAAACACACCATGAATACCAATCCCTTGTGCTTGCATAGCATTCTGAGGCACAACCTAGCATAACTGATGCAATCCACTAATGGTTTTAGCAGTTTCTGTGTTGGTTGTTCGCTTTGGTTGTCACCCATCATTAGCAAATACTTGTACAGCATTTTGAAGATATACAGACCTATCTAAATGCTATCGTTCTTTTCACTAACACAGGTGCTCACAACACATCTACAGGGTGGAAGGGCACATGCACGGTATAGACTCATATGTCTACACTGGCAATCGAACGACAAAACTTTTATCTTTCAGAGGTGTTTAACAAAAAAAACCTCCCCGACCGACAAAAGTTTTGCTGATGACAAGCAAATGCTGCTCGTTGGGGGTGGAAGGTTTTTGTCGGCAGGAGAGCCAACAAACAGCGGCTACATAACGTGACTTTTAGGGCATGGCTGTAGCTTCAGAGACTTCCCAGTTGAATTCCTGGACGAGCCCCGACTTGTAACGCCGACAGACCCCGGTCGTCACTGAACCGGGACCTCTGGAGCTCAGTGCATGAGCCTCTACCGCATGAGCTAAAAGCCAACTGGCTGTTAGCTAAGGCTGTAGAGCAGTCTCATTTAACTCTCTCTAAGCGGTCTCGGTGCCACTAGATGGGACAGAACACCAAATCAGGAGACATGTGGGTTACACTACCTCATTTCTAAAGCTGCTTCCTAATGTTCTAACTTCAGGGGAGATATATCTGAGAGTGATGTTGTGGTGCTGGTACTGGATTACTTGGTGCTGTGATGTTATTTAAACATACACAAGATCTTGCACTTATGCCATGCATTTCGTATAAGAGGATCCCAAAGGATAATACACTGGGCCAAGGCGTTTGAGCACGTCTCCCTCTTGTAGCATGCCCCAACACATACTAGCTCTGAGCTAAAGAAAATGTATTTTAGCTCAGTTGGTAGAGGCCTGTGATTCTAGTCTTGAAGAACCTTGGGTCAATCCATACTGACGACCGTGGATTTTGTGTGAAGGCAGCCATGGTTTACAAGCAGCTATAAAACTCATGCATATAGTTATACATACACAGAGAGAAATACTTAAATTAACCCACAAAGCCACGCCTGGCATAAAAAGCCCCAGCTGTTTAAGAGTTTAGGATGGAAAGTGAACAATACACCATCCTAATGAAAGTGCAGAGGGCTTTTCAGGAAAGAGCATGTAATTATCCAAAGTGGACTTCAGCCAGGATACCAAGGGTTAACTACTATTGCCAAAAGTGTTAAATTGCCTGGCTAACTTCCAGTCCAGATTTGCACAATAGGACAATCGCATTCCTTGCAGCATGAATGAGTTGATGTTGATGAGCTAATTCTCAGCCTTGCTCTTCTGGATGCCAACTCCAAAAATATGACTTATGGGTCTAAACAAACAAACAAAACCTTCCAGTTATCTCACTAATAATAACCCCTTGGATTTGGCTCCAGAAGTTTTGCATCATAGGGCTGATACACTAGTAATTCAGATGACTTGCTGAATCTCATCCAAGAGATCTCTGGGTCATGAGGGTTAAGACCTCTAAAATATAGATACTCTGGAGCAGGTGAACATAATAGTTCCTATGTTTCACAGGAGCCCCTGTGAGCATTATGCCAGATTCTAGAGCAATTCCTCATGTGCACCAGGCTCTAGATTTAATTCCTTGATTAGACTGCAGAAGGAGAATCTCCTGAACCACATTGCAGTACAGTCTAGAAACTTTCAAATATTGATTGATTTGTCTACTTGCTGATCTAGGTTCTTATATGGCCCCTGTTGCCATAATCTTGGAATGCCAAAATAATATTTTCCACATGTGCAAAGATCAGGGCAGGAGGAGGCGGCAGCCATTAGAACCAACTTTAGAAATAATATCCTTGACATACCGAGGGAAACAAATGAGTCACAAATGGAAGAGTGAGCAAGGATACCTGGGGGCAAATCCGTTCTTCTAAGCTAACCCAATCTTTCCCTGAACAACCTGGCAAAACAGCTAACTAATCCCAGAAGTAGTAACTACAGAAATAAATGAAATAAAAGAGCAAGATCGGAGGACTAGCCTCTCTCAAACTCCTTCTTTAGCGTGGTTTGCTAACCTGGATCCTGACTTTATATCCACTCTAAGTGAGCACAGAAAACCCCTTGTGTAAATCAGAGAGCACCTTTGTGGCAATAACAACTAGGAAGTGCTGACATGGGACCACTTCTGGCTTGATCATGCTAGCCTAGCTTATCCATGGAACAAGCAATGATTCAGTACCGAGTTGGAGAGAAAAGCATCATCTATTGATTCACCAATGTGACTTCCAGCAGAAGGTTTTCCTTGGAGGTCTCCTGTTTCATGATTGGCCAAGCCTGGCCATGCTTGCCTTGCATGATCAGACAAGATCACAACACTTAGGTGACTGCCAAAATGCACTCAATTATAATTTTAGCCTTACTTTTTAAGGCAAAGCTGCCATTTGTATCTGTGTGCGCACTCATATTTGGAGCCTATCAGCATTGATAATGTCCCTCTAAGCACAGCAAATAGTGCTGGAAAAGTGCCAAAATAAACAGACTGAATTTTCAACAGTGCGAACAAGTTGGATCGCACTCCAACAATGTAGGCACTAAGGGAGTGGATCTGAATAATGCGACTTTCAAAACAAAATGGCAACACACCGAAAATATGACAATAACAACCAAATCACGGATATGAATGCTCCAGAACTTTAGCAAAAGGAATCATATTTTAAGCCAGGGCCAAAATTCTCTTTCAGATTCTTCACTGGAACCACTCTCTGGAAGCCATCCCCGAGAAAAGAACTGACCGTGTTTATGCTTAAAATATATTACTCCTGTGCTGCAGTCACAAGTCCATCCTTATTTAAAAGAAGTGAAGGCACAGGATTGAGGAGTAGACCTGGGTTCTAATTCCCGGCTTTGCCACTGACAATGGGCTAGTCACGTTGTGCCTCAGTTTCCCATCAGTAAAATGGGGGACAGTTTTATCTGACTACTGGGATGGTATGAATCTTAATACATTCTTTAATTATGCTCTCTACCTTCCCCCGCAGACAAATGCTTTCACATTCTTTTTCCTGGCTCCACAGCATGGCCACTAGTTTTTATACCTGGAGGAGGAGGCCTGCCAAAGGGTTTATTGATAGATGACACGAGACACTTCCTCTTTCCCAATGGCAGAGCACTATTTCTGAAGCAGTCCCAGTTCAGATCTCTCACATGGCAATGGGGATCAAGCAAGACTTGCATTATATTCAGTGGGAATTCTGTGAATAATGGGAAAAGAATCCTGGACCTTGAGTTAACTGACTTTTCAGCCTGAACCTCCATGCTCCTGAATGATACAATGCAGAGCATCCTTGAGGTACTGTGTCTATTCAACAATATTGGTATTATACACATTTATGATGTCATGATATAGTTCCAAAGGATTTACACAGCATGCCTTTTAAGGTGTACTTATGTTCTACAAAGATACTCCGTAACCAGGACAACGGGGTATTCCAGACATATTATCCACAAGAAATCTGGCTGCTACACAGAGTGAGTTTGTATTTCAAAGTCAAGCTGTATGCTTTGTACGTCATCAACTTTTGTCACCGCCACCCCAATCATACCGAATCTGCAATCATAACTTTGTGTAATAATTTACTGTACAGCAGGGGGAAAACCTGTCTCATCTTACCTTCCCTCTTTCTGTCTTCTTCCTAGCCCACCCCTTTGTTCTGTTTTTGTCCTGTTTTTCCAATCAATTCTTTCAACAGTACAGAAAGACATAGATTTCCCCACTGCTTTTGTCCTTACAGCTTTCTTTAACTCTTTAGCAGTGATAATAGCAAAGAACAGTTACTTACCCTTAAACTAACTATGATTCTTCATTGAGCATTTTTCCATGTGGATCCCACTTTTGATGGGTGAGGTTACTCAGAGAAAGGGTTTAGTGAGAGAAGAGAGTGGGACTGTGGGACTTAGGATAGAGCATTGTGGAACCAGTAGGGAAAATAGGGGAGGGAAGTATGATCAACCAAAGAGACCCACCAGGAAAGCCAGGGAGAAGACCATGTCATGAAAGCCAAGGAAGGAATGGTCAAGCAGGCGAGTCCAATCAACACGGCAGATGGGACAAGCAGGTGAAGCAGATGCCTTGAGAGTTGGCTAGAAAGAGATCAGAACAGTTTCAGAAAGTGTGGCAGGGAATCCAGGATGGAGGTGGAGGAGAGGAATTCAAGATGCAACAGCGGTAGATAGCTCACTCAGTAAGTCTGTAGGTGATGTGTAGGAAGGGAGATGGAGGGGCAGTAGGTGGGTAAGGAATGGCTTCAATCATAATTACAAAGAACCAAATTCTGAGAGGTGCCAATCTCCCTGCAAGTTATTGTGAAAACATTGGCACAACTACCAACCATTATTTATGCTCTAAAATTCTCTTTATTAAAATCCTTGTTAAGAAACACAATCTGAAACACTTTGCAATCAGTTGCACAGATCAGTTAATACTGGTGACACCACCTACATAACTCAACAAGTTCTAACAAATTCCCAATTGTTTACAAGGCAAAACTTAAATTAACAAGATTCTATAAGCTCAATAAATAGTATGTCTGGTCCAGTTCAAGTATAATTAAACAAATCACAGCCTTAATAGAGAATAGAAAAACCCTGAATATAACCAGCCTGACACTAATTTAGTGTTCAAGCCAATATTAAAATGTGTTAAGTCTTATGGGGCTAATGTTTAGATCTTTTTTTTTAATTTTTAATCTTGAAGAAAGCAAGTTGCATTGTGACATTAAAGACTATTTGAGATCAGCAGATAAAAACATGTTCACTGTTCAGAAAGGCTGCAGCCTTTGTGAAATCTTTGGTTGAGACATGTTGAAGTGATTCATAAATATCATGGAAGCTCTTCTTTAAATAATAATAAATAATTTTTTGGCTAGACTTGAGACTGCCTGGTGCTATACATATATTAATCAGAAATGTAAATTGTTGAAGAACTATGCCGACTAGAAAAATACTACATCTTAGATTTTAAATATAGCAAGTCAAAAGAGAAACAGCACATTTTACAGCAGTTGAAAGAGGCAAATAGCTACCTGTACAGGTGCGTTGCCGCTCAGCAGAATAGGTATTACAGTGATAGCTAGGGGTTAAATGCCTGCCAGCATTGCCTCTATGGGCTGTTTTGATGGAAAGACATTATATTGCAGGTCTCTAATTGCGTCGGGCTGAAAGTTGATTGCACGGATTGTTAGACTGAATGCTAAGACTTGGAGGTTCTTTTCAACTGCTTTTGAATACAGGGATTTTGCAAAATAAAATAAAATTCTCAGGACTACAGCTGCCTTTTTGGCCACATTCACGTGCTGTTTTGTCAGATTTTCAAATCCCCCCTGAAAATGCCTGGATTTGATCACAGTTGTGTGCATGTGCACACGCAGATGCCTTTCTGGAGGCTCTAAACATTTGGCCCTGCACCCCAAATACAGTAATTAGGCCAGAATCCCCCCTTGGGTTCTGCCCGTGGAACCTGGGTTTGCAGGCTGTCAAAGGAGGAAACTCCACATGGAAAGGGGTGCCCCCACTTTTACAGGGGGGATTAGGACCAGCCAGCACAAGCAAGGAGATCCTGGCTGGCTGAGAGGTGTGCTGACTCAGCACGGCTCCTGGGCTGCCCATCAAGCCCCCAACCTTTGGAGCCCTGGCTGGAAACTGAAGCACTCTTCCTCAGGCAAGATCTCTGGGGAGGGAGCTGTAGGATACCACTACCAACCCGCAACACAGACGGATTCTGCACTTCTGATGCAACTGGCCCTGCGAGCACAAGGTGAAATATGCAAGGGGTGCAGCACAGGAGTGAATCTGGGCCTTAGGGTTTAATATTTTGGGGGTAATAAGTTGAATCGCTCATTTAAGTCTGACAATGAGCCCATGGGCAAACACAGAAGCTAGGTTTAATGGTTTTACTCCTGCTGACCAGAATGGTTTCACTATCACCTTCTACTTCCCCCATTTGTTTGCATCCACCTGTTGTCTCTCACTTTGAACTCTGGTTGTAAGTTCTTTGGGGGCTGGAACCTCTCGGTGCTACTGAAATACAAATGGATAATACTACGACTACTCTTCATACTTGAGTTTGGCTGGAGATAAGTTGCTAGAGGCGTGGGGATTTGGGGCACTATCAGCCCCACCTCCCATCCACTTTAAGCCTAACCAGGTGATCTAAAAAATCTACCACCACTCTGGTGAGTGCTCCAATTCTGGAACAGTCTGAGATATAAAAATTCGATGCTTGCTCCTTAGGTGATTCCCCTCCCCATTCATCTCGTGCTATCAGGCAATGAGTAATTCTTCACATTCAGTCTATGCATCACTGCCCTAACAGCTATGCCTTGGACAGTAGCTACAGAATATTTACTTCCCTTTTCATGATTTTACATCTTGCAATAAAAATTGTGGCCTAACAAATCTCATCAAAATTTAATAAGAAATCTTGTAGCAAGAAGAATTTGCTTTTCAAGATTTTTTGTTTCAATTAATTGAGGAATAAAAGCCATGTTTTAAATAAATTTGGACCCAAATCCTGTCACACCTGAAATCTGGTGACGCTCAGATCTATGCCTAAATATTGTGTCTTCCCTTCTCTCTCTCTGATGCACCAAGCCAGACCTGGAATCCACAGAATCCTGAACTTTGGAGAAAAATGAATCCAAGATTTGCAGCTTGCACCCAACTCTGGTTGAAATAAATGGAATGCCTGCACCATCTAATTGAAAGGGAACTTGCCAAACAACAAAATGCAGCCAGCAGATATGATACTGAGCTGAAACCATTTTCAGAGAAAGAAGAATATGGCTCCTGGTGCAGGTGATATGGAACAGGTTTTTTGGTGGGAGCAGTTTTGGCGGATTGGCCACTTTGCAACATTAATGTTGTTCTCTGTGATGGATAAGCCATTCTGTGGGGAAATTATTTACTGTACACAAAATCCTATTGCATTAAGTGAAACATCTAATGCCAGAGATTTCAGTGGCCCTTAATATGGTCAATATCAGAGCTGGACAAAGAATGGGGAGGGGGGAAATCTGCAAATTCTCCCATTCTCCGGTTTTCATCCAAACTTCAAACATTTCAAAAAATTTCTTACCACTTGCCTGGAGACATGGTTTGTGGTGCATTTTGTAAAAGCATAATTCCAGGATCAAATCTGGCAGCAGTTTTAGTACATATTCACTTTGCTACACAAAGCCCATTGAAATTAACCAGAAATCTAAATAGTGCATTTCAATGGGACTTTACATTATATTAAGCAATAACTCTGAGTATAAACAATGCCATAATAATAATATTTATAGTTGCTGGTGCATCCTGTGTTCTCACTACAGCATTCTGTGAACAGTTGTTACACTTGCCATAAAAATTCAGGGGAATGAATACAAAAACTGTTAAAACAACATTAAGTGTCTGGCTTATTTCCATAAAGACCAGGAAATTCAAGATGGCCAAGATTAGAAAAACATGTTTTAAACCCCCCCAATGAGAATGGATAAAGAATTCTACAAGTTACATAAGCGAAACGTCTAGCAGTTATAAAGTTTCTTGTGTGAGTTTAATCTAAGACACAAAGTGGACACACTTTTAGAATTTTCCCAAGGAATATTTCCAAACACAGAAATTACCAAAGAGCACCAGCCCGCAGGATATAAAGCACTGGAGAATGAAGGCAAATAACTTTCAGCCTGAACTGTTCTGCCTGTATTGGATTTCAATTGTACGCTTCTAGAGACAGGGACTGTGACTTCCTCGATCTTTGTACAACATCGAGTACATGGACAACATTCGAAAATTAAAAAACGATGATGATTATCATCACCAAGCTCTAGGTGCACATATCCTGAGGCCACTGGGGTTTACCTTATGCCATCTAACAGCACTAGCACAATGGCTTTAGGTCTCTTAAACAAGGCCTATTGTTCACTATACTAATGAGTGACGTGACTTAAAATATATTCATGTTAAAAGCTTCATTCAGGACATTTCTTTTCAGATCATTTCCACTGGAGGATGCTAAATTCTTCTAAATACTCAGCCTGACCTACTGTGTGGCATCTGAGAATCCCTGAGAATTCTGAGTTAGTATAGGAAGCCGCTCCCAACACACAGCCTGAGAAAGAATAGCTGTGCTTGTTACAGATACGCCAGCACTGCTTCCCCGTGGGAAACTATTCCAGGCATTATGGTTTTTAATGGCAAACCCTGGGCATAGATGCATAGAACATGCTGTTTATTGTGCTTTCCTTCCTCCTGCACAGTGCAAATTGATCACCACACCATGTAGATCAACAATGAAATGTCAGCATTCACTCATTTACAACTCTTCTAGTTCAGCGACATCATAGCTTTCTCTTCTCAAAGTGGGGAACAATCCCAGCAACGTCCTGTGGCAGATTGCTGTCTTCTTCATTCATTTTCAGACTCTCTTCTGCAAGTTGGGATAGATACTTCTGTGACCAAAGGAAAACCAGAGGTGGCATTAGCAAGATTGATAATACTCAGCACAGAGTGCTTTATAGCTTCAAAGCACTGTCACTAGCCCTTAACAACCCTGGGAGATAGAACCCACAGACATTCTGTCTACACTAAGGAAATTTAAACTGGTGTATCTGTATTCATGTAGATCCCCTAGAGCAAATTCCCTTAATGCTGACAAGACCAGGGAGGTTAAGTGACTTGCTCAATGCCACCCAGGAAGTCAGCAGCAGAACCAGGAGGACTACAGTTCAGGATATCCTGGCTCCCAGTCCCATGCTCAATCTACTAGACCTTTTCTCCTGGCAAATAGAAGCTGATTGCTCAATTCTGCTCTCACATTGGGGTAAATCAGCAGTAATGCCACAGAAGTGAACAGAATTACACTGGTATTGAAGTGGTGGGATTGAGAGCAGACACTGTTCCTGAGATATGATTGAAAACATACGTTACATTTGCAAAGCATCTGACTTAGACACATACCTTTTGATGTATATAAATCTATTTCTTTTAAGTGGAAGGAAATGTGAAGCCAACAATCATCACTGATAGAATTTAACAATCTGGCTGGAGTATTTGCCTGTATTGACTTGTTTTATTATGATGGAGTTCAAGTGCCTTAAATATCAATAATATAGTGCGATCCTAAAATCTATTAGCAGCCAGTCACGCTGCTGACTTACTGGCAATGCCCTTGGGTGGCAGAGGTGCACACAAAATGGAAGGTGGAATGACATGGGCGTGAGAGAGGCATGCAAAAATTTTATACTTAAATTCAACCCCAGTGAATGGCATGAGAGGCAGAAGGGAACAAAACTTCCTCATCACAAGTAAAATGTTCCTCTCTGTGGATCCTGACCAAGCAAATGCCAGTTACTCAAAGTCTTGAAACAGATTCGTTAGCACCATCAGTCTACGTACAGCTGGGATGAGAAATTACATACATCTCTAGCTACGAACAACTGCTCTGGTCTAGGACTGGTCATTTAAAAACACTGCTCTAGGGGGGAAAACAGAATCCTCATGGCAACTCCGCAGCAGGCACCCTATCACCTGCTACGTGTCTCTCCTTTCAGTGGTGCCTGTGTATGACCTGCTGTTGCACCGTCTATACGGTACACTGCATAAACTCACAATGTGCAGGGCAGGATTAACTTTTGGGGGCCCTGGAGCCCGCCCAAAGGCCCCGCCCCTGCTCTCCACCCATGCTCCGCTCCGAGGTCCTGGCCCTGTTTGGCCTCTTTCCCACCAGGCCCCGCCCGTCGCTCACACGAGGGGTGTGTGGAGAGGAGTGAGGTGGGGAGGGGGTGGAGAGGGGCCAGGCAGGGAGGGATTGGAGAGGTGCGAGCGGGGAGGGGGAGGGGGAGGGTGTGGAGAGGAATGATTGGGGGTGGGGCTTCAGGGGGAAGAGGCCAAGTGGGGGTAGGGCCTTGGGGTGTGGCCACAGTCCAGGTGACAGGGCATCTTCTGAGAGTGGGCCCGTCACTATTGTAAACTCAGTACTGACAATGTGGCCTTCATTTTCTAGAGAAAGGGCAAAACTCTTTACGTTTCATGTGTAGCAGGAGGTGACTCAAAACTATTCTTCAGCTTCCAGAGGCAACCTTCCCTCCCCCCCCCTTATTTTTTTTTTTTGAGGGGAAGGGGTAGTCACTGGTCCATTTTTAAACCCCAAACGTTGCCTGCCAAGATCCTTAGAGCTGCTCTTAGATTGTATACCATGATGATTGCCACTGCTGTAATCTTGAATAGAGAGCTGTGGCCTGCGGAAACGCAGCACACAACACTCTGTCTTGATCTAACTGGACAAAATTCCACATGGCTGCAGGCAAGAGTAAATATTACAAGAGTCTTTGGATAGACATGGAATTCATTAAGGTTGGTTTAATTTATCTTTAAACCATAAACTACATTTAATTACTAGCACACATAGATGGAACATATAACCCATAAGCTGATTTTTTTCAGCTATTGCCTACCCAATGATGGTTGAGATTTTCAAAGCTGACTAGGGGTTTAGCCACACCCCCTTGTTGATTTCAATACCATCTCATGTGGCTAAAGCCCTTCTCAGCTTTGAAAATCTCAATCTAAAACCCCCAACTGCTATTTATCACAGAACTGCAGCAAGAGGGAGAAAATACTTTTTTGGTTTAAATAGAAATCCACTACAAAACCTACCCAGAAGGCAGTCAGGCATTACAATGCATTCCATAAAACCTCTCTACATTCATATGTAAACCAGAATGAAAGTGGCTTTGAAAATTGTTTGGCATTAATCTAATTCTGCGGTTCTCAAGCTTCATTGCACGTTGACCCCCTTCTGACAACAAAAATTACTACATGACCCGGTTGGGGGGGGGGTTCCAAAGCCTGAGCCCTCCTGAGCCCCACCGCCCCGGGCAGAGGGGCCCAAGAGAAGCCCAAGGATGGGGGGGGTCCGTAATCTGAGCCCCACCGCCCCGGACTGAAGCTGAAGTGTGAGCTCTGCTGCCCAGGGCTGAAGCCCTCGGGCTTTGGCTCTGGCCCCAGGTGGTGGGCCAGGGCTGGCTCCAGGCACCAGCTTACCAAGCAGGTGCTTGGGGCGGCCACTCCAGAGAGGGGCGGCACGTCCAGCTGTTCAGCGGTAATTCGGCGGACGGTCCCTCACTCCTGCTCGGAGCGAAGGACCTCCCGCTGAATTGCCGCTGCAGATCGTGATCGCGGCTTTCTTTGGTTTGTTTTTTGTGGGGTTTTTTTGGCTGCTTGGGGTGGCCAAAACCCTGGAGCCGGCCCTGGGTGGGGCTCAGGCTTCGGCTTCATCCCTGGCCCCCAGCAAGTCTAATGCCGGCCCACTTTGGGGTCCTGACCCACAGTTTGAGAATCACTGATCTAATTTAAAATATAATCTATCTACTTTAGGTACTTATCCGGCCCCCATCACCATAACCTTTAATGTGTTTAATGTGGGGGGGGAGCAGTGTATACGCTATTATCTTCAGTTGGGGAACTGAGACACAGAAAGGCTAAATGACTTGCCCAAGGTCAGACAGGAAATCTGTACCAAAGCAGATATGCTGGTGCCCTAGACCATCCTTCTTCTTCTATATCCACTCACCTCAATATTTAATTACTAACCCCCGGACCATCCTCCCTCTATAATCACATCTTAACAAGCAGACTGGGCCTTTTCTGTGAGTGATCCTCAACACCGGAACTTGATTTTCCCCCTTGGTGTGCCTGAATACGTTCCAGACAAGCTGCACACCCCCATCTTTTCTTCTTGGGGTGGGGGTGCACCGAGCAGGGTGGATGAAGAATGCACAAAGGTATGGTTAATACTGATGCTGTTATGAACAGAGATTTGTTGATATTCTCAGGTGGATATCTAAAAAGTGACCAAGGTAGGGTTGGGTTTGGTTTATTTTTGGATATGCCAATGATCTTAGTGCAATATTGTCTAGTGTGTGCGTGGAAAAATACCCAGAGCAAGGGGTGGGGATTTAAAAGTAAATCTAAATAAATACATAGGACCTGGCATTCTTCTTCAGTGCCTTCTAGCAATTGTTATGTAGCATTGCGCTGCTCTGTTGGACAGCTGCCATGTTCCACATCAAAGATGGCTGCATTTTAGTGGCCCATGAAGCCACCCTCAGATCATTTATGTATCATACACATAATGCTTTGAAATTCCTCAAGTTGAAACATACTGTAGAGACTTAAATTGGCACAGAAATAAAATTATACAAATTCTAAAAGGGTAACAAATTTAGCTGCCATGAAATTAAGACATCAGTAGTGGTGGCAGGCTCTGTGCAATCTGTCCCAGAAAGAAGTGCCTATGCACTTCAATCCTCACCTGAAACACCCCTACTATTCCCTAATTTTGGGACTCTTAAGAGGAGAGACTCAACTGGGCCATATTGTGTGCTATTATTTTTGTGATGTGGACTTCTCACCTCATTTCACTTGTGAGCCATGATTTGAGCACAGGGATCCAGAGGTGACAGACTAGTGTGCTGGCCGGCAGCACTGCACAAACCATTTGATTTCTATACATTTGTCAGCTTAAAAGATTTAAAACTGTCCATTTCCATGCCACTGAATTCTGTGCGCACCATGAAAGCAGGGCCACCCAGAGGATTCAGGGGGCCTGGGGCAAAGCAATTTCAGGGGCCCTTTCCATAAAAAAAAGTTGCAATATTATAGAATACTATATTCTCGTGGAGGCCCCTGTGGGGCCCGGGGCCTGGGGCAAATTGCCCCACTTGCTCCCCCCACTCGGTGGCCCTGCATGAAAGTCCGTTTTATAGCACCAGAGAGTTTTACTCAGTCTGACCCATTCGTTAGTAGAAGCAGGACTAACACTAATTACCCGTGTGTTTTACCTGAAGATTTTTGTAGTGAACAGTACTTCTGCAGTGGCTTGTCTTAGCTGTCTCTTCATTCGTGTAGAAAAGTCCACAAAGCTTGCAGTAAAACCCAGTTCTGGGCACCACAAATTCCACACCTACCAAACAATTTTGAATCACATTAACATGGTTTACTTTCAAAGAGAAAAATATAATTTAGCTCAATGATAAAGAAACAAATTTTCTTTATTTGTTTACTTTCAAGCTCACCTGAAAGGACATCAAATTCTGTAACACTGACGAATGATGGTGAAAAATTACAATTTAAAACATCATGCATCATGCATCTGACGAAGTGGGTATTCACCCACGAAAGCTTATGCTCCTATACGTCTGTTAGTCTATAAGGTGCCACAGGATTCTTTGTTGCAATTTAATACATCATGTACTGCAAATACACATTGTATACATTCTCTTAGGTATTATATGTATTTATACATTATCTCAGATAATATATGCATGTATATTTATTGAGACTACATGATGGTATAGCACAAAGGGTTGGGATAGTCACAGAACTTACTAGGGACAAAAGTCACAACTGAGTTATATAGGTCATTCCTAGCGAGTGCCAATAATATCCTTATATTACATCACACCACAGTGTATTCTGTATGTTCATGATCTATGGTTGTGTAATATAATCGATCCATTCTGGGCTAAATCACTAATTTTTCATGTCACATGCTTAGAAGCTCCTTACTGTACAGAGAACTCACTTGAGAGATCTCTCTGCCCTCAAGATTTCCTTGGCACTGAGCAATGCTTCTACCAAAGCCCAGATAATTTCTTTCTGAATGTGTCAGTCCCCCTATGTTTTAGACCTTGGAATCCAATGGCAGTTATTTCAGCTGTTCAATGTCATTAATGAACACATAGTCCATTTATCTGGAATAATCATCAATAATCTGGAATAAAAATCTCAGTTCTTTCAACATTTAACCATGTGTTACTTACTGTTTCTTTTGATTCTCCTTGCATTCGTTCTGAGAAACAAATACAATAAGTAGCCTTAAAGTGACACCTTGTTGTACATTCAAGGTATTGCAATGGACAGTGTCTCATGTGGAGAGAGACCTAAATGTTTAGACATACCTAGAGGAATGCTAAGTTCAGTGAAAACATCCTCTTGTTCCCAGGATGGTGAAGAATGGGTTCTTTTAGATTTCACCTCGGAGAATTCAGGAGATTTCATTTCCAGGTACCTAGAATTTACTTAACAAAGGAATAAATGCATTGAATGAAAACAGTGTAATGAAATAAGACAACTTCTATAATCCCCTTTCAAACTTTTTCTGAATGAGGCCAGAAGTTAAACATGACCTGGAAAGGGAATATTTCCATCTAATCTGGATGCTTAAAACAGTACAGCTGCCAATCGCTAACCAATAAGAAACACCACACATTAACTACATTTTTTTTTCTAGAGACAATTTCATGTTCATTACTGCTCTTCTGTTTATATTTTAAACTTTTCCATTTTGGTAATTGCCCCCTTTCATTAGAGAGAGTGTTTTAAAACTGGAGCTATACTTACTTTATGCATGCCTCAGTATTACAGGATCCTGACAAACACTATTATTCTGTATTTATATGTTAAATCAGTGCATGCAGCAGATTTAATGCACGGGAAATATTGTGTTGATTTACTGGGAAGGATTAAGGATGGTAAGAAAGATATCCTTCCTCCCCATTCCAGACATGTCAATTGCTTATATATTATGTATAAAATACAGAGCCACTCAAGATCCCAAATCACTACAGCATTACAACAGAGATGCAGGATTAAGAATAAAGGGCTTGATTCTGATTCTGCAGTTCTTCCAGACACTGCTGTCCTTACTCAGGTATTTTTCCGGACAGCTAACGTTTTTAAATAGGCAGGTATGATTAATCTTACCCTCTGAAAATATTTTCTGGCTTTGTGTTACCATGTGCCTTGCCACAGCAGGTTATATTAGAGGGAACATCTAAGAAATAATGGTACTTGGTTAGTACCCACCCAAGTCCCCACACAAAGTCACGTGCTTGCATGAACAAGGACAGAGAAGTAACAATCTACAAACTATTTTCATCTTTTTGCATGGTGGGTAAGAAACAGCCATCCTGAGTTTCTTATGTGGGCGGGAGCCAGACAGATATAAAATATCCCTCGGTTATTTGTTGACCTGCAGGAACTGGAGTTCTTCTCATTGACCATTCAAAGTACTTAGCAGGGGGCTACAAGAGTTCAGCTCAACTCACGTGAACCCAGATGTGACTGTTACAGCCGATTATTGCAAGTTGCTTATCGTATTTCCTTTACACCATTTGACTAAAAGCCTTTAAAGGATTAACAGGGCTCTCATGGCAGCAGGGTTCTTTTACTGAGCTGCTCCTAGGAAAATCTTGACACTATTAGCAACATTTATTCTTGTTAGCAGCAGATTAAAATCTAATGCATCTTGCACAGATAAAAGCTCTCCACCAGCAGAAAAGAAAACACAGAAGTAGTTACCCCGCGTCTCTTGACACTCTTGGCTTCCACGCGTTGTTTCTTCACTGGAGTTTTTTACAAGCATTTCCATGACTTCTCTACTCTCTGTTTCTTGTGATCCCATCTGCTTGTAATGATCCACAAAAGTGCCAGAGAGCTGGTGAGTCTCTCCTTTCATTTGATCAGAAGGTATCTGTCCATCCTCCATGTGACTATCAGAGCTCTCCTCTATTTTTCCTTCCTTTTTGTGGTAATTAGAATCCGTAAGAGCTCTGTCTTCTTGTGATCCATCTGGCTTCTGTTCAGTGTCCAGATTTAGGCTTGATGCTTCGGTAACTGCATCAGCAGCAGCAGCTTCTGGACAGCCACCGGAAGCAGCTATGCTTTCCTTTGCCGATCTGAAGCTCGTTTCTGGAGCTTCCTGGGCCGATTCGCCTTCACACCTGTTTATCTGGCTATGGTCTTTTTCCAGTTCTAACATGCTAGTTACATACTGATGCGTTTCTGAGCATGCTTTGTCTTTTGGATCAACTGGAACAATTTCTTCAAGTTCAGTTATATCCGGCTCCATAATAAAGTCGTCTTCTCCCACTTCATCCACTGTGACCAGTTCTTCCATGTTAGCTGGATACCAGGCCTCACCTTCCATCTCACTTCCACTTTCCCAGTCTCGCTCCTGCAGCAGAGAGGGAAACGGGTTGGGAAAGATGTCATAGATATATATCTTCAATATTAGGGAATGGGCTTTGGCGTAGTGATCACAAGTGATGCTTTGGACTGGCCATCCCTCATGTCCTACCATGTCCACAATTCCTAGGAACGGTACACTGTGGTACCATGTTTGATTTACTCTGTGTACGTGTAGGGAGGTATATATGTAATCCACGTGCTAATAGGGAGATATTTCTTTAGAGAGAAGCGGGAGAGGAGTGAGTTGTGTCTGGGTCATTCTTGCTAGGCAGATGTCCAATTAGCACTCCACACCCAGAAGTTTCTAGAATTGGGTGTGGTAGCTGGACTCATAGACTCCACTGAGGACAAGTAATCAGGGCAGCTGCTTTACAAAAGGACATGTGACCTGCTGGGAGAAGCTTAGCCGTGGCACAGAAAGCAGGCTGGTTTCACTTAACTCTGAAGCACCGTATAGCAGGTTAGGAGTATTGTTAACTTCCCAACACAGGGAAGCCCTGGCCATGTTAGAAAGAGGAAACTGGGAGGGGAAACTAATGTCTTTCATTTTAGTTACACACCTTGAGTGTGATTTGATTTTAGCCAAACCGTTTTAGTTCAATTGTCTGGTTCAGCAACTTTTTTCTTATTTAAATGGGATGATGGGGAAAGTCGTCTATATCTGGCTACTCTCAGTTTTGTATTTTTCTTGGAATAGGGTTATTGATTTATATACTTAATACCGATTGGCTGATTAATTAGCTAGCTAGCTGAGTGACTCCATAGTCCAGTAGAGGAGGAGAAAGTCTGCTTGGGTTCCAGTTGGAGATTTCTACAAGCAAGAGGAGGGATGATATTGCTACAGAGCTTTCAGCTCAGCAGACTGTATAGAGCCAATTAACAGACTCTAGCTGAGACAGGTAAACTCAGCCTAAGCTGTTGGAACTCTGAGTTACTCCTCACTGTGAGTGTGTGGGGACCGACCTGTTTAGATCTAATTTGTTTCTTTTGTTTATATTTATTGTGACAGACCCAGACCAGTGGGGTACATGAGTCTGGGTAGAGGGCAAATATACTGGTCACTGGATGAGTAGTTTTCTGTTCCCTGAGTGACCAGAGAAAGGGGCTGCACTAGAGTAATCAGGAACCTGCTAGAACCAGTTAAGGCAGGCAGGCTAATTAGGACACCTGGAGCCAATTAAGAAGAAGCTGCTAGAAGCAATTAAGGCAGGCCAATCAGGGCACCTGGGTTTTAAAAAGGAGCTCACTTCAGTTTGTGGTGCGAGTGTGAGGAGCTGGGAGCAAGAGGTGCAAGGAGCTGAGAGGGTGTGCTGCTGGAGGACTGAGGAGCACAAGTGTTATCAGACACCAGGAGGAAGGTCCTGTGGTGAGAATAAGGAAGGTGTTTGGAGGAGGCCATGGGGAAGTAGCCCAGGGAGTTGTAGCTGTCATGCAGCTGTTACAGGAGGCACTCTAGACAGCTGCAGTCCACAGGGCCCTGGGCTGGAACCCGAAGTAGAGGGTGGGCCCGGGTTCCCCCCAAACCTCCCAATTGACCTGGACTGTGGGTTCTTCCAGAGGGGAAGGTTTCTGGGCTGTTCCCCAACCCACATGGTGAATTTCTGAGGCAAGAAAATCCGCCAATAAGCGCAGGACCCACCAAGATAGAGGAGGAACTTTGTCACCTTATGTATAATTGTGAGGATAGTGTATGTGGATTCTGAAGTAGCCTTATTAGGAAGTAGAAATTAAGCTATTATTATTATTATTATTGTTTCTTGACTATTATAAGATTGTATGAAGTTGGTACTTAAGAATTAAGTTCATTCCCTTTGTTCTTTTTGGACTTGATTGTGGGGAATCCTTGCTGAAAGTCCTCCATGACTGATCTCTGGGTCTGCATGTGCTTTTCTATAGGAGTTGTGTTTAACCACTTGGAGAGTTCCCCCACTGTTACATATACACAGACCACTTTACAATAGCCACATAAATGCTTCTAGCACTGCACTTCTTTGGGGATATTTTGTAACTCTCTGGGTTGCTGAAATCTCCCCATCTCAGTCTTATGTTAATTATCACCATGTGCCACAACTGCCCAGAAATCCACAACCTGTTGTACCTAATTCTTTGAATAAGTCTTTCTTCAGGCCCAGAGGAAATTCACTTACCTACCCCTCTGGGGACATAGGAGCCTTGCCAGCAGAGACTGCTGGGGGCATGTGCTGAATTTGTCCACTCCCCATCATCACCCTGGCCAACCTCTCCCCAACCAACACAGTCATTTTTTTGCCTGGCTGCACACTACCTCAAACTCCTACAGAGAAAGGAAACTTGTGGCTACCTACTGCAGTCACTTCCTTCCACACCACATGGACCCTCTGCCAGAGACTCTGCTGGCAGAATCTGGCTTAGACCTTGGAGGAAGTTAGCCTTTAGAGTTACACTAAGATTTTAATCTCCTGGAATACTAGATAAATGCCAAATAAAATCGCAGGATGGTACTAATTATAAACTCAGTATCCAACAGTGGACCTTCATTCCAAAACATTAGCACTGGCTTTCAGAATTGCACCTATTAATTATAACACCTGCTTACTTTTAATGCATACTTGGAATAAGTTAGATTTTAACTCCCAGAATCATTTTATGTGCATAAGAGATTAAAAATCTGTGTCTCTCTCCTCTTTGGTCATTTTATATGAAGCCTGGCAGTGTCCTAGGGTAGACAGACTGTTCTGGATCAGGAGATCAATTTTCTACTGCACCAGATACTGATAGCTACCACATTCGACCATCAGCTCGTAACTGTAAAGGTATGAAGCTGGAGAATTTCGAAGACTATGTCTCTGTGCTACTGCAACGGGAGGTTTGTAGTGAAATTATTTAATTAAAGAGAAATATTTAAAAAGAGGTTGTCTACAGTCCATCTAACGCCATCATTCTGGAAAGGCTTCATCTCCTGTCGGATCCTTTGCTGTAGCTCCAAAATGACTGCCTCTTATTTTTGGACACACTGTACAGTTATGTAGTCTTTTTAGGCATATGTTCCTTCACATGCATAGCACTTGGCAGCAGCAATTAAAAGTAATCTATACAGGCATACAGCAACTAAAAAAAGAGCCTCTCAAAACCCTGTCAGGCAAAAGCTATCCATAGAAGCAGAGTTCAATATGAGGTAAGTTAATTTAGACATCCCCTCTCAGAGTGTCTGAGAAATGGCATTCAATGGGGGTGTAATATTTCTGTCTGCAAAATTTGCTGACAAATTCATGTGTTGCTGCATTTTATACTAGAGACTAAACCCAGTTAACACACAGCTTACCTTCTCTTTTCTTGTGCTTTCCATGGAATCTGCTGAATCTTTTCCTTGTTTATTTGCTGAAGGTGAGGTCTTCTCTGTAATATGCTCCTCTTTCCCAAGCTGAAACAAATACAATATGTCTATCTGTAGTGACACTCAGCAGTAATCCTAAACAGAGAGATTTCCATTCTGGTTCTATTCTGAGTCTTCGTGAGCAAAGGCATTCAGCATGGTCCCATTCCTTATTCATCAAATTTGTACAAGTGAACTGTACTCTGGGGAAACACCCAGAGATTGGAGACTTCTATCTAGCAAAGCTGGACAGAAAATTTAAAAAAAAAGGAAATTTTGAGGAAAAAAAATGGAAATGATTGGAAATTCATGAATTTCCAATCTTCCTTCTTCAGTTTTCCAACCAACCCTGGTTTATAATGATTGAATGCAGTGTAAGAAGGGGGGCCCAACCCATTGATTTGTGATTGTAGGATTGCTCAGGAACGCAGTTCCTTGCATAGGTTATACTTTGGAAAAACAAACCACAACATTATATGGTTTAAAAAAAAAAAAAAAAAGTAGGTGGACTGGAAGTTTGGGTCTTTTAAGCTTGAGGGCGTCCCTTTAACCTGATGAGTGACCTTAACCAAAGATTCTCAGAAGGTCTATTGCTAACACTGTTAGTTTAAGATGACTATGTACGCGTGTGCAATTAACACTGCAGCTTCTCTCCAAGGAAGCACAAAGCGACCACAAAAAGACAATCAAGCCACATCATCTTGGTTGTCACCAGGGACTGAACCCAGGACCTCCAGAGTTAAAAGCAGGAGCCCCTGCAGCAGGATTAAGATCTGCACCTGGCAGCTGCAGCGGACTCATATCCTCAATGGACCAGGACCAGAGGTACGCCTAACACAGAGGAATAACAGCTTTGATGTGGGCTCCTCCCACTCTACCTCTCTGAGGTGCCAACTGCACAAGCCAAGAGTGCCTAGATCAAAGCTTCTGTCATTAGTAGTCCCTGCAGACTACCACAAGAGGAGCACCACAGGGCCAGGCAGGAGGGTGCCTGGCACCAGAGAGAATCCTAGACTATCAGGGTTAGAAGGGACCTCAGGAAGTCATCTAGTCCAACCCCTGCTCAAAGCAGGACCAATCCCCAAATGGCCCCCTCAAGGATTGAACTCACAACCCTGGATTTAGCAGGCCAATGCTCAAACCACTGAGCTATCCCTCCCCCCATCTTAGAGAGAGCCCTGCTCCAAGGTATCATTCAGCCACACTGAAGTACACAGGAAAAGAAAAAGGGGACAAAAATCTGGTGCAGACAAACAGATCGACTGGATGTGGCAGAGCCATTGCCTGCGTGCTACAGAGACTGCTGAGCTACAACCTGGAAACATCCGTCATTTTTTCCCTGCATGAGGAATGAGAGCAAGATCAACTAAGGCTTGCCCTGAGCTGACTACAGATTTTGAAGTTCAGCAGGATCAACTCAAGTCAGTGCCCCTGGGGAACCAGAAACAGGATATCCAGCAGCTTCTTCAAGTAAACGCTCCCCAGCGACAGACACTGACCACCTACCCATTTTCAAGACTATTGTTAGTTAAATACATGTACAGCCTTACACGTACACACCCGTGCTGTAATGTTATCAACCCCTGTACACCATGGGGTCATCAGACGTAGTGTCAAAGTAACAAAGAGTTAAGGTTAGAACTTTTCAGAAGAGCTCAACTAAATTATGTGCCCAAATCCCACTGGTGTCCCATTAGGCTCCTTTTAGTCAATGATTTTTGGGGAAGAAAGCTGCAAGGTACTGGAGTGAATAACAGAGCTCTCCATAATGGTATTTCTGTTGATGTGGCAAGTTACAGAATGTTCGAGTGGCTTTTTCTCCCCGCTTGGTGTTAATAATGTGAGTTCAAAACTGGCTCGGTGTATGTTGCACCCCTAAAAGTGCAACTGCTCCCCAAGAAAGCGTAGAGATACTACACATGACAGGTCTCCAGGTGCATGAATAAGGAAAATGAACTTTTGCTCACGAAGTTCGCTACTGAGTTCTTGAGCTGCTGTATAAAATGATTGTTCTGTGGAGGGCTGGTGCCGTGAGAAAGGTAGCCCATCCAGCTTGGACAGGTTTACCTTTCACTTCTATTAAACCTGATGATCTGGATTTTCTGGTCTGAAGCAGCACAAAGTGACCTTAAGCCAGCCAGAGAGAGCCACTGGAGAATTCCCTCTACACAGCGGAACACTCTGCTGGCAGAAATCTGGTGGTGGCAGCCCTCCTGCCTCCTGTGCCAGCCGTGTAAATTCAGCAAAGGATCTTATGCCAGTGGCATACGTAGGGCCCTACCAATTTCACGGCCGTGAAAAACATGTCACGGACCGTGAAATAATGAATACCTTCTCAGTGAAATCTAATCTCCCCGAAATCAACCGGGCTGGGGAGGGACAGGACTTGTTCTTCCCCTGCACAGCTGTTACGGGGGGAGATCAGACCCACTTCCGCAGCCGTGCAGAAGTGAGGGTGGTAAACTCTCACTTCTGCACTGCAGCAGCCCCAGAGCTGGGCTCCGGACTGCCGCCCCCCACTGCTCTTGGCGGGGCTTGGGGCACCCAGGCTTGGAGCTGCCACTTCCTGCGGCTCCTGCTGTGGCTCAGGGCACCCTATTTCCAGGGCTTCTCCCCTCCCCCTGTGGCCCTGCTTGGGCTTGGGGTGCCCTAGTGCTGGGGTATTTGCCCGCCACCGCTCCTGCAGGGGCTGGGAGTTTAGTGGTTGTGGCTCCTGCCCGGGCTTAGGGACCTGGGCTGGGGGCTGCCACTCTCCATAGCTCCAGCCCCCGCAGCTCCTGCCCAGCTCGGGGCTCCCCCCAGCCCCGTGGCTCCAGCTGGGGCTCAGGGCTGCTGCCCTCACAGCTCCTGCCAGGGCTGAGGCACCCATTTTTCAAATTGTCTGGGGCCCCTGGGCACGGGCCCCATACATTAATCCACCACTGGCTCTGACTAGCAGCTAGGAGCCCCCAGCTGGGGCACTCCCAGCAGCACTGGGGAGATCGGACCCACCTCCAGGAGCCCCGTCCAGCTGCAGGGAACTCCGCAGCTGCTGTCTTCAGAAAACTCCACAGCTGCTGTCTTCAGAGATGGGCTCTGAAGGCAGCACAGAAAGGCGTACAGCAATCCTGCAGCCACTCTTCAACAGCTTTGAGACACACACCCCCTCCGGCCCCCACAATCGCCTATTGGATCAGGACCCCCATGGTTACAACACGTGAAATTTCAGATGTAAATATCTGACATTGTGAAATTGACCAATTTTAAGACCAGGTGGCCATGAAATTGACCAAAGTGAACTGTGAATTTGGTAGGGCCCGAGGCATAGGTTTGGGCAGCCTGGAGCACAGGCTGTGAATTTGGGAGCTGCTACCGGGTCCATGAAGCTTTTCCTCTCCATTCCATCCAAGTGGAGAATCAAGCCCAGAGAGATTGTAACTTTACCTACCAGTGAAATTTGCTAAGGAATTTAAAACTATGAAGTAATGTGCTATGAAGATTCACTGCTTCTGCCTAGAGAGGATAACGAGTCCCTGCCCGGCCATTACATGGAGTGAGAAATTAGTAATATTCATTGTCACAGTCAAGAGTAGGGAATTACAAATACAAGTTACCAATTGCTGTGCCTACAACACCAAGAAAATCGTGTCATGAGAGTAAAAGGTCATTCCCACGCTGACTGCTCCACAAATCACAGGTGGCTGTATAGAAAGAGAGTTTCTAGCTAGCTGAAAGGGGAGCAAAACAAAACATTTTGTATACATCACTTTTACCTGCAAACATCACTGCGGTTTCATTGCAAACGAGCAGACAAAGGACATGTTTGGACTAGCTTCACAGCAATCACAGTAGTTATGAGCCCATTAGAAAAGTCATTACTCCAGCGTTACAACTTTTCACTTTTATGTAGTGTCCCCTATTCTAACCGAAGCAGCTCCCTGTTACCTCATTCTCAGGTGCGTTGCCTTCCTTTGCGTCACAGCTTTCAGCCGCCGCCGCAGCATCTTCAACTGGGTCTTTATCAGCTTTCTTGATTTTATATTTATCACTTTGCTTTTGCCTGCTGCCTTCAGATACCTTGCTGGGCCTTTGTTCTGAAGTTTCCTCCTTCTCTAGGTCCTCACAGTGAGAGTGTTTGCGCTCTCTTAACCTGGCCTCTTCTTTTCTTTTAGACTTCCCGGGGGCATCCGGCAGCTGCTTTTGGTATCGATCAGATTTTGACTTAGCTGCTTTTCTGTAATAGTCATCTTCCCTGCTCTTATATGCAGGTAAAGCATGAAGGGCATTGGGTGAACCACCCCTTAAGTACTTTTCTCTGTGCCCTCTGGCTCCTTCGATCCGTCCATCTAAGTCTAGCTTATCCAGCTGCCGTATATAGTATTTTCTCTCGTGAACCCATGTGTCAGTCCTATCCCTTTTCTCCTCCCCGTTCTCTCTCCAGAGTGCTGCATCTCTTTCTTCCTCTCTTCGGGAGTAAGGGGACTGATCCCATGACTCTCTTCCATTTCCCCAGTCTGTCCTGCTGGCACCCAATGGACTGCGAGGTGAGCTGCAGGAAGTAAAGCTTGGGGTGTGGGACCTTGGTGACAGAGAGCGACTTATGGGGCTGCGAGACCGTGGCCTCTCAGTCCCATACCTGCAGCAGAAGGAAAGCACACAATTAATCATCTCTGTCTGGAGGAAATCTAGGGAATCTTTAACCTGTTTGGATCCAGCCATACTGAATACTGGGTTTGTACACTGAGGCCAAAACAAACAAACCTTAAAAATTACACCCACAGATTTTTCACATGTACCCATTTGCACATGCATCTATTTGCACATGCATTGCTCCCTTGCATGTGCTGGAGCCTGGTTAGGATTGTACTGATGCTCACAGCATTTTCAAAAAATCCACCTAGAATCTGTCATGAGAGAACATACTTGTTCTCCCTTAAGAGTGTCACAAGGTGTCAGTTTCTAAAGCCTATGACATGTTTAATACAAGCCATTTATGCATCCATGACATCACTAAGCTGAAAAGAAGTGGCACATCTACCCTGAGTTTTCATGTTTTAAAAGTTGTTTCACTTTGTGACTATCCCTCCTACAGAACTACTCATAGCACAAGGCCCATAACTGCACACAACAGAAAAGAGACATATGGAAAGTATGCAAAATAAATAAAAATAAAATTGTATTTAACGCTTCTCCTTCTTCTGGGTCTTCCAGAGCATTTAGCTTGTCTGTCTCTAGATAAGGGAATGTCTTGTAATTTGTGTTTTGTACATCATGCCAAGCATATTGTCAATGCTCAGAATAATAAGTAATTAATAATAAAAACATCATTTTCTTTCATAACAATCATTCCATCGGTCATTGTGTTTCATTACCCAAGCTCTATGATTTACCATAGTATCCATTTGTGTTTTTTTCCAAGAAGTAGAAATGAAATATAAAAGACTACCAAAATATAAGAGAGAAAGAGAGAATTAAGAAAGAAAAGTAAATAGACATGCAGTGATTATCCTGCTTGCCGGTCAGCAGAGTTATTCAAACCCCTGTTTCCAAACCATCCAGCAACCCTCTAAATCATCAAGAGTAATGGCTCAGTATTCAGAATATACAGAATTTGCTTTCTATATTGCTATGAATCAAGTCATTAAAAACAAAGTATGCCCAGCTGACATCATGAGTTACCTGTCGGCTTCACGGTACATATCTCTTTCCTTTTGAGAATGGATGTCCTGGATGATTGCTGCCACATTTTTACCTGGTTTCTATGCAAAAGAAAAGATACCTGTTTAGAATCCAATATGTCTCTAAGCTATTTTACGTGCAACATCATCTATGAAGTGACATTCCATGTAGCATTTCATGACACTACTTGTGAAAATTGTTCTGATACAGTGTGTTTCCTACAATCTTCTCTAAAGTTGGTAGCATGGTGACTGATGCATTAAAATTGTACTGATAGAAAACAGTGATCTGTTACACTACAGCAGGGGTCGGCAACCTTTCAGAAGTGGTGTGCCGAGTCTTCATTTATTTACTCTAATTTAAGGTTTCACGTGCCAGTCATACATTTGAATGTTTTTAGAAGGTCTCTTTCTATACGTCTATAATATATAACTAAACTATTGTTGTATGTAAAGTAAATAAGGTTTTAAAAATGTTTAAGAAGCTTCATTTAAAATTAAATTAAAATGCAGAGCCCCCCGGACCGGTGGCCAGGACCCGGGCAGCGTGAGTGCCACTGAAAATCAGCTCGTGTGCCGCTTTTGGCCTGTGTGCCATAGGTTGCCTACCCTTGCACGACAGCATTGTATCTTTATATTTGTTGGCTTATATGATATGACCTGAACACTAGACAGTCTCTTTTTGCTGGGCATTCACTATAGAATATTTGCTAGGCATCTCTATGTAACAAGAGGCAAATTAGGCCCCTAGCCCAAAACCTGGATTAAATAGACGTGTCATTCATGTTTCTGCCTCCCTAGGAATAGATTGGTATGGTATTTAATTTCACTGCTTAGCCCATTTAGGAGCATAGCCACACAACAACATGTGTAGCCATTGGAGCTTCAAATAAAGAATGCCAGGAAAGCTTGTAAGAGAAATTTCAACGGGTGAAATTTTTTCAAGACCATTTATAAAAAAATGTATTACAGCAGATCAAAGTGGGCATACCTCTTTAAACACTACAACAACAATAGCTGAACAATATACACCTCTACCCCAATATAACGCGACCTGCTATAACACAAATTCGGATATAACGCGGTAAAGCAGTGCTCCGGGGAGAGTGGGGGGCGGAGCTGCGCACTCTGGTGGATCAAAGCAAGTTCGATATAACGCAGTTTTACCTATAACGCGGTAAGATTTTTTGGCTCCTGAGGACAGCGTTATATCGAGAGAGCGGTGTAGTCATATGGGCACTGAAAGCAGTTCATAGCAGTATAAGCCACCCTTTCCTGGATTAAAAAAAAAAATCACTTTTGCTACCTCTGAGGGAAAGAATCAGGAACCTCTGAGCCATAAGGCTGCATGCAATTGGAACTGCTGAAAATGTTTAGAGTTTTCTGAGAAGTTCACATTCAATATCTATCTACCTTAGATGCTTACCAGGCCTGTACTACCATAGTATCCGAGCACCTCACAAGCTTTGATGTATATACCCCCAAAACACCCTGTGAGGTAGGGAGGAACTATTCTTCCCATTTTAGAGATGGGGAACTGAGGCACACAGAGACTGGCGCATCTTTGGTAGAACAGGGAATGGAACCCAGGTCATCGGAGTCCCAGGCTTGTGCCCTAACTACTGGACCATCGTTCTTCCCTGGGCTACCCCCAGCCCAATGCTACAGCATACACACAACTTAGCCTGTATACAGTGAAATGAAACCACATGCTATGTGGCTCAGAGAGTGGGTAATGAGCAATGGAGCTTTTCACCTCTACATCACTAGTTCCTTCCCAGGCTCGTCATCATGAAAGTAATTAGTCCCTTAGTGTTGGTGGCACATGTGAAATGCATTAGGTTTTCTCAGTCCGGTTCTTAGAGTACAGGAATCCATGCCGTGACACGCTCAGGAGAGAGGCCAAAGACTGAATGATCGTTCAGCATTCTGATTCCCCATGACAGATTCTGCACTTCAGTTAGATCATCCGCAGAGAGAGAAAACAAGCCGTTGATAAAAATGTTTAAGGCAGCACTGCCACCATAGTTACACATGGAAATCGTACCGTGGCTCCAGGGTACAATTAGTGAAGCCATATTTACTAAATCATAGCTGAAGAATGACAGAAAGAATAGTAGCCTCTTATTTTTGCCACCACACGGAGTCTGCAATGTTTCATGCACGGCTGGATATTAGGCTTTGGTTAGACTGAGCAATACCAATGTCTGGCCATAATAAGACAGTTGGGAAAGGAGTTTAGAATTAATGGTGTGACAATCAGATTAAGTAGAGTCTCTGCGAATAACTCAAATACAAGAAGAAAGCAAACAGTCAAGTAAACATGGTTTGTTAGCATATGTTGGTTAACTTATTTGCCATCATTTCATTTTTTAAATTCTTACTATGGTAAGTAAAAATCAGTGATGAGCAGAGGATTTTAGATGGGTTTCTGAGAGTGTGCCAATAACTCCAGAGTTACAGTACAATCCAGAACACGTTTATAGTTTACCTTCAGCTGAAGCTCCTTGTATCTTTTAGACATTCTAATGAGTAACTTGTCATCATTTATCATAGCAGGTTTCTCTTGGTAGTACTGCACCATTGCCTGTGCAGCCTCCGTGTAAGCCATTTCAAGAAAGGCCTATCACAAAAAAGAAGAAGCTGGTGGATGCTAGACAATATGCAGTGGAAGAGAAAAATGTGGCACACCACCTTTAGTTCATAATATTTTGAAGAGACGTTTGTAATAGTAAATTGTAAAACACAAGAGTTTCGACAAGCATCCCAATGAAACAAGATTTTCTTAGAGCCATGTAGCTTTTCAACTTTGGAACTGAAATAGTAACCATGAGTATTTTGATCAGTCTCCATTTATTTAAAAGAAAATGGATTGCCAATTATAAAAGATGAGACCCTACTAAAAACAGAGATGAAGAAACCATTTAGCAAAAAAATAAAAATGACTTTAACTAAACCTTTCTTGGCATGTGAAAAAGTTAATTCACTTTCTTCCCCTTTTCTCGGTCACCTTCAAACTTCATGGTTAGTTGGTGAAAGGAAGCAGAGGAACTGAAATACTGGGAGAGGTGCTGCTCTTGAGATTTCCAACTGAGTTTTGCAGACTCAGTAAGCATCCGGACTTTGGCATGCAAGACAACAAATCAAATGTCAAAAAGTTAGGAGACGTGTCTGTCACCATCAAAAGCCAGAAAGAATTAAAAATCAGAGTGATGTTAACAAGCAGGTTTATAACAATTTAAATAAAAATATATTTTGATGTGACTTTAGTTTAAGTGCCCAGTGTAAACTCATGAATGTAAATGTACTGGATTTTAAAGTATGGTTATGATGAGAAGACTATAAAATCATACGTATCCCACTTCAGTGATTTATTTCCATATAATTTTGATCAGTTTACAATTTAAATACCACGTAAGATTTTGCTGATGGCCAGAATGATGAGCTCAACCTGTGATCTAAAAATCCAGGCTGTGCTTTGCTTTCTGCATCACCAAAAATGAAGATTCTGTAACCAGCGCTTAGCTACAGTGGATGATGAATGAAGCAGAATAGAGCACAGCTCATTCTTCCCACGGCTAAATCAGCTCTGCAGTGATGAGTAGAAAAAATAAATAGAACGATGAAAATACAGAGGGAGCTACTAAGGGTAATAGAACAAGTCAAAATTATTCCAATTTCTGAAATGATAAAGAAACATTTTTGCAAAAATGTTTCACTTATTAATACAAAGTTTTCACCTGTTTTTGCCAGTTAACAGGCAATCCGAGATGCCATGGGTTACGGCCACATCTGTAACCCTGATCACACTTTAAAAACACCCCTTTGTACCTTAATAGCATACTTTGCATATTCAAGCTTCTATTATGAAGAAACAGCCTTACACAAAGATTAATATATCTCAATTAATGGCACAAAAGGCAAAATACCTGATTAGTAGATTTCATGAGGATATAATTAGTGACTTTCCCAAAGGGAAGTCCAAGATTAATGACATCGTTCTCTGTGCAGCTTCCTTCGGGGAGATTGCAGATGTGTACTACTCGGCCCACAGTGGATTTGCTTTGTGGAAACTAAGAGGAATAAACATATTTGTATAGAAGGTTTGATAATATAGCAACTAGGTAGGTTTTTGCACAAATGAGATTTCCTAATCAGCGCTAAAAAAATTAAAACCAAACTTCCTTCCTTTTAAATGTTCTCAACCTTATAGTTTTATATCAGACCCAAGACATCTCAGGACATTATATAGTAAATTCAGGTGAGGGGGCTACAGATGAGGTATGGGATAACCATGGGCTGCATTTAAATCCTTCTGTCTCTAACTCAGACTGAATCATGCAGGAAGTAAAATGAGCCCTGTTTAACTTTTAGGGCAGTCACGTGTATTTCATTTTGCAGAACCTACAACGTTCCCCCTTCTGCCGTGACAATGAAACACACTGCGGCATTTCCACTTTGGGGCCCCTTTTGAACACTGACACAGACACCGAACAGAGTTCTCTAATTGGGTTGGCACAGATTTGAAGCTGGCAGAGTGGTAATCGTGTCGAGATAGTGGAAATCTATTCTGAAATGCTGAGGCAGTTTCCAAAGCGGTCTCCTGTCGCCCTTACGTGGAAAAGAGGCTTTGCACTCCCTGTTCAAAGAGGCATCGAGCTATGTTGAGAGATGTATGTAATGTAACCCAGCTAATGCTACTCGGAAGACTTCTCACTCAGGAGATAACTGGGGATGTACTGTGGAGGACTTATGATCTTTGCTATGCGGTGAGGGCAGATTTTTTCCCAGAGAAGTAACTCTGCCTTCAGTTAGAATGTGCAGTTCAAAGAAAGGTGCAAATCAATTGAGCTAATACGATCAAGTTCACTGGAGCCACCACAGATGTTTGGCTTGTCACCTGAGTTTATAATTTAGAAAGTTAATGTTGCCCAATTTGCACCTCTGACCCATTACCTCGCCTCCATGCTTTAACATATTACCATTTGTTTGTTTTTGTTTTCCATCGCAATGAAATATAAGAGACACTGTACAGTGCGTTATTTATTATTTATTGTATCTTAGGTTGCCTAGACACTGGGAAATGAGAGTTATTGTGATTCTATACCTCGCCACTAGTGCTGGTCAAATAATACTCATTGAATTATTGAACACGTTGTAACCTTTTTGAATAAATTAACTAGTTTTTTCCCCCATTTTCCTCCAGAATGGAGAGCTCCTTTAATCTGTTCATTGTCCCTCATTGCTTTGTCGTTAGAACAGAAATGAAAATCAAGACGTTTTACAAATGCACTAGCTTTGCAATACCTGGCTTTTCTAGGCAGATCCTTTTGCATTATGAAAGCTGAACAACTGCCAAGTTCAAAAAGCCAGATATTTTCTCCAGCAAACAGAGAGCTAAAGGCCTGATCCTGCAAGGTACTAAGCCCTCTCAACTCCCGCCGAAGGGAACAGGAGTTGAGGATGCTTGGCATATTGTAGACACATGCCCAAGGGACCAAAACTGCTATGAGAAGTATTCATTTTTTAAAATCTAAATATACTTCCCCTTAAATTTTCAGGGACAATCCAATGTTGTTTAACCTAATATGGATGCCAAGTGCCTGTATCCTAGCTTTTTCGAAAGCTTGAGGTCTTATGTATTATTTATATGAGACATATTGATAAAAAAGACTTGCATCATATCGATCAGCCAGAAATTTGTCTTGGGATCTTAGACATGTTAAAGGTATGGTGTATTGCCTTCTAGTTTGGTAGTATATGTATTGCATTAGTGCCTAAAGGCCCTAATCTGCACCCATTCTGCTAGATGCTCTATGCAGTATATATAGTACGAAACAGTCCCTGCCTCAAAGAGCTTACAATCTTCTAGCAACATGGTCCAATTCAAGATCAGCAATTCTGATTTACCAGAGAATTTCCGGGAAAGCCCAAGTCTCATTCCTGATTGAGGGCATATCTACACAGCAATCCTGGGATATGGTTGCAACTTGAGCAGATGTACCCAAACCAGCTTTAATCCAGCTAGCTCTGGTGACAGACTAGTGAAACCACAGTGGGCTTCAGCATGAATTGTAGAAGCCCACACAGGACTCTGGGTAATTACTCAGATGGCTAGCCCATGCTGCCAAGGCTTCACTGCTCTAGGACCTGAACTAGGCAGATTAAGGCTAGCTTAGGTATGTTTACTCGAGCTGAAATCACACTCCATGGTGGCAGTCTAGACAAGAGTGACAGGATCTCCCTTTGAAACTGACATTGGAACCGAGCAGAAGCTTGCACTTTGGTGGCAGGACAGAGCTGGGGCTGTGTTGCTGGGCTATTTTGGTTTCATGAGCCACTCTCTACCCCTTGATAATTGTTTTGTTTTGTTAAAAGCCGATGAACAGGTTGTCACTGCCAACATTTCAGGAGAATATGATGCTGTATATTTCTTTTAGCAGGCACAGTCACTATAGAGATGTACTAAAATAGCCCTGTGTGTGATGCTTTTGGAAAGATGCAACTTGAAACCATGCAAAACTCAGAAAGGTTCGGGTCTTGTCACGAATGCAGACTGTGTTAATTGAAAAGTTTTGAAGGTTCATGAACTTGTTGAGCAAACCTGGGCAGATGGATAGCTTTGTATTCTCCACTCCTGTGAACTCTGTAATTGTGTGCGGTTGTGACTAGAAATGGGCCCACCTGAGCTTTGATGGGGCTCAGAACCCGAACTCAGATCTGTATCTAAATTCCATAACTAGGTAAAAAACTTTCTACCAATTCAAGCAGTCAGGCAACAAACACTATTTTAAAACTTCAGTAGTCAACATTCATATAAACAAAGATATTGTGAAATTATTTTTTTGTTATTGCTGTCAGCAGATGAATGTACAGGGCTTGATGGATTTCCCTCTCCTACTAGTTTGAGGATAAAGTCAGCCAATGAGGATGAAAAATACCTGTTCTGTCACGCATGCCAAGTCCATACCCTACAATTTAAAGGAACAGCTGGGCACTGTTGATTAGGTATGGTTTTCAGCAGCATTTTCAATCAACTTTCTTTACAATCCATTTCTACATGTAATTAACCTATAGACCTGGTCAAATACCATGAAAAAATTGTTGAATAAATTATTTGATGCATACCTTTAGCCAGTCTGAAACTTGCCAACCAAGATGAGCTGCAGCAAGGACTTACGGAGCTAAAAACTCAGCTACACACGGAAATCAAAGGGTCACAGACTACAGAGGAAGACAGTCACCTGGATGAGGAATTGACCTCTACCGCTCTTGGAACCCACAGAGGCCCAGAGTTAGCAGACCCTGGATGTGTTAACCTAGGGCTGGAGTGTCTATAACTCATTTGTAACCCCAGGTTAGGGACTGTTGAACTCTGAGTCCCAACCTGGGGCTCCAGCATCTACACTGCATTATGAAGGACCGAGTCCAACCAGACTTCCTAGCACCCTCCAGAAAGATGGCTGCTTTAGACTTTTGTTTGTGGTGAAGGGTGGGAAAATCTGATTGTCTACAGAACTTGACTGTTCAGAGGACAAGGAAAGTCCACCTGTGGAATTGTGGCATACTTTTGGCAGACTCCCAGAACAGGAGTCCAGTGGGGCTGCATCTACGCTGCAAAGCAATAGGGCTTGAACCCTGGGTCTTGACTTGACTCAGGCTTGGACCTTCAACCCCCGTGGGGGTCCTGGGCCTCTGTGTCCAAGCCCTGGGTTAGTGCAATTGGTATGTAGATGGAAGGGGAGGGGGGGTTTAGGCTTGCACTTGAGTTTGAACCCTGGGCTTACACTGCCGTGCAAATATACCCCCAGCTCAAATAATGCAAAAGGGAAAACTCTCTGGGAGGCGTATCTGGCTCAAGTCAACATTATAGCTCAAATGACTGGCTTGGAAGAAGGAGAGAAAGGGGGCTTACAAGCAGCCAAGTTGGGTGACCCACCTCTGATGGTGCTGCAGAATTTACGCCCTGAGAAGAGATGGAGTTATCCAGACCTAATATAAGCCTTTGACATGCAGTTTGGAGCTAGCCATTAAATTAAGCTGGCCATGGCACAGCTACAGAGCTAGAAGGAGAGGGAAAGAAGAAACCCCATCTGAACTGGCAGAGAACCTGTATTCCTGGCCTATCTGGATACCACCGAGGCCTTCCAGGATAGACTGGCAATGAACCAATCTACAGCTGCTCAGCTGGACTTGCAGATCAAGATCAGCAAAAGGAGGCCAAAGACACTCCGAGAGGCTGTGGAAATTGCTACAGAACTTGAATTTTTTTCAGGCAGCAGTTCTCCAGAAGAGGAAGCCGCTGCGAGTGAGGAAGACGGAAGCTGATCACCATGAGCCCCGTAAATTACAGCTCTGTGTCTGATATGTATGAGGAAAGAAAGGATTCAAACCTGGCTTGTGACCACATGGAACGACTGCAACAAATGATAAATTTGGTTTGTAAAAGAGGGAGATGAGCAATAATGCAAAAATGAATGGAAACAGTTCAGTTCAATGCTGGGACTGGGACAAAACTGGATTGTTATAAAATGTAAAGTGGGCCAAGAGAAGCCTATTGCACATAGTGAAAGCCTCTCTCCCAGTTCAGAAAATGGGGACGCCAAGCTGAAGAAGCAGAGCTTGGAGGTACAAAGATCAGCCCCCCAGTTTTTGTTTATATTTGGGCAGTTAAATAACAATAATGGGAGTTTGGCTATTGAGTGTGTAATAGGATCTGTGATGTGTGCAGGGATAACTGACGTGGACTAGATGATCACAGTGGGATCTTCTGGCCTTAGAGTCTATGAATCTATAAAACTGAAAGCATGCTAATGTTGTACCAATATTTAAAAAAGGTAAACAGGATGAGCCGGGTAATTACAGACCTGTCAGCTTGACATCAATCCCAGGAAAAATAATGAACAGTTGACTCAAATAATAAAGTGATAAAGAAGTGTAAAATAGTTAATGCCACTCAACATAGGTTTATGGAAAGTAGATCCTGTCAGATTAACTTGATACCTTTTTTTGATGAGATTACAAATTTGGTTGATTAAAAAACATGGTGCTGATGTAATCTACTCAGACTCCTGAAAGGCATTTGACTTGGTACCAACATGGCATTTTGTTTATAAAAACTAAAATGATACAAAATTACCATGGCACACATTACATGGATTAAAAACTAGCTAATTGACAGATCTCAAAATATAATTATAAATTGGGAATCATCATCATCAAGAGGGCGTGTTTCTAGTGGGGTCCTGCAGGGATCAGTTCTTGGCCCTACACTATTTTAACATTTTTATCAGTGACCTGGAAGAAAATAAAATCATCACCGATAAAGTTTGCAGATGGCACAAGGATTGGGGGCGTGATAAATAATGAAGAGGACTGGTCACTCCCTGGATGGCTTGGTAAGCCAGGTGCAAGCAAACAATGTACATTTTAATAGGGCCGAATGTAAAGTTGTACATCTATGTGCAAAGAAAGTAGGCCATACTTATAGGAACGGGGGGGGGGGGGAGTCTATTCTGGGAAGCAGTGATTCACTTGGCGGTTATGTTAGATATTCAGCTGAACATGAGCTTGCAGTGCAATGCTCTCGCCAAAAGGGCTCACACGATACTTGGATGCATAAACAGAGGAATCTTGAGTAGTAATAGGAAGGTGATATTACCTTTGTATTTGGCACTGGTGTGACTTCTACTGGAACACTGTGTTCAATTCTGGTGTTTACAATTCAAGAAAGATGTTGATAATTGGAGAGGGGTCAGAGAATCAGGGAATATCAGGGTTGGAAGGGACCTCAGGAGGTATCTAGTCCAACCCTCTGCTCAAAGCAGGACCAACCCCAACTAAATCATCCCAGCCAGGGCTTTGTCAAGCCTGACCTTAAAAACCTCTAAGGAAGGAGATTCCACCACCTCCCTAGGTAATCCATTCCAATGCTTCGCCACCCTCCTAGTGAAAAAGTTTTTCCTAATATCCAACCTAAACCTCCCCCACTGCAATTTGAGAATAGCCATGAGAATGATTAAAAGAAAATGTGGGATGGGTGAAACACTTTGAATAAGGTAAGAACGAACTCAAATTTTCATCTCAGACTCAAAGAGGACTCAAGGAAGTTTAGAGAAGGTTAAGGGATGACTTGATCAGAGTCTATAAGTACCTACATACAGAAAATTTGAAAATGGCCCTTTCTATCTAGTAGACAATGGTATAACACGATCCAATGGCTAGAAGCTGAAGCTAGACAAAATCAGACTGGAAATAAGGCACAAATTTAATAGTGAGAGTAATTAACCATTGGGACAACTTACCAAGGGTTGTGGTGGATTCTCCATCACTGACAACTTTTAAATTATGATTGGAAGATTTTTCTAAAAAATATGCTCTAGTTCAAACAGGTATTAATTCAGGGAAGTCCTATGGTCTGTGTTATACAGGAGGTCAGACGAGATGATCACAGTGGTCCCTTCTAGTTTTATCATCTATGAATCTCTGAACATCCATGGCATGAGCAAAACGAGAGCACAGCAGAATAATGACCATATTAAAACAAACAGGGTGATGTTTCTGAAGGTGATAACTCAAAGCAAATAGGGGTGAGATGGGAACAGAATCAGCTTGGGTTTCCAAGATGCTTTTGACACCATAATGCTCAGTAGACCAGTGCATAACAAGCTGAACATAAAAACACATTTGGATATTATTTATTATTTATATTGCAGCAGCACCCAAAGTGAACCTATGACTTCCCTATTTTTCACCCTCGCTTTTCTATATTTCAACTTTAACTCCCATCTCTTTATATTTTTATTATTATTATTATTAGCCCTTTTAAATTTAAGAATCAATTTTAACTTTAGCTTCTGTTTGTATTTAACACTTGCAATTTTCTATCCACTTGGATAAAAGTTCAGGTGACCCGGGTGAGACTGTAATAGGAGCATATTTTTGGCATGTGAGAGGAACAATGATGAACGCAGGGAAGAGTTACAACCTGCAATCATGGAAGGGTGAATAGGGATGTGAACTTGCTGAAACATTACTAATGGCACTAGCTCAAGCAAGTAGCACAGAAAGTTTAACTAACAGAAAATTAGTCCTATAGAGCACATGTTCTCAAACTGTGACCATTGGCGGGGGGGAATAAACAGGTGTCAGGGTCTTGCACCCATCCTGCCCTTCCCATATTGCTAAATAAGAGGGTGTCCCAGTGTGGGGAAGGTTGAACACCCCTGCTAGAAATACTTTATCAAAAGGATTACATGTTGCTCGTAGGGATGGGTGAAACATTTTGAATAAGGTAAGAACTAACTCATATCTTCATCCCAAACTCAAACTGGACCTCAGCCTCTTTGGGGTTTGAAAACATTGAGAAAACCATTCTCCTGATTCATCCACTCCAGGCTTCAACTGGGGCACACAACAAAAATAACCATAATTGTGTAAGAAAGTCCCGACTCAACCAAGACCAGAAACATGTAGGAGGTACAGGCGAATCTGAATAAAGATCTGAAGTTTTAGTTGCTTATTCAAAAGGGACCTTAAAATTAGTTCATTGTTGATTTAAATATAGTCTGTTTCCACAATTAAATCAAGGAAGAAGAGATTCTTTGCCTTATATACTCACTTTTACTCCAGAAGGAGGGGAAGAAAATGTAGGACCTGGCTGACCAAAGGATCTTGTTGACACAGTGGTATAAGATGAGCCAGCATTCGATGGGTAATCTAAATAATGGATTGTGCACACACAGTGAAAACCTTGTATTAACTGTATGTATGTGTCAAATTTTAAAAGACCGCTTCTAAATAAATCAGAATTATTATTCACGCTTCTACACAGAACTACAGATTGCTCGGTACTACAGCAAAAAACACGAATGAAAAGAAAAACAAATTCATACTTTAAGGTACAATCTTGCTTTCTTGGCTTTAGTTCTTCCATAAACTCCTAGCACAGAAAGCTTAAAAAGGGACCACTTAGGATGAAATTTTACAAAAAAAATGTGTTCATTATAAAATTACTTTCTTTTTCATTTTAATTTGCATACTCATTATTATGAATACTTAAACAACTCACCTTCAATGCCAGAAGGGTTGAAAACTGATGTGTTATTTGAAGATGAATGCAACGCTGCCTCCGCTGAACTTAACGCACATCGGATGCCAGTGCTTTAAAGGGAAAAGAGAGCTTTACTTCAAGAAGCAGGAACATAACAAACACAATATGTCAAAATTTCAGAGGCCCAGATTCAACCGTGGTATAAATCTATTGAAGTTAGTGATGTTACACCAGCATGAATTTGGCCCAAGATCTCTGAAACAGTACTTACTTTTCTGAGAAAACCATACATTTTTGGATGTGAAGATTTCCTTTAATGTGCTGATCCCAGTCCTATGTTGAAATAAACAGGACATGACTGATAAGTGTACAATAGAGGCTGTATTTGAAATTGGCTTATTTCGTATACTAGTAGTTTCATTTAACTTTATAGTTCATGGAAAAAACCTGGCAAGAGAATCTAAGATGTGATTCATGAGGTAAGTAAGAATAAAAAGGCTTACTGTATAAGAAGGGTACTAAATGGAATGATTCTAGTTCTACATGGACTTTCATTCCATACTTACATCAATTCACAGCTTGTAAGTAAAATACTATAAATGGATGTTAAAAAGACTCCAGCTCCTGAAAATCTTCTATACATGACTTTTCTCCAGCAATTAAGTTTATGAGTATTAAATCAGTTAAGTTAATATAGCTGAAGGCCTCATCCTGCAAGATGCTCAGTACCATCAAATTCCATTAGTGTCCATAAATTTTGAAGGTTCTCAGCACCTTGGAGAACTGCGACCCTGCTCATAAAAATGTTCTGTTTTTGTTCCAGCATGATACAAAAGCGAATGTCAAGACCTCAAAAGTTGTCTCAAAACAGAATTGCTGTCCTCTAGTCAGCTCTACAAATCATGTCCTCAGTTACACCCAGGTAACTCCAGTCAAGGTTGATGGGGTTACACAAGCAGCATAATTTAGCTTGCAGCATCTTTATTATTAGCGATGATGTACAAGGCGGAAAGACCCCATCTTGACTCTCAGAGACTAGTTAGAGTTTGCGGGACTGGTATTTAAAAGCCAACATAGTCATTTTTACTTGTAAAGTAAGCAAGTTCGATATGATATTAGTGAGACAATATGAACAGAGAACTCCACAAGATGAATTTAATTGAATCACTCTGCAGAATAGAATCACCCCTTAATGTGTTAGATAGAATCACTTACCTTTAGATCAAAGATCTTTCTGTCACATATTGTGCAGACGTGTGGGAAGTGAAGAGGGGCAATGCCGTGAAAGTCATTTAGCTCATGAGGCTGAAGAGATCTCATTGACAAATCAGATGTGTTTGTGGCCAACTCCTCATTCTGCCTCATTCGGGAACTACTGAAACTTGGTTTACTATTGTTAAGTCTGTGGAAAGGAAGTGTAGTCCCAGCACCAAACTTTGTGTCAGGTGTCGGTTCTTCAGGGTTGTAGAGTTCATTTCTTATTTCATACTGCTGACCCGTGGACGGCCACAAGTTGCCACTGACCACGAGGTCAGGCTTGTTCTGGCTGGAGAAATTAGGAGCGTTTTCCCACTGGCTATTTGCACCTGTGTTATGTACCACAGGGCCTGCTTCTCCTTTCTGACTCACAGTTTGATGAGCACTCATCTGTGGCTCACCCGAAAAACCCAAAGATTGTATTCCTGTTGGATGTTGTCCTTTAGAATTGGGGCCATAGAAGTCTTTCTGAAATCCAGGCTGACTGTCATGTTTTAGTTGGCCGGAAGGACCAAAATGACCCTCATAGGGTACCCCTCCTGAGGAGGAGGAGACTGAGTGAGACCCACTGGTCATGAAGTTGTGCTGATTGCCCTGGCCTGCATCAGCTGTGTATACTTGAGGGGCAGAGACATTTTGTTTATTGTAGTCATAAAATCCTCCTGCAGCAGACGAGTGGCCTGTCTTATTGAGACTCATAACTACAGCTGGTTGGCTGGATGGCTGAGACATTACACCGCCAAAGGGGTGCATGACAATAGCATTTGGGTTTTGATTCTGTATGTTCCCAACAGTCCCCATGCTTCCCCCTGGTACCGCTAAAGCTGGATTCTGTGCTGGAAAAGGTATTCCACTAGATGGAAAGCTAGTATTGGCGATCGCAGGTCCTTGCTGAGGTCCTCCAGCATGCCCCTGGGGAGTGTTAATCATGGCCGGATGTCTTAATTGATTAAACAGTGGCTGAGACATGGCCACTTTGGAGAGAACTTGATTCAATACCGTTGCAGCTGCTGGGTTGCTGGTGACCGCTGTCTGAGCCAATTTTAGCCTGTGCAGGGTAAGCTGGGCTTGTAGCTGAGCGAGCTGAAGGCTTGCGGGAGAAGGAAGCAGCGGATTTGGAGTGCTGACAGAGAACGGATTTTTGTCCAGAAGCTTGGCCGCACTGAAAAGGAACAGGAGACGGTTTCATTGAATTAATCTAAAAGTTAACAGCAGCCCCTTCTTACCATAATGGGACCTGGGCTAAGAAGGTATATTTTCTAAACTTGTGGAGGGCGAGATGGTGGTTTATGACACAGCAGTAAGCCATCTCTCTTAAGTGTCTAGTGCCATATTCATTTCAATTAAAATGTCATTAGGGAGATCAGTGTTGCAAAGATGGGAAAAAAGCCACATGTTTATCTAGAGTCTGATCTAGGGTTGCCAACTTTCTGACAGCAGAAAACCGAACACCCTTGCCCTGCCCACTGCCCCGCCCCTTCTCTGAAGCCCCGCCCCCACTCACTCCATCCCCCCTTCCTTCTGTCACTCGCTCTCACCCACTCTCGCTCATTTGCTCATTTTCACTGGGTGGGCGTGGGAGGGGGTGAGGGCTCTTGCTGGGGGTGCAGGCTCTGGGGTGGGCCCATAAATGAGGGGTTCGTGGTGCTGGGGCTGGGGCAAAGGGTTGGGGTGCAGGGGGGCGGGTGAGGTCTCTGGCTTGGAGTGCGGGCTCTGATGAGTAAGTAAGGACTGTCCCTATTTTACAGATGGGAAAACTGTAGCCCGCCAAAGTCAGGAGGGAAAGCTACAGTCAGAGCCAGGATGAATGGATGATCAGACAACCCCTCTCCCTTGAAATAGCTGAGATGTCGTAGGAGTCTCTCTCTCTCTCTCTCTCTCACACACACACACACACACACACACACACGCAATTCTGTGAAGTCTGCAAATTTTAATCGCAAGGCATGAAATAATTCTACAATCTCACCAGATCAAAATCAAGGTCTACGTAATTTTCACCCCAGCTAATGTTCATCATATACCCTTGTTTAAATAACTTGAATGGGACTCCTAATGTGAGTACGTTTATGCATGTGCTTAACAACTTGCAGGACTAGGGCTGCAGTGGAGTGTGTTATTCAGAGCTGGAATGCTTCACAATACAAGGAAGCCTTCAGGAGAGTTGTGAAGGTGGGAAAGGAGGATACTTGATGAACTTTAATTAGGAGGCTCATCCAAATGTAAGGGTGGTATGAAAAAAAAAGGCATAAAGGGAACAGCCCAGAGAGAAGGTTGGAGGGACACTGTGTAATGGGATGTTATGTTCCCACACAGCTTAGCCACATGTAATAAAAATCAATAAAAAGAAAGCTAAATACCACACTGAACAAAGGGCAATAGGGTGTTCATTGAATAACCGTGTAAGGATATAAATTACACACAAAAAAACCCTACATTAAAATAATGTTAAGGTTGCAAAGTCAAGCACTCAAAAGTTAGGAAAGGTCAGAATTAAGATTGCTTGTAGAAACTTAATTCTGCCCCATTGTACATATGCATTATGATGCACTTTAGCTACACAATCACTATTTTTATAAAGACACCACGCTGCCTGGGATCAAGCAGGGGGAGAACTGAAAGCACAGGACAATCTCACCGCTTTCAGTTCTTGTGCCCAGCACCAGAACGGCTCCGGACAGGGAGGAGAAGCAATTGCAGGAAAAGTCCTGCTCAGCTCCACAATGGAGCATGCTCAGGATTTTCATGGGTGCAGCACAAGGCTTCTCTCTGACCCCAAGGTAACCCTCCTGCTACACTTCACATCCTTACTCTGAAACATGGAAGCACTAGAACGTTTCCCCAGACAGTTGTGCGAATTTTAAAATACCGGCCAAACAATGCATTTCCCCCTAAGTTTGGTCTTGGAAACAGCTGAACTGTATTTGCAGAAACTTTAAAACAAAACCACAAAGCATCACCTCTGCCTATAATGACCATCCTGTGTGCTTTCAGGAAATATGCACAATCTCTGGATGAGAGTGCTCAGTGGATGTGCATAATATGGCATCCTCTGGCCACACTCCCTCTATAAGCAGCGCAAGCCCCGGTTTGGACAGAGCTGGGCCCTTAGGGTCAATAGACTTGGCCTGGCAGAGCTGACACTGGGACAGTGCTTTGATGTGGCAGCTCAGGCTGGAAGTTGGGTTCTGAAGCCTAGGCATGGGGGTGAGCAGGGCCGGCGCAACCCATTAGGTGACCTAGGCGGTCGCCTAGGGCACAACAATTTGGGGGGCGGCGACCGGGGTGGGACCTTCCGCCGCCTCTGTGGGGGGCGGCATTTTAGGGCGGGACCTTCTGCCGCCTAGGACAGCAGAAAAGCTGGCAGCAGTCCTGGGGGTGAGCTTCAAAGCGCTGTCTACACAGCTTCAAAGCGCTGTCTACATAGCTATTTTTAGAGAGCTAGCTCTGATCGCGCTAACCCAAGCCTGTTGACCCAAGCGGGGAGGCTTGCTGCCGACTAGACATACCCTTACAGGCCCATAGCAGAGGAGCGGTTGCATCTCTTTTCCACCTCTGTCATGTCACCCTCTTTTCCTTGCCAGGGGCTTCTGCTAATAATCCAGGTGGGTGAGGTAATAGCTTTTATTGGACCAACTTCTGTGGGTGAGAGAGACAAGCTCTCAAGAGAAAAGATATTACTTCACCGACGTTGTCTCTCTAATATCCTGGGTCCGACAGGGCTACAACAACACTACATACCACAGGTAATCAACACATTTCTAATGGTTGCTCATTCTTTCAACTACTACGCACAGTACTAAGCTGTTGAATAAGAGGAATCTTGTCCAAGACTCATTTTATCTGTACGATAAAAATATATTAAGTTTCAATTTCAAAGCAAGAACTAACCATCAACATTTGCTGTTAATAATTGGCTGATTTATAAAGATGTCATTAATTTTGATGGCTTGTCAGTATGCGACATTTTAAAAAACACAAATTAGTAAAACATCTGGTTAAATCTAAAGTACAACTAAAAGAAAATAAATGGGTTTCATATTTAACGTTAAATGTCCATTAGCAACTGCAGGACACATCTGTCTCTAGGGATATCAAACAGTATTTCATTATGCAGCAACAGAATTCGCTGTCAGTAGAATAAACGCGTATCAGCAGACTTCAGCTCTGTAGTGTCTTTTGTTTTATCTTATGGTGGTTTTACTTTCCATTGCTCATAATCTGACCTGATTTTATTGTAGTGTTTCCTACAGATTCGTTTGCAAAAGGAAGTTACCGGGAAAGCCTGGTCAAAATATTACATGTGCATACAAACAAACCCAATCCCGTGAGAGGCTAAGCACCCACAAATCCCAAGCGGATGTCAACAGGATATGAGGTTGCTCAGTACATTACAAAATCAAGCCAATTAGCAAAACTATTGCTTTAACATGCAATGAAGTGGTAGAAAACTAGCAAACGTTGCTATTACCACCTGAAAATTAGACACACTATTACGCCTAATTACATACTATGAAAGATATATTGTGTAGCTAGCATCTGGAATATCCTTATTTATGTTATGCTATGTGGGATTCACTAAAATCAGAACTGTTGTTTCATTTCTTAGCTGCTAGTCCATCCTGTATACCGTAAAAGCAATAAAACTCTTTATAAAAATGCTTTATGAGCGTAAAGACGCATTGCCTAGTAGTCTGAAAATAAAAACTTGAAGGGCTTGTAGTTCCACTTATAATTCTTTGAGATTTTGGAGATCCAGATGAATACTGTTTCTAACCATTTAATCCCATGGTGCTGAAAGGACATACAATAGCACATACCCATCAGAGCCGTACGACAGCTGCAATGGCTTTGTAACAGCTCCTATTGGACACATGGAACTAGTTCTCAGGGGAGGCGGTAAAACCATTTGTCTCACGTGTTATCAAACCATGCCCCCAAAGCACCGGGTACTCGATGTGCCATAAATATAGCAGTTAATTTTGGAGCACTGCTAACACTGCCCCACAGAAGATTCTACACCATAGTGCCCTGTTATAGCGATTCTCTACCCGTGGGCGACACAACATTTCAAGGTACTCCGTAGAGCTTGCTTTTGTCACAACAGTGAAGTGTTTGTCCATTTTTAAAGCAGGACAGGAGGGGAGACACAAGTGGACAGCAGAGATCGGTGCCCGGTGTTGCTCTGAGCAGCAACATCCACTCTCCCTCCCCTTGCGGGGCCACAGATCGGGGGAGGGTCCGAGAGCCGAGGCTACTGCCTGAGCCCAAATGTCTACCCTGCAATTTTATAGCCCCACGGCCTGAGCCGCATGAGCCCGAGTCAGATGACCTGGGCCAGCCAGGGGTGTTTTATTGTAGTGTAGACATAACCTCTGTGTCTGTCTGCAGAACTGGAGCAGAGAGGAGCCTGAGTGAGATTAAGTCACTAATCAGCAGCAGCTACTGCCATCCCTGCCTACCACTGTTAGCAAGTGAAATCATGAAGGAAGGTGCAAAGGAGGGACATAGGTTGCAAGTTCATTCTGAACATTGGCATTTCCAGACTTTGGAATGCTTCATGTTGCAACCTTAAAGTTCTTTTAACACAGTTCCCTCCTCCCCTCTGCCCTGCTGAGTTCCCACCCCCTCGCCTTCCTTAATGGGATATTTTTAAATGCAGCCAAGCACTGTAGCTAGGATTGGGAAGGTGAGGCACTTGCATCCGGGCTGGGAGGAGGCTGTAGATTAGGAGGCTGAGAGCAGCTGTGTATCGGACAGGATCTCTGTATTTAAAGAGCAGTGCATGATAGGAAAAAGTTTGAGAACTTGTGCTCCCCTATGTAATATGGGACCTAGGAGAGGTTATGGGACCTGAAAAATTTATATATAATCATTTTAAATTTTGTTTCTCTATTTCTACAATCTGAGCAAAATATTTACATTTATGACTAGTTCTTGCCAGCACAATTTTGCAGTCAACTCCGAGACACAGATTTAACCACATATTGAAGATTTTATAAATTGTATTAAGATTCTGCTCAGCAAAGCTATTTTTGATTAGTAATGCACCCTATTTACACACACACACACGGACAAAACAATCCATCTCCTATACATTATTTGTTGCTGCTAGTCTTGCCAAACCTAATTGTTCAAAAATCATGAGATTGGAGATTAAAAACGAATAGTTTTGGGGGTTCTTTTTATTTCCCTTCTGATTTTTAACATCTGGGGTATGGCAGGTCACATTTTCCATTTTTTCCCCTACAACCATGAGGGCTAGAAACCTTTAAGGGAAAAAAACCCCGAAACAATCCCCAAACCAAAAAACGAAAGCTGTGATTCTCACGTACACATTCATATGACTCCAGGAACTGAGGCTTTAAGAAACACACCAAATATCATGAGATTCACAATAAAATTGCATTTAGTTCAGCCAATCTGTTATCTCTGTAACCTTTAGCATCCAGGAACAGACAGTATCACAGAGTTGTCTGTAGTTAGTATCTGGACACCTGGATTAGTTGAATAACCCCATCTCTGAGAGCAATGAAAGGGCTAAATAGAAAACATCCTTTAGAAGACTCAAAGAATATGTTGATTGCTTATTCAAAGCCAAAATTGTTCATAAAGTGCGGTTTGGTAAATTACCTTTCTATTCTATTTTGAATTACACTTGTGGAGTGATTGATTTGGATTATGCTTGCTCATGCGTATATTTGGACTGTTGCACCTGGTGTGAGTTTAAATAGGGTAGGCAAATGTACTGTGCTTCAGAGGTGTGCAAAATTTAATGTTTTGTGGAATTCTTTATGAACATTTATTGTCCTCTGATTATGCATATGAATCTAGCATTACATGTAATTTTGTTGAGATGACATTTTTTCATCGGAACATTGAGAAAACATGAATTTGTGAAAATTTCCAAGGTAAAAACTGTTTTCACTTTAACAATATAATTTTAAAATGTGCATATTTCAGCAAAGTTTTCTGAAAATAATGATCCATTTTAGTACATAAAAATAAACCAAAACAACTTGAAATACAGGAGTACTCTAAATGCATTTCTATTTTCGACTCTGCACTACTCTACAATTATGATAATTTATGACAGCGGTGTAAGCAAAAGTATGCTATTTTTGGTAAATTACAACTTTTGCCTGAATCAATTTTTTCTAACACAGCAAACTTGTAACTCTTCATTGAGGACTATGTACATGGTGAGTTTGATGACTTTAAAAAAGCCATTTTTGAGTTATTTGAACACAAAACATTATATTCTGTTAAAAATAAAAAACATATCTTCTCCCCAATGCTTCATTAATTCCAAAACAGCTGGACTAATGGTTCTAAACTTTTTAAAAAAATATTCACCATTTGGCTGACGGAGCAAACAAACAAAAAAAATCCAACCCCATATTATATATATAAAGAGCTAACAAAAATCAATACGGTCTTAGGGCCAAACCTTGCCTTCAAATAAATGGGTGTCATAAGGAGGAGGGAGAAAAACTTGTTTACCTTAGCCTCTAAGGATAGAACAAGAAGCAATGGGCTTAAACTGCAGCAAGGGAGGTTTAGGTTGGACATTAGGAAAAAGTTCCTAACTGTCAGGGTGGTTAAACACTGGAATAAACTGCCTAGGGAGCTTGTGGAATCTCCATCTCTGGAGATATTTAAGAGTAGGTTAGATAAATGTCTATCCAGGATGGTCTAGACAGTATTTGGTCCTGCCATGAGGGCAGGGGACTGGACTCGATGACCTCTCAAGGTCCCTTCCAGTCCTAGAATCTATGAATCCTAGAATTTATGAAATGTGCACAACTTCAGCAATCTTCCATGAGCATCTTTAGGCACATGAGGGCAAAATCTGCCCCCTAGAATTAAAAGAGCTCCACAACCCTACCTATAACAGTGCTGCAATTAGGGTCACAAGTACAGCTATGATAAACCCAAGTAATATAAAACAGATTAACTTTTAAAATCAAGGTTTATATTCTTTTGTTCTTCTAACCCCCCAGAAAATGTAGGGTTTAAATTCATTGTTAAATCAGCTCACCACTTACATCAATAAGGATAGGTGCCTTTGGTGAAAAAGCGTATGGGGAAACATTTTTCTTTCATCTGAATTATACTCCAGGACCCTTTTTTCCTCCAGAGCTCTAGGATGAATATTTAAGTTGGTTTTTGCAGGAGGATTTGCTGGCTCAGAAGATTTTCGGACATGTGCAGAAGGGAGAGGAGGGAACTCCACCTTTATTATTTAGGTTCTGAATCCTATGCAGCTGAAGTTTTCTTGCTGAGCTTTGGTCACAGTAAAATCAGCTAATTACCGGGGCACTGAAAATCTGACCTGCTTTAATGCATTTAAACGATGGGGGCATAAATCCTTCATAATCCAAATTCTATATTAAAAGCCCATTCTGTTATTGAGAACTTAAAAGAAAACATTAGCCAATGCTTATATGGGACCCAGACAGAACAGTCATGTGTGTTTGGCACTGGGGGCTATACCCTTATTCAGCCTATTACACAAAGCTAACCATGTGGTAGAGAATAGAATGCAAATACTCACTATATAATCACACAGCTGTAAAGGCTGGGGTTTTCAAAGCTGTCTAAGGGAGTGAGATGCCCGACTCCCACTGCAAGTCCTTTCGCCTCCCAGGTTCTGCCCCCCCCCCCCCATGGTTTCTGTTTATATGCATCAACAGTTCTTTACATTTACAGTTGTAAGACAAAAAGTTGCATCTCATCTAATGCTGCTGAGATATTTCTTATTAACCAGTCCAATTTATGCTGCACAGGTCTGGGAGTGCCTCATCTGGGACAACAGACCTTGCAGAAATCAACTAAATGTTTTGTTTTCTTTACCGAGAGTTTTGTTCCATTTGACCGGCTCCAACCATGAAGCCACTGTCATGGATCACAAGCCAGGGCAATAGCATAAAAACAACAAAGCAAGGATTGTGGCATTCAGAGCGCTTCACTATTTTGCTCCCTCATATTTGATTTACATTCACACTGATGCCAGCACCTTCAGTTTTGCTCAGAAAATGTTCTGTGTTATATGGCATCTGTTTGCTGTGCCATTTCCAGGTACTGCAATAACTGGCTTTTCTTTATAACTCTCTCGTGTAATGCCCTCCTTCCATTTGAGTCAGAGAAGTTAGAGATGGAAAAGATACTACTTAGGCAAAGCCAGCACCTTGTAAGTACAGGATATAGTGTCTCTGATTGAGAACATAACAGATACTCCAGTGTTTCCCAAACTTGGAATGCCGCTTGTTTAGGGAAAGCCCCTGGCGGGCCGGGCCGGTTTGTTTACCTGCCACGTCCGCAGGTTCGGCCAATCGCTGCTCCCACTGGCCGCGGTTCACTGCGCCAGGCCAATGGGAGCTGCTGGAAGCGGCGTGGGCCTAGGGACATACTGGCCGCCCCTTCCAGCAGCTCCCATTGGCCCGGAGCAGCGAACCACGGCCAGTGGGAGCCACGATTGGCCGAACCTGCAGACTCGGCAGGTAAACAAACCGGCCCGGCCTACCAGGGGCTTTCCCTACACAAGTGGCGTCCCAAGTTTGGGAAACACTGAGATACTCCATTTACTCTTGAATACTATAGTGGCGCTCGTTGGTTTCAAGATTTCTTTTGTACCACTTCGTACCATTTTTCTCGAAGCAGTGTTGCATGGACTGTCATAGTGTTCGAGGACTATTTTGTAAATACGACTATAATTGTATAAATTAATAATAGGTCATAATCACACCAATTCCCCCTATTCTGAGAGACGTGCTCTCATGATCTGCGACGCAGGTGCATGCGTCAGGAAAACTGAGTTCATTTTATTAATAGGAGTTCCTGGTTAAGGGTGATGAACGTTTTTTTAGGAAGTGTTAAGGGCACTTAACTGCACTAGATTGGAGCGCTTTCATTACACTCTGTATAAATCTAAATACATAAATACAAATTTTTAAGAGTTACGGAAGTAGCATAGGACCAAACCATTGTGGTGCCCGAATAAAATTAGCTACATCATTTCATGAATACGGGGGACAATACCTTTTAAATAATAGGTTGCAAGTACCCTTGATTGTGCAAAGATATTGGGCCAAATTACCCACTGTGATGCAGTACCTTGGCACCAGACCACAAATGTAAGCTGGCCCCAAAGCTGGTATAGCTGACCCAGGGAGGATAACCCCACTGCAAGCGTGATCTTCTGGTGGCATAGAGACAGAGCAGGAGCTTGTGTACTTTCCTGATGCTGATCTAACAGGGAAAACAGGACAAGATGGAAAGGGGTATGGCCAGCATGCCCCTATCCTATGCAGAGCCCCAGCTCTGTTTTCTGTCCCCTGCAGCTAGTTTAAATAGGACAGTCCTTAGGTTCAAGGGAAAGGAAAAAGTATTGGGCTTGTGCCCTGCTTTTTTAAAGGCCTGCTGCCATGGAAGATGGTAGGGGCTATAACTTTCAGGCAGCACGCTGTTTCCTGGGGGGGAACTGTTTGGAAGCGACACCTCCCGCAGAACTGTCTGAGAAGCCATGAGGCAGAAGAAACCCTGTCGCAGGCAATCACAATAAAGCTGGAGTTTGTTAATTACCCCTGTGTCATAGTGACAGCCTCCATGGCAGAAGATCCACACACAACGAAGCATAAAACATAGGAACATCAGAACAGCGGTACCGGGTCACACCAGTGGGCCATGAGCAACAGTGGCCAAAGCCAGGTACTTCAGAGGGAATGAACAGAACAAAGCAATTATCAAGTGATCCATCCCCCTGTCGTCCACTCCCAGCTTCTGACAATCAGAGGTTTAGGGACTCCCATAGCATGGAGCTGCATCCCTGACCATCTTGGCTAATAGCCGTTGATGGCCTATCCTCCATGAACTGATCTAATTCTTTTTTGAATTCTGTTATAGTTTTGACCTTCACAACATTGCCTGGCAAAGAGTTGCACAGGTTGACTGTGTGTTGTGTGAAGAAATACTTCCTTTGGTGGCAGTGGTAACTGTGTCCTAGACAGCAAGAGAGACCATTCAGAGTTGCACTGCTGAGAGCAGAACACTTCTCTGAGTACATAGTTTTGTTTTAGAAGACAAGACCAATACAGAAGATGGAGGGGTTGAAGCCTCCAGGGACATTAAACCTGGAAGCTAAGAATTTAGCTCAGGCATGGAAGAACTGGAAAGACGAATTTAATCTCTATGTAGATATCGTTATGGCAGATAAAGAGGAGGCTGTGAAAATAAAACTGTTTTGTTACCTGATTAGAGAAAGGGGGAGAGGGATAAGTGAGATTCTCTGCGCAGAATTTCCCCGAGGTCAATGCACCTTAGAAGCAATAATGGGCTGTTTTGATAGTCACTGTACCCCCTGTAAAAATGAAACGATGGAAAGATACACACCTCTACCTCGATATAACACTGTCCTCGGGAGCCAAAAAGTCTTACTGCTTTATAGGCGAAACCGCATTATATCGAACTTGGCTTGATCCGCCGGAGTGTGCAGCCCCGCCCCCCCGGAATGCTGCTTTACTGCGTTATATCCGAATTTGTGTTATATCGGGTTGCGTTATATTGGGGTAGAGGTGTCATTTCTTTAGTTGGGATCAAGCAGTTGGGGAGGGTCTAGATAAGCACAGCAGCAGTTTAAAAGTGCTAGCAGCCTGTTGTAACTTTCAAAATATTAAAGACTCGCTGATAAGAGATTAGATAGTGTGTGGGATACAAAACTCACAAGTACGAGAGCGGTTGCAGAGAGAAGCTGACTTAACTATAGAGAAAAGCTTGGAGATATGCAGGGCTACAGAACTGTCCAGGGAGAGGATTAGAACCATGGAAGGACAGTCAGCAGACACTGCCCCTGCAGTACATAAGAAACAGAAATCAAAATCAGATACAACATCAATAGATGACAATAGTACAGACACATGCAAGTATTGTAGGAGAAAACATGTAAGACAGAAAGAGAAGTGCCTGGCTTATGGGAAAAAATGCCATATCTGTGACAAATTTAATCATTTTGCAGCCAAGTGTTTGTCCAGAGAGAAGAAAAACAAATCCAAGCTACACACAGTAACTGAAGAGAGCAACAGTGAGCATGAGGGCATTATGTGGTTGACCAAACAGCTGGTAAACAGTGCAAGAGGACCCTAGTGAGTATTAGAAACAGTTGTATGCAGCCATGTTATTTGGGAGGAAAGTGATACTGTTTCAATTAGATCGCGGAGCAAGTTGTAACATTATCCCGACAAATCTGGTGAACCCAGACATATGGTTAGAAGAGACTAACCAGCTGTTAACAATGTACCACTTACCACTTTAAAGCCCATGGAGAAACGTAAAATTAAATTAAGAAATCCAAGGAACACAAAGAAATACAGACTGGATTTTGTGGTCATAGATGAGGAGACAGCAGTACCACTTCTGGACAGCAAGGCCACTTAAGCCATTAACAGGATAAAAGTACAGCTCCAGAACATAAAGAAAGTGGATAGTGGGTTGACTGAAGATACCTTGGATGGTATTACCTGGGACCAGGAGATGATACAGAGGGAGTATAGACATGTGTTTCAGGGAGGTGGATGGCTAGATGGCGTTTATAAAATAGAGATGAACACCAGTTTGAAGCCAGTTAAATTGCCAAAAAGAAGAGTACCTGTTGCATTACTACAGCCACTGAAAGACAAACTGCAGAACCTTCAGAATTGTGGAATTATACAGCCTGTAGAGAAGAGCACAGACAGGATAAACAGTTTTATGGTGGTAAGAAAGTCATACAGAAGACTGAGAATATGCATAGACCCAAAGCCTTCAAACCAAATTTTAAAATGGAACCACTTCCCTCTGACTACAATTACAGATCTGTCTAAAGTGAGACTTTTTCAAGCATGTGATGTAAAAATGGATACTGGCACATCGAACTGGACGAAGAATCAAGTTACTTGACCACCTTCGCAGCTCAGTTTGGGAGATACCAATAATTAAGGATGCCGGTGGGAATCAGTCCTGCACCAGAGGTATTGCGGAGCAGATTGACCCAAGCATTGGAGAGCCTGATGGGAATCCACACAAGAGCAGATGATGTTCAGACAGTGGCAGAGGGTGATAACTCAGAACAAGTACAATGAGATGATGACTACAAATTACTACAATTATAACAGAGATGCAAAGAAAATAATACAAAATTGAACTTAGACAACCTCAGGACGAGAGTAACCGACGTGCAATACATTGGACATTTGCTGATCTCCAAAGGCCTGAAAGTAGACCCAGAGAAAGTGAGGGCAATTAGAGAAATGTCAAGATTCAGCAGTATTAAAGAAGTCCATAGATTCCTGGGAATAGTCACTTATTTAGCACAGTGTTGCAGCCATCTGTTTGAGAGCAGCAAGATCTTGAGACAGCTGACACATTGAGACCCCTTATAGGAGTGAATGGACCAACACAGACAAGCATTTTGGAAAGTAAAAGAGAGCTCCCGTTTTGAAATATTACAATACAGGGGAACCTCTGATTCTGCAACGTGATGCATCCGAGCTACCATGCTGCAAGGGGACAGCCTGTTGCGTTGGCAAACACAGCACTGTCTGTGACAGAGAATACCTGTGCTCAAACTGAAAAAGGAGTTGTTAGCAATACTCTTGGGAATTGACAAGTTTCACCAATGCACTTACAGTCGCACTGTGGACCTACAATCTGACTATAAACCTCTCAAGTGCATTTGGCAAAGCCATTATTCAGTGCACCAAAGTGCTTACAGCAGATGATGATGAAATGCAGACGTATAATGTACAGATTAAGTATTGCCCAGGCAGAGACTTGGTGTTGGGAGACACGTTGAGCCATGCATACCTACCGGAACCCAGCAAGGAAGGATCCATAGAGGCTGAGGTGGAAACAATAAATATGGTACTTATCTATCTCCGACGAAAGATGGAAAGAGATACAGAAAAGTACCGAGCAAGACAGAATACTTCAGACATTGAAACTCATGATCCTATAAGGATGGCCAATGACAAAAGACCAAGTACCTAAAAGGGATAACACCATTCCTTCCGATAAAAGATAAATTGTGTATACAGAATGGCATTATATTTTGTGGAGAAAAACCAGTTATTCCAGCAGCTCTTAGGAATGAGATTATGCACAAAGTTCATTTGTCACATTTGGAAATTGAAGGTTGCTTCTATGATCATTTTAGACTATTTTTCCAATTTCTGGGAGATAGACTATTTACCAAACACAGGAATCCAGAACTGTTATATGGAATATAAAAGCAGACTTTGCATGGTATGGGATACTGGATATCATGGGTGCCGATAACGGACCACAGTTTGTTTGAGGAGAGTTCTGGAATTTCAGTACGGACTGGGATTTTGATCACATAACATCTTCACCAGGGCATCCTGAAAGCAATGACAAAGTGGAATCCGCAGTAAAAAGTGCTAAGAAACTGTTGAAAAAAGTGAAAACTGCTGAGGCTGACCCATATGTAGCACTACTAGATCACAGAAATACTCCCTCGCAAGGCCTAAATTGAAGTCCAGCCCAAAGACCGATGAGCTGTAGAAAGGAGACACTCTTGCTGAGGAGCGGAAGGTTGTTAGTATGAGGGTACTCAGGTGCTTCACTTGCTGAGCTGCAGAGAAACCAACAAAAAAGACCAGCGTTTTACCACAGCAGATCTGTGAGAGCTCAGCCATACCTGGAGCCAGGTGACAAAATGCATCCGTAACCATTAACAAAACAGGATACGTTCTAGCACAAAGCCACTGTGGTTCAACCAGGAAACCAAAGATCATATCAACGGCAAATGGACAATGGACAGAGAGTGAGGCAAAAGCATCCCAGGAAAATAAAAGAACCCTGGACAACGTGTCTTAGGGTTCTAGAGCAGGAGAATCCTGAGCTAGAGTTGTTCAAAGCAGACAATGTCCGGGGCATACCAGAGGAAAGACAGGAGGAAGAAGGTGTTTCAATGGAAACCCCAGCAACACCAAGCCTAGAGCCCTGTAGTTGACCAGACTGGAGGAAGAAAGCACCAGGGATCACCAGTGAACCATGCTGTACTAGAGGAGGATGGATTGTTAACAGACCTGCTCATCTGAGGATTTTGTGTGATGGACTTCCAAGTTGTACGGGTATATAGCTAGACAAACTGATCAGGTGATGAACGCAGTAACCTCAAGAGTGTTCAGCATCTGAAAGGAATATATGCGTTTATGTTATCAGTTATTGCCGGGGTGTGTGACAGTTTTCTTGAAATGAGAGGGGAAGTAACAATATGGAAGTGCTAGCAGACACTTTCAGGCAGCGTACTGTTTCCTGAGGGGAATCGTTTGGAAGTGACAGCCCATGGGGAACTATCTGAGAAGCCATGTTTTAATCAGCCATTTTTTAAGCAGCCACAATAAAGCTGGAGCTTGTGAATTAACCCTGTGTCAGCGTGAGGTCCTCTATGTCAGAAGATCCAGACACAACTAAGTATAAAACAGGGGTGATGCCTCTCCCCCAACCTTTCAAAACAGGCTCATAGTACTGAGTAGGGTTTTGTTTCTTTTAATGGCTCGCTTCCTCCATCCCATCCCCAGAGGAAGACATGCTACTGCCTTCTGCGGACTACGTCCGGTTCTGCTCCAGTTGGCTGCCAACGCCTCTTACTCAGAATGTCTCACCGCCGAGAGAGATTGGGTGCAGGGTGCGTGAAGAAGGGGTACCAAGGAGTATTACCTCACCCCAGCCATTGCAAAGGCAGGGTCCTCAGAGCTATGAGGCACAGGGTAGGAGAGACACAAGCAAGGGGGTGTGGAGCAGAACGGCTGGGAGGGGACAGAATGGCTGTGGGTACCTGGGTGTGCAGAAGGGTGTGGGAACGCTCTGGGGCAGGGCTGCTGTACAGTGCTGGGTGGGACTGAATGAGTGGTGGGGTTCCGGGGAGACTGAAGAGTGACAGAGTGCTATTTGTAGGGGTGGGGCAGAGCAAAAAAGTGTGAGGATAGAGACCCTAGAAAGTGGGAATGGAGCCTCCGAAGGAGGATGACTATGGAAAAGCCTACCACAAGGTGGGAGAGAGGAGGTCACCCGAGGCCCCGAAAGGAGGGGAAAAGGAGAGGAGGACCCAATGTGAGAGCAACATGGAAAGAGATAGATGGAGAAATCAGGGAAAGAAGGGCCCAGGGGTGAACATGAAAGGAAGGGGGAACAGCTAGGAGAGGAAAAGACAAAGACTGGGAGATGCCTATGGGATGAGGAGAGGGACCCAGGAAGGAGAAAGGTGCAGACCTGGAAAATGCAAGAAGGATCAAGGAGGGAAGAAGGCCCTCAGGACAGAGATGGAGTGAGAGGGGAGAGACTGAGGAGGAGAGAAGATAATTGGCCAACTACCTGCAATGCCTACTGGACGCTTGCAAGAATGAATGCCATTGTCAGAGTCAGCATCGCCCCCCGCATCTTTAAGCCTCAGTGAGTATTCACAGCGCATGTCCCAGACCCCCATCCCACCCCAACTAGTAACATTAAATAAAGAAGAGTAGGCTTGACACTCCCGATGTAGCCATAGCGAAAAAACAAGCAGAAGCCTTTTAACAGAACACAACAAAAACTCTAATTAAAAAATCCCTTCAAGCCTCCTTTATACCCCATAATGAAGCAAAAAATGGCAAAAACCCAATTTAAAAACATCCTTTGCATATAGCACTTGATTCTAAGAACATTACCACAGTAATATCTGTAATAACTAAGTAAATATTTTCATATAGATCTTACATACTAATGTTAAACAATATACAAATATATTTTACTATATGCACCTAATAATACCTGAAGGCTTCTGGGCAATTTTTGTTGTATTTGAAAATAGAGGAAGCCAGGTGTTGTAAGGGTGAATGATGCCTCGTTTTAATAAATCATATATATTACTAGTTTGCACTAATATAATGCCTTTCCCCACAGAATCTAAAAGCTCTTTTGCAAAGTTACTGTCTCTATTTTGCAGAAACGATAACTCAGATATTAAGACCTGTATTTTCACTCCTACTTTTAGTGCCCAATGTGAGAAAATGAAGTGTCTGAATCTAAGCAGCCAAAAACTGAGGTGCACAGAAGTTGTGAATATGACTGAAAATTGAGGCTGGAGTGACTTGCCCGAAGCAGCACAGTTAATCAATGTAGGGAAAAAGAGCCCAGTCTCTCATTCTCGTTCTCCAACCACTAGACGTTCTGTCTCCCTATTTATTTCTTTAAATTTATATAATGTAGCTCTAGGCACCCATTCATAGTCTGGGTGCCTATCATAGGTAAACACACAAAATACAAAAGGACTGCTCACAGATGTAATTACCCCATCCTTCAAACCACTTCCTCAATACACTGAGAAGAGAGAAGGAAACATGGGGTTTGCAGCATGCCTGACACGTTAATAAATCCAGGTTCTGGCAGACAAAGAGTTTGTAATCTTGACAAACTGAAAATCTGTCTAACATTCGGGTATTGTACGCACCAAATGTGCAGAGAATTTCCCTACTTTTCTAATCTTTGTCAGATTTTTTTAAAAAAAGACACATGATTAACCCACTGTGTGACATTCTTTATAAACACTGTTAGCGTCTTAATTTGGCTCTCAGAATAAACATTGCTGCTTGGGGAAAAAAATAAAATATTACAATGGTTGATAAACAATCACTAGTTGGTAAATAGTCGAAATGACAAATGATATGTAAAAAAGTCAATAAATGGCATATTTAATGAGTCAAACCTACATAAGAATATTTGTCATAATTCAGAATACTTCCAGTTTGTTAATAATCACTGTACAATTCATCCAATATTACTACAGCATCCAATAGCAATTTGGTATTGCATATATCTATATATATGGCTTTTGGACATTGAAGTAATACTGGATTAATTATAAAGTGATATATATATATATATACACACACACACACACACACAGTATCTAGGTATATATAACATACTAATCAGCATAGTATGTGAACTTCTGAAGAGAAATATGGGAATAACTCCTCCCTATTACAAGCAGCTAATGGAATTTATTTTGTCCTTGTGACATAAATTTGAAAGAATATGTGCCAACTAGAATAACAGGTGGGTCTATTTTTTGATATTTGAATTTCTGCAGTTTTCTTAACTGATGTTCATATTACATAATTGCATATTTAAGTATTCTTTTAAGTATTCCTTGTATGTTGTATATTTTAAAAACAGATACACATTATTATATATACTTATTACTTATGTATTCACACACATTATTTATACACATATACTATATACATATTAATCATGATAAACACAGAACTGATCGGGCTGCAATTGAAGTCAATTGCAAAGCTCTTTGTGAATTCAGTGAAAACAGGATCAACCCTCTTATGTCTCTTTTTGGTTATGTTTACTTTAAAAACATCAGAGTGGGTTGAAGAATAGTCTTCTTTAAAGGGTCTCTCAATGCAGATTTGATTATTAAGACATGATATCAATATGATTTCCTGGGGGTAAAAGGAGACCAAATTTGGCCAAAAGGCTTCAATCTCTGTTTTGTAGTTGTTTTTATTCAGTTTTCTTAAAAGAATCCAAATTGCAAAGATAAGGCCATCTTATATATAAGTCTTATGATATATATTTAACGTCTCTATTATTTTTTAGCTTTAAAGAGCAGTCGTTCATGTGAATCACAGCAGAGTTTAGATAGTATGTCCCTTCATGCAGAAAATGCATTATATCAGTATGCGATAATTATCAGAACTCTTTGGCATAGAGAATATTAATTTATTGTCTTGAATAATAAAACAAGTGTTATTCAATCAGTTTCCAAAATTAAACATTAAATAGACTAGTGTTTAAATGCTTAAATCTTGAACACTCACCAAATGCATTTTGGACAAAGGAGGCAATTTAATCTAAACTCTGTATTCCAAATTTTATATCATTTACCTTCTTAAGATTTTCCTTTATTTCTGCCTTCAGTGTTAGTTAGGAGTAACTGACAGTTAATATATTCAGAGCTCTCCATGGTAAAAGCAATTAGCGTATTACGTTGGAAAATCAGAACCAGTGTTGCTGGAAATGTCTGATTCCACAGAATTGGACAGAGCAGCTGCGGAGCGAAAGAAAAAAAAGGTGATGATAACAGTGCTCAATTTGTACCAGGGCTGGCCAGGGCTAAGTCCCAGCATCTTTGGCTTGGCAGTTCATAGCCCCGGCACCTCTGGGCTTGCCACATCAGTTATGAAAGTAAAACAATTTCTTGAGCCCCACACCTAGGCTTTCGTTACAAATTAAGCACTGTACGATATCAGCCATCTCCTTTCACCTTCATCTAATGATTTTACTACATTACTCTCTCTAAGGAAAACAAAACAAACAAACACCCTATAGATATTAACTGAAATGCTAAATAAACATGATAAAATTGTAAATTGAAAAGACATTACTTTTTGTTTAAGAATATACTTATTTCCCATGCACTATTTTTGGGGGATGTTTTTCATATTTTTACTTGAAAATACACACTTCTCAATAGCTTTATGTTCATGAAAAAGGACAGGTCTTATTTAGTTCTGTTGGTAACAGTATTAGATTATTATACTTAATGCATAATATGTATTTGATACATCTTTTAATCACAAAACGTTTCTCAGACCACAGATTGTGCTTTCTTTTCTGTTTTGAAAGCACTTTCCATACCACGTGAACTACTGAAAATAAACGATAACGAAACACTTTTCTATAATATTATATGCTACTTATGTCTCTGGATTTTTCTCTGAAAATTAAAAGGCTTCTTCAAAAGTAACTTCTCATCCAATACTAGTTGTAAAAAATGTATCATCCTTAATATAACAACTTTGGTATTTCTCTATTCTGAAGCTATTCACAAACATGATGCTTGATCTACATTTAATGAAAGTGTCAGTTCTTTAGCAAATAAGAACATTTCTAAATTCAGCCAACTTTGAAATTTTTTTAATGTTCTGATTCATTTTAGGGTTTTTTTTAAATGGCTCTGGGCATAATGGTTGTAAATAATATTAACAGAATTCTGCCTTTCATTTATTCACATAGTTTAACATGCTCATCAAAGAGTAATTAAACAGGTAAAATCAATAGCATATGGAATGTTTCTTAAAGTATAAAAACCCTGGTTCACAAAAACAACCACAACCACTACATGAAATGAACTGAATAGTTAGTTTAAAATAAAATTTAAGTAGATCTACAATTTTTTCACTTTTTCTTTTGTTATGGAAATATTTGTGTTTTAAAATTAAACTTTAAAAAGACCACAAGAAACTACTAAAATACACCATTATACTTAGGAGATTAAAATATGGCCAGTGTTTTGGAGAGGACAGAAACCGGTGTCACTTCCACGGTAGGAAGAGACATGATGACATTATGCAATCTTACCTTTTTATAACATTTAAGGGTGCCAGTAGGAGGTGCAGCCAGGAGCTGTTTTTGGTGTTACGCACACACCTCCCTAAAACATCCCATTGACATTCTACCTGCTTTCTGCATGCGGACTATTTACAAGCTTCCTCTTACAAAGTCATTACTTTAGGAGTGGGTTCAAAAACAACCCATATCCAGGACTGGAGGACAGGTCACAAGGTCTCTTGCATTACACGCACGGAGTGTAAATGGCAAATATCATCAGTTGATGTTTATGCCATATGTTCTCGGTCTCTTCACATACCATCACCGCAGAGCCAGACCCGTACAGATTCACTCCAAGGAACCCTACAAAGGAGGAGGTCCCAATCCAGTTAGGCAAATTGTGCAAAAAAAATGGATATACATCGACGAAATATCAGAATGGTTAATTTTACAAGAGAACAATGGGAAATTGTGCTTTGGTCTAAAAGGTCAAAAAATAATCTCCAAATAATCAGTGTTGTCAAACTCAAAACACAGAGACTCACATAATGCGTTTCATTTAAAATTTCTGTTCCTGATCGAATCAGACATTTTCAGAAGATTTGCGACCTCCCAGTAATTCAATTATTGAGAAAATAAATGACTGTAAAAATAATTACTGCTATGTCGTTAAATGGAATTGCATTCAACAGTGTTAATATATTGTTCATTAAATATATGAACAGTATTTAGCATGAGACACGGAACAGTGATTCTGACCCAACGGCATAAGGGAACAAAAAGCTGTGCATTTTTACACCATATTTAGAAAGTTGTCTCATCAATCTTTCCTCTTGGCCATTTCCTGCTCATAGAAATCACTCCTAAAAACAAGCTTTTCCTCTTTATACACGGGATAGAACTTTGGTTACTCTTCTCTGGATGTCAAAATTACTGGCTCTCTCATATTTTATGTTGTTCCAAGATTCAGCCATGAAAAAATGCTATTGTCCTTCCCCCATCCCAAAACTGCAAACTGCCCTTTGATAGAGTAATAAAGGAGCTGCTGTCCCTCGTCCAAAGATCAATATAACCCGACTGTGCCTGCGCTCTCTAAGGTGCGTAGAACTCTGGAGTCAATCCGCTCACTCCCTTTACAGCTAGTTTCCAGCTGTTCAGCTTGCCCGCCCCTTTAAGCTCTTGGGAAAAGCAAGTTATTTTTTAGCCTTATTTAGTAACAGTTGTTGGGAGCCCATAAACCTTCCACAACATGGCCGGCATTTTGCAGCTTACAAGATTTTATTACCGAAGATGCCACTTCCAAAATTATGATTTATTTAAAATATAAAAGCAGACGCTGTGCTAAACTGGTGTGTGAGTTTCCATGATTGACTGTTCATGAAACATAGTTTTATAATGCGTAAAGTTTACACCAAGCTGAGTACCGAAGTGTCCCTAACTATCTTTTGTACCTTTCGTTCTCATTATCTGCTTTTCTGTCTCCTAAGTATCAGAGGGGTAGCCATGTTAGTCTGAATCTGTAAAAAGCAACAGAGGGTCCTGTGGCACCTTTAAGACTAACAGAAGTATTGGGAGCATAAGCTTTTGTGGGTAAGAACCTCACTTCTTCAGATGCAAGAAGTCAAAGCCTCTGTTCAAATGCTACTAGCATCTGAAGAAGTGAGGTTCTTACCTCCCAATACTTCTGTTAGTCTTAAAGGTGCCACAGGACCCTCTGTTGCTGTCTCCTAAGTGTCACTTATTGCAAAACACCTCACACGATATCGCTCCAAAGAAGAAAACTATTCACCTAATTTAGGACTTCGCTCCCACTAAGGAGTCATATCTCTAGAAGTTGGATGGGAGTGTTATTAAAAAGGGGGAGTGCCTAACAGAGTGTTTCTCTGCATGCACTCAACTTCATCGGTGGAAAACAGCCTAACATTCTATGGGAGGAAAGGTTTCAGAGTAGCAGCCGTGTTAGTCTGTATCCACAAAAAGAAAAGGGGTACTAGTGGTACCTTAGAGACTAACAAATTTATTATCATATGCATCCGAAGAAGTGGGCTGTAGTCCACGAAAGCTTATGCTCTAATAAATTTGTTTGTCTCTAAGGTGCCACAAGTACTCCTGTTCTTTTTATGGGAGGAAAGGCAATTAGCAAGGCCTAAAGCACTTTCTAAAGCTTCACTGTGTCTCTCCACTCAATCTAACGTATTTCTCCTCACTTTATCCTCTGTATATATCAGGGGTCGGCAACCTTTCAGAAGTGGTGTGCCGAGTCTTCATTTACTCACTGGAATTTAAGGTATCGCATGCCAGTAATACATTTTAACGTTTTTAGAAGGTCTCTTTCTATAAGTCTATAATATAGAACTAAACTATTGTTGTATGTAAAGTAAACAAGGTTTTAAAAATGTTTAAGAAGCTTCATTTAAAATTAAATTGAAATGCAGAGCCCCCCGGACCGGTGGCCAGGACCCTGGCAGTGTGAGTGCCACTGAAAATCAGTTTGTGTGCAATAGGTTGCCTACCCCGGTATATATACTGTACTAAGTGGGACGCGGAGATGCAAGTCAGCTTTTGTTTAAATTTGAATGATCTTGATCAAAAATCAAAGCAACCATGAATCTGTTCCATGTAAACCTCTCTAAAAACACAGGAAACACCTACAGAGTGCCTAGCCAGAAACTAGGGTCAAGGTCTTTATGTCCAGCAACAAAACCAATCCTCACCACTGCCTGTCTATGACTCGCAACTGAATACCGCGGGCTCCTTCTTGCTTCCAGCTGGTCAGCCAGTCTGTAGCATGGGTGAGTCCAGCAATGTGTTTATTATATCAACCCTGGTTGTGTTTCTCCTACCAAGCCAAAATGGGTGCATGACAGAGTAAAGCAACACAAGTAACGTAAGCAATTTGATTGCAGAAAATGTTATCCAGTATGAAGGCCGTGCCTGGTGTAGTTAGTCTAGTACAGGCAAAGATTCAACTGTTCAACTGTATAGATGTCCTCGACCGTTGTCCAGATTTTCACCTATTGTAAACCATTTCCATTTCACTCAGTACCTAGGGCAAAAAACGGCCCTAAATCTAGGATTGCCAATTGTCTAACCGTGCAAACCCAAAGACATTTGCCCCGCCCCTTCCATGAGGCCCCACTCCTGCTCACTCGATCCCCTCTTCCTCCGTCGCCTGCTCTCCCCCACCCTCAGTCACTTTCACCAGGCTGGGGTGGGGGCATGGGAGGGAGTGCGGGGTGCAGGCTCTGGCCTGAGGCAGGGGGTTGGGGTGCAGGAGGGGGTGAGGAGTGTGGGCTCTGGGAGGGAATTTGGGTGTGGGCTCTGGGCTGGGGCAGGGGGTCGGGATGCAGGAGGCGGTGTGGGTTCTCGTAGGGAGTTTGGGTGTGGGAGGGGGCTCTAGGCTGAGCCTGGGGCAAGGGTTGGGGTATGGGAGGGGGTGCAGGCTCTGGGAGGGAGTTTGGGTGCAGGCCCTAGGCTGGGCAGGTGGTTGGGATGCAGGGGGTTGGGGTGCAGTTCCCGGCCAATGGGAGCTGCAGAGTCGGCACTCAGGGTGGTGGCAGCGTGCGGAGATCCCCATCCCCCCGGCCCCAGGGGCTGCAGGGATGGTACTGGCTGCTTCTGGGAACGGCACGGAGCCAAGGCAGGTAAGAGAGCCTACCTTAGCTCCGCTGCCGCACCACACTATTAGCTCCCCAAATCTCCCAGTTGGCTGAAGTAGCCTCTGGGAGATAGAGCATGATTCCAGGAGACTACTGGTGAAAACAGGAAGGTTGGCAACCCTCGCCAAATCACAACATTTCAGATAATCTGGCAAACTTCACTGTTGTGGAATGTTGTCTCTTTGCCTAGCTACTGAATTCAAACACATCTGTGCTGAACTACAGAGGCTGGTTTTATCCCATTGTAGAGAGATCTGCCCCTCAGAATACAACAGTGTAAAACTGCATTACAATGCCTCTTTCCATTCCTTTAAAAGGATGACAAAATTACCCTGCAAGACTCCCTGCTTTGTTTTATTTTTGAAAGCTAATCAAGTTGAGAGATGGATTAGTGACCGAACAGCCCCATAATCCTTGCTGTGTAAAGTTAGACCTGGGAGCCATTTCACTGTTTTCAGATGGGAATTGTGGTCTAGTCTCAACAACATCCACACATATGGTATTCCAGCATGTGTGCCCTTCTGTTAGGGTAATATGGCGCTTGCAGGAGTTGATTAGACTCTGGCCCAAGGGAGTTCACAGGCTCTTCTTCAATTGCAGTGGATGTAAGAGAAAGTAATTAAGACCACCTGTAGTGTGAACAAAATGGAAGACGAAGTAATGCAGTACAGGACAAACTGAATCCGGCAGAGTAGAAGGCACAAATGGAGAAGTCAGTCAGCCAAAGGCAGTACAATCAGCGGGTGAAGAGCAGTGGTTGTATGTGGGACACCACACTATTCCCTGTGTAACACTCGGAAAGCAAGAAACTTTGCCCCTCTTGTTCTGCCTTCTCTTCCACACCCTCCAGAGTTAAACTGCATGCAGAGTAACATCAAAGCTGACTGATTCACAGGTCAGAAAATTTTGCTGAATATATTTTGCATGATTTTCCAGTTTGGAGGGACAGTATTATGCAGTATATTCTCTCGCAAACCCAAAGTCTGGAGGAAATATAAGACCTTATACTTCAGGGCATAAGGCACCCTTTGAATAATGGGAGTTAGGATGAAATTTCCCTATTGGCATGTAATACCATGCCTACTTCAAAGTTTACTTCACCTTCTTCTGAAGCATTTGGTACCGGCCACTGTCAGAGAGAGGATAGTGGGCTGGACAGAATGATGGTATGATCCACTATAGGAATTCTTATGTTCCTATCGTACATATAAGCTTGGAAGAATTTGTTTTTATTTATAACTCTGATGCATAACGTCAATGTTTAATTTTAAGCTTTTTTCAATTTTTATCAATTTAAATTTATTCAAATTAAATTTTTCAGGGTGGGAAATTATGGGGGGTGGGGTCAGACAATTATTTAATAACACAGACCCTGAGATTCAAAAAATTAAAGCTTTATAACAATTAAAACAAACTGTCAACATCATATGTCAAAATATACAAAATAAACAGCCTTAAATCAAACTCTAATAAGGTCTTAAGCAGCATTTTTCTTACTTTGCCTATTGGTAAATTTTGATTGTTATTGATGAAAATATTTTTTGTTTTGTGTGTGTACGGTGAAATCAACATTTATCTATATTTACTGATAAAAATCTATCATTCCAAGCATGAGTATATATATTGTATGTCGTTCCTTTGAAAAAAATCACAGTAAAAATGTACTAGTCTTCAGATTGTAATTGGGTTTGATCCAAAGTGAGCCCAGCTCCAATTTTAACCTCAATTAATCGATTCGTTATAAAGAAAGAGAGAAGAGGGAAGGGAATACTCCAAGCAAATTTCATGTCGAACAGTCACACACAGCACAGCACACAGTCATACTCTCATTGAGTGGTTATTCTCTAGACTTTCTTATAGTAAGAGACTCAAACAGATTTTTTACAAATATTAATAGCCTTTCTGGGGTCAATATCGTACCCTGGGCTAGTCTGTCCATGGGACGGCAACTCAGCTGCCTTAAAAAAACCTCAGACAGACTAATTCCTCATCTAACTTGCTTACAACATACATAGAATCATAGACTTTAAGGTCAGAAGGGACCATTATGATCATCTAGTCTGACCTCCTGCACAATGCAGGCCACAGAATCTCACCCACCCACTCCTGTATCAAACCTATGTCTGAGCCATTGCAGTCCTCAAATCATGGTTTAAAGACTTCAAGGTGCAGAGAATCTTCCAGCAAGTGACCTGTGCCCCCCGCTGCAGAGGAAGGCGAAAAACCCCCAGGGCCTCTGCCAATCTGTCCTGGAGGAAAATTCCTTCCTGACCCCAAATACAGGAAAGCAAGAGGGCTTTCTTATGTGTCAATACCCCACGTCGGAAATAGCAAACTAGAAATACCATCTAGAGGATTGATAGTGTAACAACAGACATTGTTACATATGTGAACAGGGCCCATACCTGCGCTCAGGGACACAGGCCGAACTCACATTTAAGTAGTCTGTCAAATTTGCTTAAAGAAGAAGAAATTGGAGATGGAAAATACCATTCAGATCCATTTAGACCATCCACAGACAAAACTATGGACTGCAGCAGTTACAACCACTGCAAGCTCTCAGGGCCACATATTCCGTCTCCTCTGAGCTACGAGGTTGGGATTGTATATAATGTAATAGTAATAATACCTAGCTCTTATATAAATAACTCTATTCATTGGTAGATAACAACATGCTTTACAAAGGAGGTCAGTATTATTATTCCCATTTCACAGATGGGAAAACTGAGGCACAAAGCAGTAAAATGACTTGCCTAAGGTCACTCAGCAGGCCAGTGGCAAATCAGGAATAGAAATTGAGAGCTCTCTCCACTAAGCCATACTACCTCCAGGTAATCTACAGTGGAAACTTGGTGACATTCTATAGCCTATGTTATACTGGAGGTCAGAAGAGATGATCTAATGGACCCTTCTAGCCTTAAAATCTATGAATTTATTCAGTTATGTTTATACAAACTGAAACAGAAGTCTTAAATTATCAAGTTTCAGAGTAGCATCCGTGTTAGTCTGTATCCGCAAAAAGAACAGGAGTACTTGTGGCACCTTAGAGACTAACAATTTTATTTGAGCATAAGCTTTCATGGGCTACGCTACAGCCCACTTCATGAAGTGGGCTGTAGCCCACAAAAGCTTATAAAATAAATTTGTTAGTCTCTAAGGTGCCACAAGTACTCCTGTTCTTTTTAAATTAATAATTGACCAACAGACAATTAAGCAGATCTGCAAGATTCCTTCTGCTGACCTGACCCCCATATGCTGTCCCTGTGGCTACTACAACACTTAGTAAACAATAATTAATATTAGGAAAATATTTAATGTATTTTTAGTGTGACTTAGCAACTGAAAACAAGTAGAGTTAACACCACATGATCAATCAGCTCTCCATGGACCACCAGCAAGTGCTCCCAGGATCACAGGTGGAGACTGTTACTTTGGAGAAACCAATTCTCTAAACTTTCCTATTAACTATCTGTTCCCATCTAAGGCCAGGAGAAGGTCATCAACAAGTGACATCACAGCACCGTCTTTACCATGGCCCAGCGTGAAATCAGATTTTGCAGTAATCAAGATGTTGGCAGAAGGCAGGGGCTGCTGGAGCTTGCAACCATCACCTGCTTAATAAACGTTCCAAGAAAAACAAGTCTGGAAACTGGTAGTTGGCTAGGCAGGATTAAACACAAGCTTTTCCAGGATTCAGGGTGTTAGCAGTTTGCAATTTCGGCAGGAAGATGGAAGCACAGATAATCTTAATTATCATGGAACCAAATGTTCACTAGCCATGAAATGCAAGTGTCTGTTTCCTAGGTAGCCAGATGGACAGTCCTCAGAGCTTCTGATTGGATGACTGGCCCAAATTCCATCAAGGTCGGACATTCTTCCTAATTCTGATACTGTTTGCCTTTATCTCAGTGAGACTCTCTGGTTCCATCAGTTTTGTCCCTGAAGTAGGATGAGTGGTCTTTCCTGCAGGGCTGGGGAGTGTTTAGTCTCCCGTTCACAGCACAAAACATTTCTAGTGATCATGATCTGGACTAAGTAACTGTGTCTGAAAAGAAAATAATAGTTTCCTTTTGACTGCAGATGATATCTGTAAATAGGCCCCAGTTTCTCCATGGATTGAGACTGAGTGTCACAGGGAATCTATGCCTTCTTGCTTCATTTTACATAGTTTGCTGGAGAACCATAATTACATTGTTTGTTACACCTTACCAATAGTTTAAATCAACAGATGGATGTGGTCACACTGTCTGGAGTGGTTCATGACTGAGTGCCAACCTCAAGGCAGACTGTCATGAAGCAGGACAGACAACCCAAAATGGTGGTATGTTCTATTATTAGATTTCACCAACCCAGTAACAAATGTGAATTCCTGAAGCACTGTAACAGTCTTACCATGGAGTCACAGACAATCCCCATGGGCATGCCAGTCTCTCTTGCCACCCAGGCAAGCTGGACTTAGTGATAGTTGGCTGCTATATACCAAAGATCACAAAAGATTCAGGTTGCTTCCAGTACCAAGAGACCAGTCACTTACCCTGGGTCAATTTGTACCTCAGATCTCACTCCAAAGACAATGCTCGTAGCCAATTCTATAATAAATTAACTAAGGATTTAACTAGGAAAAAGAAATGAGAGAGTTATTTATAGGTTAAAGCAGGCAAACGTATATATGCAAATGATTACAGTCTATGGTTCCAAAAGGTGACAGAGTTGAAGCACTCAATGTTTTTTAGGACTAACCCAGGTTGACCCTGGGGATCTCTGCTTCTGTTTTGTAGCTCCAGCCCTGTGAGAGTCCAAACAGCAAAAGAGATTAAAAGCTTGCCTGTCTGCTATCTTTATTTCCTTCTTCCAGAGTTCAAGCTGATGGGATGGAAAAAAACATGTAGCCGCTTCATGGGTGTGAAGGGGCAGTTAGCAAGGTCTTTGTATTGTGATGTCCCACAATGGCCCTTTTAGATTTGACAGCCTTGATGAGCAGAAGACAATCCCTCCTGACAGGTTCAGCGTTCCAGAGCAAACATTTTTACAGTTATAAAGCAAAAACTTACAGATGACCTTATCATACGTGATAAAGGTTTTATAAGTGAGGTTCATACATGCAGCAACTTTCAAGAATTCCATAAAGTATAAACACATTGTTATAAGTCCAATACCAGTCTTAACACACAGGTGAAACACTCTGGTTTCCAGCAATGAATTTGTCAGTGCTTGGCTGAGGCCAAGAGCCAACACCCAATTTACCAGCATCACAGATGTCGTGTGTCATTAGTTCACTATGTTCTATTGGGAGGACAGGATTTGCCCTCTGAAGTCGAATGGGACCAAGGGCTTCTGGAAATGAACTAGTTTAGCTGATGCATTGAAATAGTGACAGCAGCTCCCTCAGAACTCTGTTTTGAGGAGGGAACCGTCTGTTCAGGCGTGTGGAATGCTGTGCACACTTCTGGTGCTCAACCTCAAGTTGAAGAGGTGGTCTGTGTTGTGTGTGCCAGGCTGTGTGGCACAAATTGGAGATAACTTAGAAGAAAAGTCCATGGGCATAGGCAGCGCATGAGTCTTCTGTTTGGGGAGGCTTACACGTGAGCGCCAGAAGCTGCCTAGTGCCTGGACCATGGCCCTGCCCCTGAGGCCCCACTCCGCCTCTTCCCCGGAGGCCCCACCCTTGTTTTGCCTCTTCCACCCCTTCCCCCGAACCTCCCCACCCACTCCTCTCTGTCTCTTCCCCATGTTCTCCTTTGATGCTCCCAGTATTTGATTGCTGTTTTGTCATTTCCATCACTAGCTCCATTGCAGCTTGTGGCGAATGCTGCAGTACTGAGGAAAGTGATGCCAAGGAGGAAAGACACAACTATCTACATGCTTTGGAGTGCCTACATCGTTATGGCAGACTCCACCAAGGTGGTGGACAGGAGGGTGACAGACAGACTGGCATCATAGTACTCCCTTCTTCAGTGCACTTCACATTTTCTTCTTATGAAGAGTGCTGATCTGGAGCTGAGAATACGGGAAGCATAGTGGAGGGCTTTTCAGCCACCCAAATCTCAGATGAGGAGAGGGTGAGAGAGAAAGCAACGAACGATGTATGGGGTTTTAAACCTGATTCTGCAGTTTGAAGGTTTGAGAGGTTTGAAAGCAGGACTAGAGGCAGATTTAGAGCTGCCCTAAGAAGATAACACAGGGGTTAAACAGAAGACAGAAATATCAAGGCATATGTGAGCAAGGTGATTAATGACAAAACATTGTGTTTTTAAAAAACTAATCTGAAGAAAACGTTGTGGAAGTATCTAAGCAGGCTTTCTTATCAGCTGAAACGAAAGATGAACTGCCTGACAGTTTACTACAAGAAACCTTGATTTTCAATGCGGACGTGAATATATAGATCAGGCTTATAAAACTGCAAGAGCCGTGCCAGAAACTTAGAAAACCAAACCAAACCAATCCTATGTCCATCATTTCAATAACTGTCATACTGTGATTGTTCCAGAGGGCACTTATGCTGATAAAGACTGCAAAATCTGAGGAGTAACTCATTCAATGTGTAATTCTCACATTTTCCCACCTGTTGCTAAAGTCATTTAAGAATTTATTACCTGGGATCACACATATTCAACCAAGGAGTCTTCTCCAAAGAAATCAGAAAACGAATAGGGATAGCTCGCTCAGCCATAGGCTCCCACATGAAAGCTTGAAAGATCGGTGGCATCTCACAATGTAAGAAGGTTTGATTGGTGAAAAGTTTGGTTTTTTTCCCATAGAGACTCAGACTTATGGATGTGAATTCTGGGAAACTAATGCTTTTGACAAGAAGAAAATTGAAGCCTTGGAGATGTGGTGCTGGCAAACACTCTTGTGTATCTTGTGGATGGGAAAGATGACAAATGCTTACATTAGAAATATTATGGGAGGGAAGCGGACTCTGCTGTCAGAAATCCCAGCAAGAAGATGGATGGATAGTGTGCAGCAGATCGCAGAGAGGTCAACTGCTGAGTGTGTGAAGTTATCGATGGATCAAGAAGACTTCTGAAAGTTCTGCTCTGAGGTCACCAGTATTCAGACCTGAATAAATGGACTTTGCTTATTTATTTACTTAGCTAAAGTCAAACCAAACTGCATTATCTTCTTTATTTAAAAGAAAAAAAAGGACAAGGTATTCATGATTTATGTTAGTACTGTGCAAAACGGAGGAGTTTTTAATGGAAAGGATTATGAGCAAATTAAAGTTTACCTGCATTCTTTGTAATCCAGCCAGACTGAACTGAGATGAATTAACAGAGAATTGACAAAGTGACCCAATATGCTTTATGAAAACATAAAAGGATCAACTGACTCCTCTGCACCATAAAAACATCAGAAGATTATTGTCTTTATTTAGTATTACAAAAGACATAATTGAGGAAAAATTCATTTGTTAATTTGTTTTATTATCTTCCCTTCTTCACACTTACCAGTTAATTGAGTGAATTAGGGGGAAAAAAAGCCCCTCACGTTCATTCCATAATCTCGAGCATCAAATCATTTCCTTTTTCCCAGGCTGTCAATCAGTTTATTAGGATTTATATTTCAATTAGACTTATTCACAGTTATGATTGTTTCTTATTATTCACGTTTGTGAACGTGAAACTGAAAAGTCATGTTATCGTCTCCTGTAATGTAATTGATGTTCTAGTTACTACTGCTTATAATATAAGACAGGGATCTGCAACCTTTGGCGCTCGGCCCATCAGGGAAAGCCCCTGGCGGGCTGGGACGGTTTGTTTACCTGCAGCATCTGCAGGTTCAGCCGATCGCAGCTTCCACTGGCCACAGTTCGCCGTTTCAGGCCAACAGGGGCTGCGGGAAGGGTGGCCAGCACATCCCTCAGCCCGCGCTGCTTCCCATAGCCCCCATTGGCCTGGAACGGCGAACCATGGCCAGTTGGAGCTGCGATTGGCTGAACCTGCGGACGCTGCAGGTAAACAAACTGTCCCGGCCCGCCAGCGGCTTTCCCTGATGGGCGGAGTGCCAAAGGCTGCCGATCCCTGATATAAGAGATGGTTTGGATGATACATGATGTATTACAAACAGCATTTTGCAGGTGCAAAGTTGAAAGGATAAATGAACTTTGTGCTAACTGAAATGTGAATAAAAGCAGGCTTTCCTTAAAAAAAAACAATACTCGTGATGTAAGGATCTGATCCTATAACCCTTATCTGTGGGAGCAGTCCCACTGAAGTCAGTGAGATCAACCTGGGAATATGGGTTTCTCTTGGCAGTAGTTAGTTGTTGGAGGATTATTCCCCAAGAGTATAATCTGAAAGTCATACATATCTTCCCATTTTGCATTCCCTTTCTCTCAAGAAGGGATAATAAAATATCCCAAGGTCCTAGTATTGTCATTTCTCTCCCTGTTTGTGTCTAATGCCATTTTTACCTCATTCATACCACAGAATTTTAATTTATTTTGTGTGGTGTCTTTGTTTTTAAGCCACCTTGCAATTTGATTAAAAGGGACAACATCAAAATAAAAATACGGGTCAGATCCCAGCCATTAAATGTCAGCTTAGATCAAATGAGGCAATGTTAATTTACACCAGCTGAGGTGCTGGGGTCACCTGCTTCTTTTATTCTCCCCCTGGTAACTCTCCATTCGGCGATGCCTCAGAGGGGCAAGAAGAGTCACATGCCCCTCCCCGGACATCTGGAGGTGGAGCACATTTCTACCACTTGAAATTGGAGCGCAGCTGCAGACAGGTGTGCATGGAAAAGGTGCCAGCAGCTAGCTATCCCGCTGATCCACACTAGATGGTGCCTAGAGCAGGGAAGGGAGACTGGGCTGTCAGCCCAGCTCTCTGCCAGAGGGGGCATGGGGAAGCTTTTCTGTGTGTCCCCTTTTGGTCCCGCAGCCGCTCCTGTTACCTGCTGCTCAGGTACATGCCTGGACTAGCTTGCCTGAGTGCCACTGCCTGGGGTGAGCAAAGGGAGCTTGGGGAGTCGGGGCAATGGGAGGGAAGGAAGGGGATCCAGGGGAGGTCAGGACCCATGGGGGATGGGGGAATTATATGGGGAGGGCTGGGGGAGGCAGCAGGGGCCGGGAGCCATCGGGGGGATGTTAGAATCTTTGGGGGACTCTTTAACCATACATTTCTGAATAACGCAAACGGGTTTATTTTAGATAGATAGGTGACATTTTTCAGGTTGTGTAAGGGAAGGATTGGGGAGAGAGGTTCTTATTTTTTTTCCCCCTGATTTGTTTGTCCATCCCTTAGTACATTATTGGAGCACAATGAATCTCATTGGGTGGAGCAGATGAAAAGAATAACTCAGATTTATTGGGTAATACACGGTGCTGTTAAATAGTGAAAAATACTGTCCCGGCTTCTTATAGACCAGCCGGGGAGGAGTCACGTGGGGAGGTCACATGTCCTCCCCTTTAGCTGGTGTCCCCCCAGTATGGCCCCCCACCAGTCGCCTCAAGAGGATTGCTGAGTGCTGGTCATTCAACATTGTCTCTGGCCTCGCACAGACATGACAACACTACTAGTTCATGGTGGATCCACGTACATACACATTTTCCATGACACAGTAATTTCACGATACAGTTTCATAAAAACATCCAAAATCCAGAAGTGGCATAGACAAGACCCCCACTTTGTCAGTGGCCCCAAATTCTTAAAATAACCTGACTTGGTTTAGCAGTAACATCTCACTGAACCTGAAATAATTTGAAATCTGGTTTATTTTTTCACTGTTTGTTTTGGGGGCAGTTTGTGTTTCACGAAGTTTGGACCACGAAACTCAGAGGGGTCCGTTTTATTTTTTGGTTTTCCTGCATGAAGCATAAGGCTATTGTGTTAGAGATTGCAGGAGGTGCAGGTTTAATTCCAAATACAAACCTATTTTAAAGTAATGTGATTTAAATTCATGACATTTCTCATTAATTAGTTTGTGTAAAAAAATTGTAAGTTTGTATTTTGGGCTTACGTTACTTTTTGGTCCTTTAAATGCCACATTAATAAAGACTATGCCTTATAAAGAAACTTGTTCCTTAAAATAATAATTCCACTTCTCACAATTGCTTTTAGTTCAACACTTCACTTACGTGCCAATTGGCTGATATTGCCACCCAGTGCTTTTATGGTGATTAACAGCTTAAGAAAGGAGACACCGAAGTATTGGAGAATCAGTTCAGCTTTTGCTAAGGGGATACAGGTAAGGAGCTTTCATTAGAAAACAAGTTCAATTAACAAGACGATGCTGTCAAAAATAACCAACTAAGGAGGGAAGAAATTAAATGAGCTCTTAGGATTTTATTTGAATATTCTTGCTGATACAAAGGCTTCCCAGATCACCTCTGGACTCCCAGTTGCTGAAAGCAATTCATCTGGACGATATATCATAAAGAAGTGCAGACACCAATTTGCCAAGTCCAAAGAAAGACTTCATGAGAAGTTCCCATCATTGCAAATGAAAAAAGGACTGACTGCGACCCTCTCACCTACCCTGCATTTGAAGCACTGGTAGTAACATGGGCCTGACTCCAGGCAATATTTTGTTTCCCCAGCCATTTAGGAACTAATAAGGATTGACAGACTGAGGGCTACAGAGTTTAGTTTAATAGCAAAACCATAATTATTTTCAGATGTTGTAATATGCTCAGTATATTGTACACAGAAAGCTTCATGCTTAATATAGGTCACGAAAGCTTTGCAAGCATCTGAAAGGCTGACTAAAATTTTGGTCATTACCTGATACAAAGCAAATAAGGGATGGGAGAATGATCAAACCAATTATTTTCCACTCTATGCAAATTCACCTATGTAGACAGACAGAAAGGAGTTCAGAGAAGAACAACAAAAATGACCAAAGGGCTAGGGAGACTGAGACTAAATGTAAACCTTTAACCCCACTCCTGTAATCAAATCCACCTGGGCAGAGCCCTTCTGACTTCAGGGAGGCTCTGCCTTCAGGAATACAATTGCAGGATTGACGTTTATGTACTACTAGACTAAGTAAAAAATAATTGCTGTTAAATAATTCCTCTCCCTCCACGGGTAACTGTGACAGAATGCATCCCGGTATTCATACCCTACACACCTTTGTGATAATCTTTGTACAAAATATGCCTTGTAAGTTATCATTTGAAAACTAACTTGCTGGTCATTATATGTGAAGTTATCAACATTGTACGTGAAGTTATGAACTTAAGCTGAAATCATGACTGAAGTGTGTTTCCCAGACGAGTCTGGGGAGTGGGTCAACCTGTTTCTCAGACAAGAGTTGACACCTCTAGCCTGGTGTCATTAAAGTGGAGGGGCCCATCACCTATCAAGTGGCCATTCTTCGGCAAGGAAGCGGGACAGGAACACACAGATCTGCATCTACAAACAACTTAGCAAGCCTCTCCCCCACCAGGTGCCATGTCTCCTTGCTCTCAGCTGGAAAGAACCGTATCTAGGGGTCACTCTCAGGAAAATGCATCGCAAAGGGAGTCTGTGACGGGCAAAAAACACCCCAGTTTCTCTCTCCCTATCCATCTCTCTCTGTTTACCTAAGAAGACAAAAGAAACAGCTATTGGACTTTGGGATCAGATCCCAGCCTGAGAGTTTGGTCAGCAGTGTACTGAAAATGTGGTAAGAACTTTACCTTGAACCAAGTCTAATTTGTTAAGTCCAGAAAGCATTTTATCTTTATTTCTCTTGTAACCATTTCTGACTTTAATGCCTCATTACCTGTACTCACTTAAAATCTCTCACTTTATAGCTAAATGAACTTGTTTTGTTGTTTAATTAAAATGAGTCCAGTGTTGTGGCTTGGTTGGGTAACTCCCTTTAGGGCAGCAGACAGTGGTATGTTGAGCTCCTGAGAGGGGCAATGGACCTAATAAATCTGGACTGCCCAGGAGAGAGATGAACAGTGCAGAACATGTGTTTTTGTGGGGAAATCTGGGACTGGGAATGTGTTGGGGTCACCCTGCAAGTAGTAACCACGGCTGCCGGAAGCCAGAGGGTGGCTGGTGTTTGCTGACCAGGCTGCTGGGGTCAGAGCTGCTGGACCAGGGCTGTGGCTGTACAGACACTCAGGGTGGGACCTGCATGCTGTTTGGCTGCTTGTGAGGAGGCTGGGTTGGGAGCTACCACAGCAAAGCATTGGGAGGCACCCCAGGTTGCAGGGAAAATGGTGACACAGCACTTCCCTGGTCTGGATTGCACCCTGGAATGTCATCGGTACTAAAAGTAGTACTGGAATAAAATGTAGAAAATGAAAATCTAGTCTCAGTGTCAGGAAAAGTTTCCTGACACTGACACCTACAAAGACAGTGAAACAGTCTATCTGTGGTGGAAGGCTCATCCTTGTAGGCAACTAGAATGGAAAAAGTGGCCTGCACCTGCATTAGCATGGGAATAAACTAGGTTTTTGTCATGTCTAACTTGTGATTCACATGTCTGAACTAGCTGCCATGAAATGTACGTGATTGTGTCTTTCCTCTCTGGTGGTCTAGTCACTCAACTTCTACCTTTGAGTGATGAGATAACCTTACCTGTGTACATGTACATGATCCCTTACAGTCTCTGTTGTGCTAGCCAGGAGGGAATATGTGGTTTCCAATGGTTTTTCCACCATGTGGCCATGTGACAAATCCTAGCCATGTTTCTTACTTCATTTCTCTTGACTGAATGAGCTGACCTGTCACTGAAACAGCAAAGTAGCAAATCCTTATAACTCTAACAACATGTGGCCTATATTGGTGGTTTGTGGTGAAACTGAAGAAAATTTGGACTTTAATATGAAAAATCTAAAATAGTTAGTTTTCCACCAAGAACCATGGAAAAACGAAGCTCAAAAGTTAAATGATTGTTGTTATCCTTTGTCTTTGTAAAATGCTACTTAATGTTCTTGTTAATTTTGATTGTGATTTCATCATTTAATTAAACTTTAAGGCACTGTACTAGTTGCTGACCTTATTCTATCTTGCCATGTTGTTGTTTTTCAACAAACCTGGCACTGATTTTTTTGCACAGTCTAGAGGGAGGACTGTTCTCTATTTTCAGTTTGTTTAATGTGCTAGTTGCTTTAATAAACACTTTTCCTTTTAATAATGCAGAAATGTATTTTTCACATAGGAATCTTGATTTAAGTGAAAAGAATATGCTGCTTTTGCTCTCTGAAAATTTCCACAATAAAATACAGTGGAACCCCGCTTATCCGACATAATTGGGACCAAGGCCAAATCGGATAATCCAAAATTTGTATAATCCGAAGAATAAGCAGAGTTTAAACCCCACGGGCAGTGGAGCTCGGGCTGTTGGCTCCGTGGGCAGTGGGACTCCAGCTATCAGCCCCGAGGGCGGCGGGGGTGACTGCCTGAGCCTCACTGCCTGGTTCGGTTAATACAGGAGCCAGTTAATGGAGGCTCGGATAAACGGGGTTCTACTGTAAATATGTCTCATATTATCAGTTTCTATCATGAGGTATCTAGGACTCTGTCCGGAAGTTTAACTAACTGAACTAGATCTGGGCTCAGTAGCCAAGGGGAGGAAGCAGCATTCGGTTTGCCAAACAAAAGAAAACAGAGGAAAATAACAATTAAAAAAAAAAAAAGGAAAATCTAAAATTGTCAGAAGTGAACTGACCTTAACAGCAAAGTCTTACACAGAGCCTTGAATCCGAAGAAGTGGGTTGTAGCCCCCGAAAGCTTATGCTCTAATAAATTTGTTAGTCTCTAAGGTGCCACAAGTACTCCTGTTCTTTTTGCGGATACAGACTAACACGGCTGCTCCTCTGAAAATTCTCTCCCTTGGCTCTGTATACAACATTCTTACTGATGTTGGAATGATGTGGAAAGAGAGGGGGAGAATATGACCGATCCAAACATAAGAAAATGGAGGGGGGACCAAAATCTACAATGTACCTTCTTCTGCAGCTATTGGACTCAAGGAAATTTTGTCATTGCCTCCAACAGGAGTAGGAATGGGCCTCTGTGTCTCTTAATTCAGATAAATCATGGCAGAATTCAACCTGGGAGTAGATTATGTGGTTCTGACTAAAATCTGCATGACAGCCATTTGCAATACTAATTTCTGAGCATCATGTGTAACACCAATGAAGAATGGCGAGATGAGACCAAAGTAAGTATTTGCAACAGTATACACTAAACCAACAGTATCACATGGAGACCGACAATTTGAAAAAGATTCAAAAGAGAAAGGCCTCAAGGTTTTTATAGAGAAGTCAGGAAAGTTAGATTTGTATTCACCAGATGGGTGACTAAAATTTGACACAACTGAGGTGTAGGAAGAAGGTGCATACGCCAACAATATTTCTGAGGTTAATAAGCTCCAACGAAGGATGACACAACTAAAACAAAGAAAGGACCAGGTGCTAAGGGATTCAGGAGAAACTTCTCTACGCAGAAGCTGATGAATGTGTAAGACACTGTCAAAGTTAACAGTAGACCCTCCAGGTGTGAATGCACTTGTAAAAGTGTAAGACACGTAAACATAAAGCGTTAAATGCTAGGGAGATGTGAATGGGCATATAGGGTCTGCACAGCATCATTCGTCCCCAAAACAGGACTATGTTAATGAAGACCTACTCACCACTAGATGGGGATGTCTGACTGAAGTAAGTAGCAAATGCACAAGGTTGTTCGCCACTTAAAACAATTACCCTCTTCAATAAGATCTGGGTACACAGGTAAGAAAAATATGGAAAGAGATTCCCTCTGTATGCTACTCCTGATTATTCCGAAAAAGAGGTTAAGTATCTGAAATGCTGCAAAGCATGGCTACAAGTAAATAAAGTAAATATGTTAATAGACAGAGATAGAATATATCAAGTTACTCTGCCTGTAAGGAGAGCAGAAAATAGGCCCTGGAGAGATGACCTATCAGACGATAACAAACAACTACTACACTGTCATTCTTCTTGAGCTCCTGCTGCTTTTCACAATTATGATCATACCCTCTCCTCTCCTTTGACAGTTTGTCCTCCCTTGCCTTTTGTGGTTCCATCTTCTCCTAGTTTTCCTCCTATCTCATTCAGCTGGTTCTCTTTCTGCTCTTTAGGAGTCCCACCGTGCTTCTTCCATAATCCCCTCCTCTCCTCCATCCCATGTCCAAATTTTGCTACTTCTTCCTCCATAATATAATTCAGATACATCTTTTCTTTCTAGCCCTGCAACTAGAACTTGTCCAAATGCTCGTCTTCTGTCTTAATTACAGCAACCTCATTTCCTCTCACATCCCCAACACCCATATCACCCCCCAATCCATTCAAAACGCGGCTGCTAAGATCCTTATCCACTGCTCTGACCATATCACCTTCTTTTCTGAATCTCTAATGGCTCCATACTTACCACTATATCAAGTCCATGCTTTTTATCCCCACTTTCAGTGCCCTTCACAGCTTCTTATCCACTCTTGCCTCTTCTCGTATCACCCTCATCTTTTCTACCTCATCGGGGATGCTATCCTCCTTGTCCACTTCTCTTACAATCATCTTCATAACTTCTTCCACCCTGCTCCTTCTGTATGGAATGCCCACTCTGAACTTACACATAAGCCCACTGCCTTCCTCAGGTCCCTCCTCATGATTTATTTCTTCCACAATGCCTACAACAAACTGGATAAATTGAGGAGCAAAGCAGTCAGGTAGAGCTGACGTGTATTTATTAGATTTTTAAAACACTGCATTAAATATACATTAAAGAAGTGTATGAAAAGACATTTTGGGTATATTCTTTTCTCTCTCCCGCTCCCCCTTTGTATGTTGCTTGTCTTCTTAGACTGTAAATTCTTCAGAGTGTGACTGTTTCTTCCTGTTTGTGTAGACAGCGTCTATCATGTTACGGATACTATCAAAACATGAATACATCTGATCTCAGGCAGAAGCATGAGAACGTATTTTATCAGTAGAAGTCTGCTGCAATGCACAAATCTATGTAGGATGGTTTGGGAATTTTTTTCATTAATAGAAGTACAGACCCATTTCCATGTTTTTACAAGCAAACTGGATGTTCATGCTTTGTCGATTGAAAATTATTTACATCACACACGTTGAGAAGTATCAGAGGGGTAGCCGTGTTAGTCTGGATCTGTAAAAAGCAATAGAGAGTCCTGTGGCACCTTTAAGACTAACAGATGTATTGGAGCATAAGCTTTCGTGGGTGAATGCCCACTTCGTCGGATGCATGCTGAGAAGTTACAGCAAGTGTTATTGGATAGTCTAAAAAATGGACATACGATAATTTTACCCTTCTGACTGAACATTTTACTATTCCGTTTGAATTCTTTGTCCCATTTTCAGATGCTGGTAGATCAAAGGGGTGTGTTCACTAAAGTAATACAGGCCAATAATATTACTGCACTTAAAGAACGATGGGCATCTTCATTAATAAAACGCCCCATTTCTAATTTAGGTGTGATCAAATCCCCAAATGTTTATTCAGACCATTAAGAGGCAAAACGACTATGAAATCTGAGTTAAAACCTAATTAAGGACCTCTAAAGTTGACGTATAATCCTTTTCATCCTCCTATACATATGATGTGCAGAATAGAACTTTCACAAAGTTCCAGGAGAAATGAATACTTGTTTATTAATTATTATTATTAATAGGGCATTTGCAATGCACAATTGTTATCAGCAATGATTCAGTTTAGTTTACCACACAGTCAATTAAGCTGTGGAATTCCTTCATAAGAGGCACAAAGAAAATAATTCAGTGCACAACAATTCAGCATGCAGTAGATGTATGGGTGGGCACACAGATCCGTTAAATAAATGTGAGCATCTGAAAAGACTTCAATTTAGAGTACCATGAAAGCGCCTACTCATAGATCTCCAGAGGAATCGTGAATAACCATAGTCCCAAAAGGAAACCCGAGACCATCCTCAGAATTATAACAGCATCCAATACAGCAAGGAAGCATAAAATAGCTCATTAGCAGCCCTATCAAGTACGGGAACATAATGCCAACTCCAAAGTTGTCACACCTGTCTGTCTATAGCGCCTGCCAAATTCCACCAGGAAAAGAACCTTTTTCACATTTCTACATCTGGATGCTGCAATGTTAAAAGAACCTACCCCCCGGGTGTGCCATAGATGTGGGTACTAGGGGTGCACAGGGTGCTGCAGCACCCCTAGGTTTTAGGTGGGGCTCAGCTCCTGGCCCCACATGTGGGCTCCCAGCCCAGGGTCCCGGCTGCCACACCCACCCCCAGCTGTGACCCCAGCCTCGGCCCCCTGACCCCTGTCCGGGTGCCCCCTCCCGGAGACATGGCCCTGCTCCTGGCCCCAGCTCGGGGCAGGGGCACAGACAGGGGTAAGGGGGCTGGCTTTCAGCACCCACACTATTAAAAATGTTCTAGCACCAGTGCTGTGTGCTGCAGGTTTTACAGCTGAAGAACAAACAGTTAGGAAAGAGAGGCAAGAGCAGAAGTAAAGGACACGTCCACTGGGGAAGCCGGACAAGAGACAAGTTTTAAAATACTGTGTTGTAAGTGAGAGAATGTAAAATGTGATTCCAGTTTTTTGAACTTTAAACAAATACCAAATACCAGGAGGCAGCATTAGTCCATCTTATACTGCAACCTAGTAAAAACAAGTAGGAGTCCTTGTGGCACCTTAGAGACTAACACATTTATTTGGGCATAAGCTTTCGTGGGCTAAAACCCCCTTCATCAGATACACCTAGTAGAGATTCCTCTCAGGTACATGCTGTCCATGTACAACTGAACTATGATTGTCTCGCACGTATGTTTTTCAATGAAGTCGTTACATAATCACATACTATTATTTCTGCAAGATTCCTGCCTCATTCAGAATGAAATTCTCACTTGTGAAGAGGCCAGTGCAGCAGCTAATCCCACTTCATAGAATATCATGGTTGGAAGGGACCTCAGAAGGTCAACTAGTCCACTTAAACTAACAAGCGTGTGCAGAAGACACACAGGCATAGGTGTATAATTATAAATACAGTAGGATCTTCTAATAGTCCACCCTGATACAATGAAACTATTTATAGTTAGGGTGACCAGATAGCAACCATGAAAAAACAGGACGGGGGTGGGAGGTAATAGGTGCCTATATAAGAAAAAGTCCCAAAAAATGGGACTGTCCCTATAAAAATGGGACATCTGGTCACCCTATTTATAGTGCAACAGGCCTCCTAACCTGTTCCTCTGCATTGCAATATGCAAATTGTTAATAGGTGATAAGTGAACACAATAGCTAGTTTAGGATTTCATCACTGCTAAACTCCAGTGCCACCCAACCAAGCCTTAAGTATGACAGAACTGAGCAGAAATTTCACAGGTGTGTCAGAAGCGACAGTTTGTTGATAATATATAATAGTTCTTTGCTTCATGAGGCGTTGAGAGTCCTGCATGTCTCCCAGACTTTCTATTTTGTAGGAAAGAAGAGGGATTCTGGTGAAAAATGGGTCTGAGGGAGTGGTCTTTGTAAAAAGATAGTGATGAGACAGCGTACGCTGAACCAAATTCTACCCTATTTAACACCCATCCAACCTGGACCTGTCCACATGTAACAGAGGGCAGAACCGCAGCCCAGTGTCAATAAGGATTTGAGTGTTTGATTTTCCTGGGCTATGAATAATGCAGCCATATGTATGATGTGGGGGGTGGGAATGGATGTGGACTTACAACAGAAACAGAAACACTCACACTTATGGGAGTTATGCCTAATTGAGGTGGACACAGCAGCAAAATGAGGACAGACACATGCATGGAAATAAGCAGCAGGATGCAACTTTTATTAAACTTTTAGCACAAGAGAGGGGCACCGCCCTCCCATCCCCCACACTCACCTATACCAGGCATTTAATTGGTTCCATTGCAGGGGTTACGGGGCTCCTTACCATATAACCCATAACCAGGGGTGAAAGTGGGCTGGTACGGCGTACCAGTAAAAAGTGGCCACCAGTACCGGCCCGTATGCAGCCGACGTTAAAGCACTGCCATAGCAAAGGATCCTGCTTTAAAGCGCTGCCGCAGTCGTTGCCCCTTTTGCTCTCTACCCCCAGGCCGCCAACAGGGGGCGGGCAAAAGGGACAGTTGCCCCGGGGCCGGCGATTTAAAAAGGCCTGGGGCTCCTGGCCACTGTCCATACTGTGGCAGTGGCCGGAGTCCCGGGCCCTTTAAATTGCTGTCAGAGCCCCAGGTGGTGTGGGCCAGGCAACACAGATGGGCTGGCTGGCTGGCGGAGGTTGACCCCCAGCCCTGATCCTTCCGCCTGAGGCCCCACCCCTGGCCCCCATACTGGTAAGTGTTTAATGTTACTTTTACCCCTGCCCATAACATGGGGTAGGCTCTCCTCAGTCTATCCCGCCAGGATTCAGCTCTCACTGAGTCCTCACACCCTCCCCCACCCGCTCCCCCCCATTGTGAGGGGGACAGAGGGTGCAACATGGTGGAGACCTTGGCGGGCCACAAGGTCTCACCCTATCACATAAACCCAAGACCCATCACCAAATCCCAGGTCTTTTACCTCTGGGAACCGTTCATTTCATTCTCTTAACCGCACGGGTAGGATTGCCAACTTTCTAATTGCACAAAACAGAACACCTTCTCCACCCCTTCTCCGAGGCCCTGCCCCTTCTCCAAGACCCTGCTCCTGCTCACTCCCATCCCCCCTCCCTCCGCCGCTTGCTCTCCCCCACCCTCACTCACTTTCACCAGGCTGGGGCAGGGGATTGAGGTGCGGGACGGCGCTGAGGGCTCTGGCTGGGGGTGCGGGCTCTGGGGTGGGGCCAGGGATGAGGAGTTTGGGGTGCAGGAGAGGGCTCTGGGCTGGGGTGAGTGGAGGGGGTATGGGCTCTGGGCTGGGGGTGTGGGCTCTGGGTGGGGACAGAAATGAGGGGTTTAGGATACAAGTGAGGGCTCCGGGCTGAGGCGGTGGTGCAAGGACTCCAGATGGGGGTGCAGGCTCTGGGGTGGGGCCGGGGATGAGCGGTTTGGGAGAAGGGGGCTCTGGGCTGGGGCAGAGGGGTTCAGAGTGCGTGAGTAGGTGAGGCCTATGGCTGGGGGTGTGGACTCTGGGGAGGGGCTGGGAATGCAGAGTTTGGGGCACAGCAAGAGGCTCCAGACTGGGGCCAAGGGTTTCAGAGTGCAGGAGGGGGTGTGGGCTAGGGATGAGTGGTTTGGGGTGCAGGAAGGGGCTTGGACAGGAGGTTGGGGCATGCAGGCTCCGGGAGCGAGTTTGGGTGTGGGAGGGGATTCCGGGCTTTGACATTATTAAGGAATATTAAGGAAGACTGATGGCATCTCAAAGAGAAAAGGCTGGAATATTTTTGGATTATCTCCACTCCCACAAGCCATTTTCCCAGCCCTATTAGATACAAACTAAACTTGGTCTCAGGATATAAAACAACCTTGCTTTCAAGTGGGCTGGAATGTCTGGAAGGAAAGGCGAGAGGGAAATCATGCTCTGGAGAGAGGGGGTTTCTTGATAAATGGTTGACCTCTTTGCACTTTCTTTACGGGCATTCAGTGCAACTTGGACTGGAAGTTCCATTAGCCTTAAAGCCCCCTGTGTAGTCTGTAGGCCTAAAGGAAAGATTTATTAATATCTGAGGCTCCTTTCACATCTACCTTAGACAATGAAGGACCTGCCAATCAGAAGTTTAAAAACAATAAAGGAGCCCCTAACGAAGGGCTGCAGGGTGGCACAGTATCTGTGTTTGCTTTTCTCTTCCTGTCAGCCATGCCAATGAACTGGTATGAATCCAACATTTGGCCCGGAAATACTAACTGCATCTTCCAAATTTTAGAACAAGTCTGCATTGATAGGAGGCAAACCAGAGACTGAAGCAGATTTAGGGCGGGAGGGAGGCAGCTGGGCTAACAGTGGAATAAGAATTCAGTCATTTGAATGGTTGTGTTTCTAGCCATATGGAATGACCTACTGTCCAGACCGGCAGATTGAAGCTCACACAAGCCTCGTCAATATGTAAGTAGCAAATCATGTATCATGACAAATCTAAAGGCTCTCAAGCTTTTCTGTCTTGGACAGGTTATACCTAGGAGGACAGTAGTCAACCAGAAATGTACTGTCTAGGCTTCCTCTCCCTGCAGTGCCGTTCTTCTTGGTTGAAAGGTAGCTTTTCTAACCATTTTCTTCCCAATATTTTCCCTAGTCAACATTTCAGGCAGCCAATCACACTGAACTTTCAAGGACTTCATTTTGCCAGGTTCCAAACAGTTCATTTTAGAATAACAATAGCAAGAAATTCACTTCAAAAAAAAAAAAAAAAAAAAGATACCAGATATCAAACTTTTATAAGGATCAGGTCAGAATCTGTATTATGAAGAAGCTAAACTCTCTGGCTATTGCGGGATTTTCTGCTGTTTTAAACAAAAATGGCGTTTCCCAATCCTAATTCTCTAATGCAAAAGCCTCTTACTAGAAATATTTTACACGCCCTATTAAGCCACTCTGACAAACATTCAACAAGTTAACGCACTAGTTTCTGGTTTCTAAAAACCAAATGTCCTGTAACCACAGTATCAGAACTTCAGATCCACTTTATTCTTTTTCAAGATGAGGACTCTAGATGTTAATCTACATCTTCCTTTAAAAAAATCTATTTTTATGTTTTCAGTGTGTGGTCTATAATAAATGTTCAGCTATGGAGTAGATTGCGGGGAATCTTCTAAAAGAACCTCCTCCCTTTTCCTAGAATTGAAGGAACCTTTTAATGCATTTATGCATGCCCCAGAATATAAGAAGAACAGAATTTCAGCTCAGGCAACCCCCATCTCTTTTTTTCCTCAACTGTAGTTTTTCCTTAGTCACGTACATGTAGGAGTTTATTTCACATGCTGTATATGCTCAAAGCATTTTGGTTGCTCTTGGTCTTATAATAGGGCCAAGCATTTCCATGTATATGCAGTTTAAAAAATACCAGATGAAGACCAGCTTATTTCAGTGTAACATAATCCAAAAATGTATGAAATTTAAAACAGAAAGATTGTTTATCACAGCTGTAATGTGTTGACACACACACTGTGCAAGGAGAAAAAACTTGCTCAGTGCTGGTGACAGTATGTCAAACAACATTACAAAAAGAGAGAGGCAAGTTACAGTTGTGTGTGACTTAGACGGCAATTTGAACAGAGGATTTCAAACTGCCTTGATGTTTCTGCTGCAAAAAATGTGCCTCCCACTCCTCCCAGGCTTTTGCAAAGTTGTAAATGTTGCATACTTAAGGTCTCAAGTGCATGCTACTTAGTATTTGCTGCCAAAAGATTGAGTTTCCAACTCTCAAAATGCTCGGCGTCAGGGATTTTACAAATATACACAGTATCTGCTCTCAGTTGTTAAGAGCTTGACATGGCCAGAGACTTTAGACCAGCCCCTATTAGACCTACTTTGTAGGTCACATGCAATGTGGTACAGCATTATTAGGGGTTTTCTTACTCTCTCATTTTGCCCTTGACATTGAATTGAGAAACTAGAACCTTCATTAAGGGCCTGATCAGGGGCACTGAAAAGTTGAAGGGCATATTTCCACTGACTTCAAGGGGCTTTGGATCAGGCCCAGAATGAGCAAGGTTTACTAGCCCATTCTAAACTCATACTGATAAACCATTATATCATGGCACACCATGTATTCCTTACTTATGCAGTTTATCACATGGTTAATACCTGAAGAGATATCATGTTTATAATTAAACATCCAGACTACTACGCATGTTATGGATAACAGAAAATATGACATGTATGTGCACACACATTATAATATACATAGTGTGTCCACACGTGTGTATGTATTTTACACCCTACATGTGGCGGTATTAACTACGTGATAAACTGCAGTGTCCCATACATAAGGAATACAGGATGGGGTGGCATGGTATAAAGGTTTATCAGTAGATGTTTAGAGTGGGTGAAACCATTCATGAGCAATATGAAAAGCGGTGCTAATATGGGTATTTTTTACACACACATATAGGGCTCCATCGTGTTCCCCTATAAGTTTACGATTTTAGCATGAGCAAGCCCACAAACAAGTCCTTTTTAGGACCCATGATGGAGCAGCTGATTTCACTGACCAGGCTTTAAGGGGTTTAGGAAGAGTAACACCTTCAGCAGCCTAAGCCTTCATGATACATGCTCTACTCCTATCATTATTAATGTTTTAGAGACTTCTTTCCCCTTTAACTGGCAGAGAGAAAAAAAAAGGAGAGGGTGTTTTTTTTCCAACTTTTGTTCTTTGAACATCAAGCTCACGACCTCTCCTGTTCCTTTGGCTGTTTATAATCTTGTCACAAGAAATAATGGAGGGATCCACTGTTAGGGGAATCAAGTCTAAAGACTAAGAACATGTTGGCTAGTGAAGTATGAAGAAGATTTTTACCTTAAGTTTCCAAAGCATCCTAGTAAGAATGTGGAGAGTGTCCCTGTGGAAGTGAAAGGATCCTCTTAGGGGCCTGAATTAGAACTTGAATTTCTCAGGCAACCTGTAGGCATAGGTGGTAGAAGAAGGGGTGGTAGCCCCTGGCTTGAAGTGGTTTCCATCCTATACAGGGTTTACAGTTTGGTTCAATGGCTCTCAGCACTCCCACAATACAAATTGTCCCAGCCCCCGTGCCTGTAGGGAATACTTCACCACCAGTCCTCACGAACCAAACACTGCAGGGTTCACACTATTCCACAACAGTCATTTTTTGCCTGAAATATAAATTCTCTTGCTTAAACATTTTACTATAGCAACTGAAAGCCTTGGCTCCCATCAGGTTCAATGCAGGACAGCAGACCCTGGCTAGCATGCACTTTGCTGATCGTACACTCTCATACAAGACACTGGTCAGCAAATGATTAATCGAGTGCTGCGGTTAAGACTTCATTGCTGAGCTTTTACAAAAGCCATCACAGAGTATTTACTCCATATATTACAAGTGTTGTTATAAATAATTAAAACTTGTCAACGAAATGCCTGAGGATTAGTCTAACCATAACAAAACCTACACCCATTGTGTTGACTTGCTAACTTGTTAATTCTCTCAGGCCTTCAGCCAGCACATCAGTTAAGTACATCCGTAATCCCAATGAAGTCAGTGAGACTTCTCAAGTGCTTAACTTTAAGCAATGCTTAAATTTTGTGCTGGGCTGAGGTCTCAATCAGGACAAGTTAATGAGGTTCTACTCTACAGTATTTAAGAGAGAGAGATGCTTACTTTGTATCAGAATTCACTCCAGTGTTTGAACTTACTCTGAGAGAATGTGTTTGGGAAAGGCAAAAACATTGGTGGTGACATGTCCACACCCCCAGCGTAGAGGAGATAATCTTGCAGAATAAGATAAGCATCTCTTCACGCTCCATTGAGCTATGGGCCTCCTCAATATCAAGTGCAGCAGACAGCAGCTGAGTTGCATACAATGTTGATGTGACATTCACTTGTCCAATGCACTTAATCTGAAAGCACCTAAAGATTTTAGACCTCATATGAAATTACAAACCAGGGTCCAATACTTAGAAGTCAATGAATTCTCATGATCCACAGACACTCACAGACTCTGTGACCTTTATTATTATGCCCAATGCCAGGGTACTAGCTGGTGTGTGAGGGTCATTCTATTCATAGTAACAACAAGTCACTGCATCTTAGTCACTGTCTCTGAGTTTGGAGATCAGTTAACATGGATCTTGTCGTATATCTCAACATTCCCGACCCAACGTTTGTTTTTGTTTTAAAGATAAAACAACCCCAATGTATTTGTCTTGACTGTTATCCTGACATAGTTATTCAAAACAGGTACCGTATTATGCAAAGAAATGTCAAGTAAATATTTAATTCTGTAAAAGACCACTGGTGATCAAGTAAGTGTGGTGTGCGGTGCAAAAAAAAGGTAAAGTACCAAGACACTGGAGTAAACCTGTGTGCATAAGGTTGGACAGAGTAGCGGACAAGGAAAAGCAATTGGGAATAACGAGTGCCTTTTCTTCCTTGCCCTTCAGTTTGAGCAAGTAATTCCCCTTTTTGAATCCCTTCATTGGCTTCCTAGCCAATATCATGCCAAATTTAAGTTTCTTGTTATCACCGTCAAAGCTTTACAGAACTCTGCCCCTCCGTGCTTTGCCTCCCTGTCAAGTTTCATATTGACCCCTGTCGCTGTCACCCATCTGTGAGATTTTCACACAAAAATAGATTCACAGAGTTTAAGGCCAGAAGGAACTATTAGATCATCTAGTCTGACCTCCTGTATATCACAGACCATAAAATTTTACCCAGTTACCCTGATATTGAGCTTAATAACTTGTGTTAGACTGAAGCACATCTTCCAGGAAGGTATCCAGTCGTGATATGAGACAGCAAAATGATGGAGATTCTCTTGGTAGCTTGTGCCAGTGATTAATCAGCCTCACTGTTAAAAATGTGTGCCCAATTTCTAATTTGAATTAACCAGGCTTCAGCTTCCAGCAACTGATTCTTCCTATGCCTTTCTCTAGATTAAAGAGACCTTTACTACCCAGTATTTTCTCCCCAAGGAAGTACCTACACATTCAGATCAAGTCACCTCTCAATCTTCTTTTTGATAAACTAAACAGATTGAGCTCTAAGCCTTTCTCTAAGGGCATTGTCTCTAGCCTTCCACTAATTTTTGTGGCTTTTTCTGGCACCCTCTCCATTTTTTCCAATATATTTTTTAAAATGTGGGCACCAGAAGTGGAAGCAGTATTCCAGTATCACTTCCACCAATGCCACACACAGCGGTATAATCACCTCCCTTCTCCTACTCACCACTCCCATTTATATGCTTAAGGATCACATTAGCCATTTTAACTACAGCATTGCACTGTGAGCTCAGGTTGAGTTGCTTGTTCACTATGAACCCTAAATCCTTTCCTGCATCACTGCTTTCTAGGACCCCATTCTGTAGACGTGGTCTGCCTTCCTTGCTTGTAGCTATATTAGCATTTGGGTGTATTAAAATGTCTTTTCTTTGAATGTGACCAGTTTACTGAGTGATCCAGATCTTTCTATACGACTGCCCTCTCCTCATTATTTGTCACTGCACCAATCTTTATGTCATCCACATAGTTTATCAGCAGTGATTTTAAATTTACTTCCAGGTCATTGATGAAAATGTTGAATAACGTCAGGCCCAGTACTGACCCATCTGAGGATGATTGCCCATTGACATCTACTTTTTGAGATCTGTCAGCCATTTAACGGGTACTTTATTGACAATAGAGAGTGCAATTTTGTAGTCAAAATGCCGTGCAGCACTACATCAAACAACTTACCAAATCTAAGAATACTATATCTATGCAACGACCTTTATCAACCAAACTTGTGATCTCCTCAAAGAATGAAATGAGGTTTGTTTGACAAGACCTATTTTCCATAAAACCATGTTGCTTGGCATCTCCCAATTAATTTTCTTCGGCTCTGGAAAATTAGCTGTTGTTAAACACCAAGTATACATTAATCGTTGGGATTGCCCTCTGTTTGCCCATATCAATGCAATTTGGTCATGATCACCAACTACTAGCCCAGTGATTAATTCATCTTTATCTGTCATAATGAAGTCCAAATTAGAGTTACTTCCTGGGTGCAATACCTTTTGTGTGGAAACATTATCTGTAATTTTTAAAAACTCTACTGATGTTTTACTATTGGCTGCATGAGATCGCCAGCACATATCTCCCAAACTGAAGTTCCCCATATCCACACATTTTTCTTTCCACGCCTTACAGACAATGCTTATGCAGTAACTCATCCTGTTCTCTGGTTGGCCCTGGTGCTCTATAAACAGACCACCACCAGTACCCCCTCCTGGCCTTTGTTAGTTAGCACACTGATCCGTATGCATTCAAGATCCTGTTATTCTGAGTTATCAATAACTCTAAAACAGGCAATGGCATCTTAAATGTAGAGTACCCTACCCATCCCTCCACCAGCCTCCCTCCCACAACCCTCTTGTGAAGCTGTATTGGCTTCACAACAGGTGGGCAACATCAAGGAGCTACACCTAGTATCTTGGAGCCACATTCGAGCAAATTAAATAGGAGAAAGCAGTGTGGAGTAGGGGGAAAAGTATGGTACAGGTATAGGTCAACACTTCACCAATGCTTTGATTCTAGCTAGAGTCAGTAATGATTTACAGTAGTTTTCATCTGTAAGTTATCTTGTGGCCTATGAAAAATGAGTTGGTAGTTTCAACTTAGATCCTAGAGAAAGGAGTCCACAACACAAAAAAAGTTAACCCCTCTCCCCCCCACACACACACACAGCTGGCACCCATGCTGGAGGCTGCAGCTAGGAGCCCATGCTTGAACAGCGATGGAAAATGGCCATTGCTAGCCTGTCCAGGTCAAGTGAGAGGTTGGGGAGAAGCTTGCTATATCATTGGCCATATTGTACCTAGTCTGTGGCTAAGCAGAGTGGAAGTGTGGTTGCATAGTTAATAACACGTAGTACTTTATATGTCCAAAGCAATGTACAAACATTAACTATTTAAACCACACAACTATTTAAACCTTTGAGGCAGGTGGTATGTGTTATTATCCCCATTTTACAGATTACAGAACAGCTTTGCCATTTAAAGCACAGCACTGGGAAGCAGAAACTTTGGGTTCTATTCGTGGCTCTGCCTACAGGGCATTCTATACAGAAGTAGGTAGGGAGACAGGAAGGATCAGCAAAACTAATTTGAGTGGATAGAGAACTATTCAGTGGCAAAAAGCAGGTTAAGAAAGCTAGCAAGGAGGAAAAAAATGAGAAATGGGGTAATGTAATGAAGTCACTTAGAAAACTCTAACATCGGCTATGATCTAAAAATAAGGGCACTGGATTGACATTTTCCTATCAGAGACATATAACATTTTGGTTTTAACTGAAAGTTGGTGGAAAAGCGGTAAAAACTTGGACAACAGTTATTCAGAATGTAAAGGAGAGGAGAAACCTCATCTGTAAAGGAAGATTTGGAATTAACAGAGAAAACTTTGGTGGAACAGCAAGTGGGAAAGACTAATTATTGCCTGAAATTAAAAATAATATAGGGAATAAACTGAAAGAAATTTGCAGGAGTAGTGTGGTGTTCTGCTGGCAGCAGCCAAAGGAATCCAAGAAGTGCATTAAGCCCCTTCTACATCTCTCTGCTGCCCATCCCACCAAACTAGCATCAGGCTCCCCTCTTTCCTTTAGGCATAACCTCTCCATGGTTGGTGAGAGAGTCTCCAGTGCTAGCCTTCCAAATTCCTCTCTCTCACTGTCTGATTGATTTAGTCCCACCTTTCATATCTGAGCTGGGTGGGGGGAATCACTTGAGTGTACACATCTTCAAATAAAAACCAAAGGGATGAGATGAGAAAAATTCACACCCCTGAGCAATGTAGTTAATCTAAGCTAAACCCTGGTTTACATATTGCTAGATAGATGGAAGAATTCTTCTGTTGATTTAGCTACCACTTCTTGAGGGGGTGGATTTACTATAGTGATAGAAAATAGCCCTTCTGCTGTTGTAGCAAGTGTCTATGTAACCCACACATCTCCTGGGTGTGGTGTTCTGTCCCATCTGGTGGCACCGAGATCACTTAGAGAGAGATTAATAAATTTGTTCTACAGCCTTAGCTAAGGGCCATATGGCTTTTAGCTCATTCAGTAAAGGCTCATGCACTAAGCTCCTAGACATCCCAGGTTCGATTCCACCCACCGACAACCAGAATCGGTCAGCGTTACAAGTGGGAGCTCATTCGGGATTTCAACTGGGAAGTCTCTGAAGCTCGGGATGCACTTCCTCAGCTATGGGAAGTATGTAACCCACACACCTCCTGGGTGTGGTGTTCTGTCCCATCTAGTGGCACCGAGACAACTTAGAGAGAGATTAATGAGTCTGCTCTACAGCCTTAGCTAAGGGCCAGATGACTTTTAGCTCATGCATTTAGCTCCAGAGGTCTCAGGTTTGATCCTGCCCGCCAACGATTGGGGTCTGTCATCTACACTCAGCGGGGTACCTGCAGCTGTGCCGCTGTAGCACTTGTAGGGTAGCCAGACCCCATGCTAAATAAAACTGTATTGTAACCCATTCACATGACTCAGATTTGAGTAGTGAAAAGTCTTGCAAGACCTTTTAAAAAAAATAATCTTGAGATGCCCAAAGTGTTTGTTTTAATGACTGGAAATCCAGTTTGATTTATCTACGAGAAAACAGCCGAGTCAGGAAAATCTTAGCAACTCCAAGCCGTGGTGAGTTGTCAAAATCTATGTTGCATATGTGTTTACCAAGCTTTAAGTAATCACTCGTATGACGAAGATTTTGCTTCACACACTATATCAAGTAAATGATGACATATTTGTGAATGACGAGTTTGTGCCAAGAACACTGGCATTCTCATGAAAAGCAGTCAAAATAATCAACACCATTGCACTGAATTTCAGATTCTGCGCTCAGTTATTAGGACACTGGCCAGTCTTGAGATACATTAGGTCTGCAGAACCAACCAGATTCCTTGGCTAGGTGGAAGTGGCTCTCAACCTTTCCAGCCAACTGTACCCCTTTCAGGAGTCGGTTTGTCTTGTGTACCCCCAAGTTTCACCTCACCTAAAAACTATTTGCTTACAAAATCAGACAAAAATACACAAGTGTCACAGTGCACTACTACTGAAAATTTCATTTTTACCATATAATTATAAAATAAATCAATAGGAATATAAATATTGTACTTACATTTCAGTGCATAGTATAGAGAGCAATATAAACAAGTCATTGCCTCTATGAAATTTTAGGTTTCAGTGGCAGCCGTGTTAGTCTGTATCAGCAAAAAAAACAAGGAGTCCTTGTGGCACCTTAGAGACTAACAAATTTATTTGGGCATAAGCTTTCGTGGGCTAGAACCCACTTCATCAGATGCATGAAGTGAAAAATACAGGAGTAGGTATAAATACATGAAAGGATGGGGGTTGCTTTACCAAGTGTGAGGTCAGTCTAATGAGATAAATCAATTAATAGTAGGCTACCAAGGGAGGAAAAATAACTTTTGAAGTGGTAAGAGAGTGGCCCATTACAGACAGTTGACAAGAAGGTGTGAGTAACAGTAGAGAGAAATTAGCATTGAGGAAATTAAGTTTAGGTTTTATAATTTTAGTTTGTATTGACTTCACTAGTGCTTTTTATGTAGCCTGCTGTAAAACCAGGCAAATATCTAGATGAGCTGATGTACCCCTTGGAAGACCTCTGCGTACTCCGAAAGTTGAAAACCACTGGTGTAGGGGATATTGTGTTGGGGAAGATGGAAGATCTGTGAATCCTGGGAGGTGGAATCAAGTCACAATTCCTATAACCCTCACATGCCAGGAAATACTGCCACTGAACTAGCCCTTCTATTTGCCCCTGATTCTGGGTCCACACCATCTCCCATGAGGAGATAACGGGGGTCTCAGAAAAGCAACACCAGGAGGGGTAGGGATTTACTGACCCCCTTCAAAGTGGGTCTTTGCTGAAGAGGCAGCCAGCAGGGAATGTCAAGTGGATGAGTAGGAGGCTTGCCACCCACTGAGAACAAGGGGCATTCATTCAAGAGGGGAAGAGCAAGTGAGAAAGAAGAGAGTGTATCAAGCCCCAGGCCTCATCTCGGAATTCCACTGATTCAGATATTCATTTTTATGGAACAGATCATAGCAAATCAGCCATCTCTGGTACAATAATCCTAGATAACAAGCTTTTAGGGATGCGTGTACTCATTCTTCTGAATCTCAACAGGGCACATGACTGGGCATTTGCCTTACAGACACAACTTTGCTCTGTGAATGGTGTTCACATTGCTGCAGCCTTAAAACCTGCTGGGCTTGAACGCTTGCGGATACAGCAGATTTCCATCTGTTGTTGTGATCAAGCTGTGGCTGTCAATCCCACAGGCTTCATGGGAAAACCTGGTGTTACCAATCAGCTTGGCCTACTGTGCACACGCCACACAGCAATAAACCATAACATTATGTTTTTTTACAAGGGCAGTGGATTTAAAATTGCCCTCCTTAATTCAAGCAACACAAGGCTCTTAGACCCCCCACCGCCTCCCAAAATAATGCATGATGCGGGATGTATTTAAACCTAGTGCTCATGGGAGATTTGTGCAGCTAAGATAAAGATACTTTGTATTTCTAAAAACTTGATACACACATTGGCCAAGTGTAGTAACAATTAGCGATGTACACTAAAAATCCAGCTAGAGGAGCATCACTGCTTATGGGCACAGAAGGGCAACGGGTGGGAGAGGCAGGCAGACAGTTATCTTTTAGCTGTGTGAAGTTTGTATTTCATTCATGCTATTTGTGAAATAGAATAACATTAGCAACTAGTCATGAGTCCACAGTTTAGGAAATTACATCACATATTTGGCGAGAAGTGCAGGATATAAATAACCCGGCATAGCAAACCTTTCATAGAAACAGACGCAAAAGAGGATTCACTTGCCCCTGCACAATTCACGCTGTAAAAGTTACACATCTCTCCTTGTTAGTTTCCCAAGAATCAAAGAGGAGTGAGCAAGATTTGGAATGTAGGCGAACACACAAGCAGCACAGCAAGTGACTGCTACAAGCTGTAGAACGTATTGGGGAAGGTTAATCCGGTGCATTATAAAAGCACATACTCAAGATTGTGCAAATACAAATAACTTGTTCCCATTCACACCATTCCACTATTTAAAGCAGTTAAAGGAATAGAAAACATGCATGTTAATCTGTAGCACTACACTTGCGATGAGGATGAAGTACAAGTGACCCCCTGATGAAAAACCACCCACTGCCACGCACTACAATAGAAACATAATTTGTTTTCCCTCCTACTTTAGTTAGGAGTCATTCACAGCTTCCATTTACAGTTCAACACTTGGGGCTCAATTCTGCAAACACCTACACACGAGTAATTTTACTCAAGCAAAATAGTCCCACTGACCTTAATGGGACTACTCCTGTGTGTAGATGCTTTCAGGATAGGGTCTGTGAGGTGCAAAACATTCAAAACAACCTCTGCACAAAGAAACATTTGTTGTGTCTCGTAACTTTCTAATCTAGTGGCTCAGAAGTTGCAGACACAGGCATGTGTAGATTGCTGCAAGACATAGGGCACTGGCCCACATACCTGTCAACAACTATTGCCCATGTGTATCACATGATCATTCATTAAAGGGGACCATGTGGCTGAGACGTTTTCACCAGCTGCTGAAATGAAGCTGGTATAATTCTATCAGCAATTGAACCTTTAGGCCAAGGACATCATGGCTAGAGAACTCCATGTATGTTGAGCGTATCAATTCATAACCAAAAATTCCACACGAGAAGAAATATTGTTCGGAAATACATTTTTTCCCAGATGGAGTTTTAGAACTTTTTCTTCTTTCGCTGCCCTCACACACCTAAGTGTGGCTGTTTGCATCCTCAGTGGTGTTCCTAAAGACTGCCACAAATTATCCCTGCCCTCCTGGAAATAGGATCATAACTCTTTTCAAAGAGACAATAAATTATCAATAAAAATTCTTTGCACCTCTCTAGCACATAGCATGAAAGGCTCGTAAAGCAAAGTTGGGGGCTCTTGTTAAGGACCATGACATTTTGAAGCACTCCTATCCTCTTGCTGTCCAGTTCATGAGAGCTGAGCTTTCAATTTGAAATTATTTTTCCTACGTAAAACAGTCTGCATTGCTGGTGCTACCCTCCCAAAACTGAGCTTGTGATCTTTCAGACTTCTATAGGTCCTTCTCTCTTTCCAAGAATTGCAAAAGTACTTTGATAATATTCCTTAATTTTGTTTTATAGGACAGCTTTGCGTTGGTAAGTATTATAATCCAGTATTATAATATACATTTTACAGGTGAGAAAAATTGAGGCACATAGAAATTAAGGCCTGGTCTACACTAGGCGTTTATGTCGAAGTTAGCGCCGTTACATCGAATTAACCCTGCACCCGTCCACACCGCGAAGGTATTTAGTTCGATATAGAGGTCTCTTTAATTCGACTTCTGTACTCCTCCCCGACGAGGGGAGTAGCGCTAAATTCGACATGGCCATGTCGAATTAGGCTAGGTGTGGATGGAAATCGACGCTAATAGCTCCGGGAGCTATCCCACAGTGCACCACTCTGTTGACGCTCTGGACAGCAGTACGAGCTCGGATGCTCTGAACAGCCACACAGGAAAAGCCCCGGGAAAATTTGAATTTGAATTCCTTTTCCTGTCTGGCCAGTTTGAATCTCATTTCCTGTCTGGACATTGTGGCGAGCTCAGCAGCACTGGCAATGATGCAGAGCTCTCCAGCAGTGATGGCCGTGCAATCTCAGAATAGAAAGAGGGCCCCAGCATGGACTGATCGGGAAGTCTTGGATCTCATCGCTGTGTGGGGCGATGAGTCCGTGCTTTCCGAGCTGCGCTCCAAGAAACGGAATGCAAAGATCTACGAGAAGATCTCTAAAGACATGTCAGAGAGAGGATACAGCCGGGATGCAACGCAGTGCCGCGTGAAAATCAAGGAGCTGAGACAAGGCTACCAGAAGACCAAAGAGGCAAACGGACGCTCCGGATCCCATCCCCAGACATCCCGTTTCTACGAGGCACTGCATTCCATCCTAGGTGCGGCCGCCACCACTACCCCACCAGTGACCGTGGACTCTGAGGATGGGATATTGTCCACGGCCGGATCCTCGGACATGTTAGCGGACGGGGAAGATGAGGAAGGAGAAGAGGTGGACGAGGCAGTCGACAGCACTCACAACGCTGATTTCCCCGACAGCCAGGATCTCTTCATCACCCTTACAGAGATCCCCTACCAACCGTCCCCAGCCGTTACCCCGGACACAGAATCTGGGGAAGGATCAGCCAGTAAGTGTTGTAAACATCTAAACATTTATTTTTAACAGAACAGGAATATTAACAATTAAAAAAATGGGTTTCTCATGATTAGTTTGCCCTAGGTGCTTAACGGTTCAGTCATGGGCAGTGCAACTATTGAAAAAAAAATCTAGCAATGTCCAGTTTTGCATGATTGTCCTGCCCAAGCCGCTCTACTGTTTAGTCACTGCTACAGCAGCTAGAGTAAAATGCGGTCTATATGTCCGGGGATGGAGCAGAAATCCTCCTGTGACATCTCGAGGAAGCTCTCCTGGAGGTAATTGGAAATCCGTTGCATTAGGTTCCTGGGGAGAGCGGCCTTATTGGGTCCTCCGTAGTACGACACGTTGCCGTGCCACGAGACAAGCAAGTACTCGGGAATCATTGCTCTGCACAGCAGGGCGGCATACGGCCCTGGTCTTTGGAGGCTTTCCCGGAGCATTCTCTCTTTCTCGCTGTCAGAGATCCTCATGAGGGTGATGTCGCTCATGGTGACCTGCTTTGAATGAGGTAGGGGAATGTTAGTGTTGGGACTGCTTTACCGTTCCTTTACAGAACTGTAACCGCTGGTTTGCAGCCACGCGGTGGAGGCGGGAGAGGGGCAGCCGAAAGGGATCGTTCCCGGGGACAGCTGCGAGGGTGTGGGACAGGAGCAGAGTTCCTGCTTGCCGGATTGCTGGCAGCAGGGACCGACATTGATTTCAATGTGAAATGAGGCCATTGCTAATATAAAAGTTTTAAGCTGCCACGAGTCTACGGCTTACCATGTCTGCCTGCAACAGAAATTCCGTTGTCCTGACACGCTTCTCAAATGTGCTGTGCAAGACCCCAGGCACTGAATGCGAAGGCCGAGAATTCGACCTTGTGCTGAGTGCGCATGTGATAGGTGCTGTGCATGGTCTTGTTCACAGAGAAAGACTATGTTCTTTGTTCACAACTACATTTATCTTTCTGAGGAATTCACTCCCTTTTTCCCATTCCCACAGCCCCATCTGCGACTGTCTCACAACCTAGCCTGGCATCACACTCCCAGAGGCTAGCGAGGATTAGGCATAGGAAGAAGAGGACACGGGAGGACATGTTCTCAGAGCGTATGGCCTGCTCCCGAGCCCAGGCAGCACAGCAGACCCAGTGGCGGGAGAACTTGTCCCAAATGCAGCAAGCAAACATGGATCGGGAGGAGAGGTGGCGGCAGGAAGACCAGCAGGCGACTCAAACCCTGCTTGGACTACTGAGGGAGCAAACGGACACGCTCCGGCGCCTTGTGGATGTTCTGCAGGAACGGAGGCAGGAGGACAGAGCCCCACTGCAGTCCATCTCTAACCGCCCTCCCCCGCCACCAAGTCCCATACCCCCCTCACCCAAAGTGCACAGAAGGAGAGGCGGCAGAGTCCACGCAAACTCTCACTCCACCCCTGCAGAGAGCTCTAGTAGCAGAAGGCTCTCATTCCCCAAAATTTGACAAGTTCTTTCCTTCCCGCCTGACACAAGCCCCCGTCCAAGTTACACCTCCCAGTTCCATGTGTAGTTGATAATAAAAAATATGTTTCTGTTAACTAATGTTTCCATCATGTTCTTTTGGAGGAGGGGGGGAAGGGGGATGGTAATTGGACAGGACAGTCACCTTTGGCAGGGTACATAGGCGGGGGCAGGTACAGCAGCAGGGCACATACACAGTGCAGTGACTAGTTGCCCTGGTCAGTCTGGGAGGTGGTTTTCATGTTCTGTAGTGGGGGGTGGGTTGCTCTGTGACTTTGTGGCGGGGGAGGGCAGTTACAGATCTTAAGCGGCGGTCCTTATGCAGGATCACAGAGCCACACAGCAGGAGATCTGTAACCGTCCTCCCCCTGCCACAAAGTCACATAGCCCCCCCATACACACAGTCCCGATCAGGAGGGGTGACAGGCTCCGTTGAAAGAACCAGCCCACCACAGCGGAGCCTGTCAATCCTTGAGTTTAGAAGCTTTCTTTGCGTCACTACACTACACCCGCTCCGCACCACAATCCGCGTCCCAGTTTTAAAAAATTCCCGCGAAAACAGTAGTAAAGAAAACGGTGTTCATTAACAAAGTAGAACTGATTTTATTTCGAAACGTGTGTTGGAAGGGGGGGAGAAGGGGGTATGTAACTGGAGAGGATAGTCAACATTAACTGGGTAAAGAAACGGGGGCAGGTTCGGCTTCTCTGTACACAAACTTTACAGTCACAGGTTACCCTGCTCACTCAGGAACCTAGCTTTCAAAGCCTCCCGGATGCACAGCGCGTCCCGCTGGTCTCTTCTAATCGCCCGGCTGTCTGGCTGTGCGTAATCAGAAGCCAGGCTATTTTCCTCAACCTCCCACCCCGCCATAAAGGTCTCCCCCTTGCTCTCACAGAGATTGTGGAGCACACAGCAAGCTGCTATAACAATGGGGATATTGGTTTCGCTGAGATCACAGCGAGTCAGCAAGCTTCTCCATCTCCCCTTGAGACGGCCAAAAGCACACTCCACCACCATTCTGCACTTGCTCAGCTGGTAGTTGAAGAGTTCTTTTTCACTGTCCAGGGCGCCAGTATAGGGCTTCATGAGCCAGGGCATTAGCGGGTAGGCTGGGTCCCCGAGGATGACTATAGGCATCTCCACATCCCCAACAGTTATTTTGTGGTCCGGGAAGTAAATACCTTGCTGCAGCCGTCTAAACAGACCAGAGTTCCTGAAAACACGAGCCTCATGAACCTTGCCCGGCCATCCGACGTAGATGTTGGTAAAACGTCCCCTGTGGTCCACCAGTGCTTGCAGCACCATGGAAAAGTAGCCCTTTCTGTTAATGTACTGGCTGGCCTGGTGGTCCGGTGCCAGGATAGGGATGTGAGTTCCATCTATGGCCCCACCGCAGTTTGGGAATCCCATCGCTGCGAAGCCATCTATGATCGCCTCCACGTTTCCCAGGGTCACTACCTTTGGCAGCAGTACATCAACGATTGCCTTGGCTACTTGCATCACAACAACCCCCACAGTAGATTTGCCCACCCCAAACTGGTTCGCGACTGACCGGTAGCTGTCTGGCATTGCAAGCTTCCAGAGGGCTATGGCCACTCGCTTCTGGACAGTCAGGGCTACTCGCATCCGGGTGTCATTGCACTTCAGGGCAGGGGACAGCAACTCACAAAGTTCCAGGAAAGTTCCCTTCCGCATGCGAAAGTTTCGCAGCCACTGGGATTCATCCCAGACCTGCAGCACTATGCGGTCCCACCACTCAGTGCTTGTTTCCCGTGCCCAGAATCGCCGTTCCACGGCATCAACATGACCCATTGCGACCGTGATGTCCTCGGCGCTGGGTCCCCTGCTTTCTGAGAGGTCTGTGCTACTCTCAGACTTCAGGCCATCACCGCGGTGACGTAGCCTCCTCGCCTGACTTATCTGCATCTGCCTCAGGGAAAGGTGTATGATAAGCTGCGAGGCGTTGAGAGCGGCCACAACTGCAGCGATGGTCGCAGTGTGCTCCATGCTCGCAGTGCTGTGGCGTCCGCGCTGTCACTGACTAGAAAAGTGCACAAACTGATTTCCCGCCGGCGCTTTCAGGGAGGGAGGGCGGGAGTGATGGACGGATGACGACAGTTACCCAAAAGCACCCTGGACACATTTTTTTTACCCAGAAGGCATTTGCGGCTCCACCCAGAATTCCAATGGGCAGCGGGGACTCCGGGAACTGTGGGATAGCTGCCCACAGTGCACAGCTTCCAATGTCGACGCTTTCCCCGTTAGTGTGGACTCACAAAGTCGAATTACTGTCCTTAGTGTGGACACACACGAACGACTTTGCAATATCGATTCCAAAAATTCGATTTAAGTAAAATCAAACTACTCTCGTAGTGTAGACAAGGCCTAAGTGACTCACCTCAGGAACAGAACCCAGGGATCTTGAATCTAACCACTAGACCATGATTTCTCCCTACATAAATCAGTTCAGCACATTAATGCCTATCTACCCACAGATTTCACTATATATCTTACAGCAGACCTTCTTCAAGTAAACAAAGTTGACTATACAATGGCAACAAAAATGATAAAAGGCCTAGAAAACCTGACCTATGACTAGGCCAAGGACTAAAATTATTTGTCTTTTTATTTTATTTCTTTGGATGTAAAAAACAATGAAAAAACCCATATGCAATAGTTTAGGCATTGTAACAGTTAATTAAATAGCAAGATCACATAACAATAACCACCCAACCAGCAGCATAAGACTAACTCGTATGCAGGAAACAAATTAACCAAGCAGACAACCATACTATTAGAGATTTTGCAGGTGCTACATGTAACCGATATGACATTTTCCTGCAATATCTTTGACAAACCTACTGAACTAATTTAAACTTCACTGAATTAAGTTTAAGTATCTTTAGAGTCCACTGAATTAAAAATGCAAAGTTTATGTATTATTGGGGGATTGTATGTAACATCTCTGGAGAGGAGACATGGCCAGTGTAAACCTTGTGAAGGGTCATGAGCATCAAAGGACTATTTTAAACAATGTGTCAGACAAACAAAGTTAAGTAGGGTTCCTGGGAGATACCTGGTGGGAGGTGAGTGCAAATTACCATCTCTGATTATGCAAAGACCCAACTTTTTGAAGCTTTGCCTTGAGAAGGGGATCATTGTCTGGCTGATTATTCACAGGCTCTGTGGATCAAAGCCCCAAACTATATGAAAGATACAAATTCATGGGTGTGCTTGTTCTAAGCTAGCAGCTGTTACGGACTTGTGACCAGAGAAAAAGCCCTTGGTGGTGTCTGCAAGAGCCCTTGTTAGGGCTGGGGTGATCTCTGGTAAGCTTATTAGCATGTGTGTAGGATCTTTTATTGTTTTAATGTGTTTTTCTCGTTCATGCTTTCACCTTAAGAATAAATGTGCTTGCTCAAAAAGGGCTGTGTGTTAACTCGTACCTGCGGGCGATTATATTGTTTATAGCCTCTGGGGAGAAAGGCAAAGCAGGCCTGCTCAGGCACGTTGACTTGCTGGGAAATACACAGTGTGGGCAAGGAACTGTGTAGCCTGGAACTACCCCAGTCAGAAGGGAGCGAGACATGTGTCTTCGCCCAAGAGAGGTGACAAGTGGGGAGCTGGAAGCTTGAGAGTGGATGCCCTCATTGGACCATGGAGGGGGAATACAGGTGCAGTTGCCCTGAACTGTGATACTACGGTGGAGGGAAATAATTGTTTCTTTGCTTCGTCCATTGCAAAGCCAGAATTTTAGCATATGATCTAAAAAAGTTTTATACTGCAACCTATCAGCTTTGGCATCAACTTCTGCCACTGTGCACTACCTGTCGTCCTTCATGCTTCATATTAATTTTGTCTGTTTCGCTGTTTGCTGTGCTCTAATAGTTGCATTGCAGAAAGTAACATACCATTTTTACTCAAATACAAAAGAAATCCAAAAAAAGAAATCTTTAAAGTAGACTTCATCGGGGTTGCTGACTATTTTTAGACAATATGGCACAGAGATGCACTGAAGTGTTTACTAGCTTGGACATAGGTCATATTAAGGGTCATACAGCCAGTATTTTGTCAGTACCACAGACCACCTGCAGCTTGGATAATTTATTACCAGAGACAACTGTTTATTACAGCGCAGCAGACGTGCATTTAACCCTTTCCTCTCACTCATAAAGCTTCCTAACAAATGTTACACCAATGACCTCCAGGGTGTGTCTCAGCTATGAATTTTAATCCTTATGCCCACAGAAATGTATAACTGAAGTGCTGACTTGAAGAGATTTACAAGCTTTCCATGGCCACTCAAATCCTCAAGCTGAAAGTACCAGTTACACAAACTGTGCCAAAAGAGCAAAGGAAATTTCCTGATGACAGTGGATAAGTTATCCACAAAATGAAACAAACCCATCTGCAGAATCTCTTGCAAGTTCAAGGCAGGGTTTCACCTGCTGAGGGCTGATTTTGTGTGCTGTTGAACAGGGGTTGCCTTTCACCCCAGAGGGAACCGTACTTCATTATCAGCTAGACATTTCAATCCCATAATAATAATTAATTATTTGAGGTCAATTCTTTCCTCCATCCCTTTGTGTAATACCTATTTAGACCGTGACATGTGACCTATCTGATTTTAAGTCTGTATTGTGCCTAGCACATTCTTGGCAATATATAAATATCAGTGTTTGCAGTACCTGTTTCAAGACAAAATAAGTCTGTGTGTGGATCATTTTAGTAAATAAAAAGGGTGTTGGGATTTCTTTGTCCTGCTCCATCCCCGTAGGTTGGTTGGTTTGTTTTTAAAATCTGAGCAGACATATTGATTCCTGCCAACTTTTTAAGAAATTGTTTAGTGAAGAGCACTGCACTTAAAGCTTTTACTGATTTGACTCACTGCAAATCAGCTTCCATGATTTAAGGGCATAATGTAGTAAAATCTCATTCCGTGGGCATGTTATTGACAGGTCAAAGAGGTGTCATTTCATTTGTAAAAATCTACACAATCATAATGTCAACTGTCACCCCCTCTGCAGCATGGCTGTGGAAACTCACTGCCCTCACCCCCTCACCCCCCATTCCAGGTCCTCCAGTTGGTGGAAATGTTGGTAATACGTCATTGGAAATGGGCTGAGTTGGATATCATTCAAAAACTTGCAAACACAACAGTATCAAACATGACAAACCTAGAACTATTATGTAGATATGTATTCGAGAAAATGTTTAAAAATCAACTTTTTAAAATTATGCCTTAACACGGGATGCGTCACTTACATAAAAAAAAAAGACATTGAGCATGGGTAATGCTAGGGAAGTTAGCATTGACATGTAGGACAGAAAACATTTATTCATCAAAGTCATCATGAGTGTCATCTCCATCTAGACAGGTTTCAGAGTAGCAGCCGTGTTAGTCTGTATCCGCAAAAAGAAGAACAGGAGTACTTGTGGCACCTTAGAGACTAACAAATTTATTAGAGCATAAGCTTTCGTGGACTACAGCCCAACTGTCTGTACTGGGCTATCTTGATTATCACTTCAAAAGTTTTTTTTCTCTTAATTAATTGGCCTCTCAGAGTTGGTAAGACAACTCCCACCTGTTTATGCTCTCTGTATGTGTGTATATATATCTCCTCAATATATGTTCCATTCTATATGCATCCGAAGAAGTGGGCTGTAGTCCACGAAAGCTTATGCTCTAATAAATTTGTTAGTCTCTAAGGTGCCACAAGTACTCCTGTTCTTCCATCTCCGTCTAGGGCACCAATGCTAGAAACATCATGCTGATGCTCATCCATGTCGTACTTGCACATCTCTGCACAAGGCAGGCTGCTGGCCACACATTTTCAGGGTAGTGAGCATCTGGTCTTTGCACATGAACATTTGATTAGTTGGAGGATTGATTCAGGTGTGCATGGTATATCATGCCTAATGGGTTTGATCAGCTCTTCCTCCAAGACCCATCCATGCCTGATAAGGGAGTGTAGTTTTAGATGTGCTTGATTTTCCTGGAGCCACTGCACTGCTTGATAATTTGCCCTCTTGATAGTAGGTGTAAATGCACCCCTTGTCAATGGCAATTATTCTTCATTTGTCTGCTTTTTAAAAGACATCCACCAACGTAGCTCTGCAAATGTCATGTTGGTCTTCAAATGGTAAACTCAGCATATGAATGCCTCTAGCGTATTTATGACCTCATTAGTGACCGTCTTGGCTGTTCCAAGCATTTTCAGAGTGAGGAGAGAGTTTTTGGAAGCTGAATCAAATGCCTTCCTGAGCGATAATTTGGTCTTTCATAGACTCATAGAATATTAGGGCTGGAAGAGACCTCAGGAGGTCATCTAACACTAACTAAATCATCCCAGCCAAGGCTTTGTCAAGCCGGGTCTTATAAACCTCTAAGGATGGAGATTCCACTACCTCCCTAGGTAACCCATTCCAGAGCTTCACCACCCTCCTAGTGAAATAGTGTTTCCTACTGTCCAACCTAGAACTCCCCCACTGCAACTTGAGACCATTGCTTCTTGTTCTGTCATCTGCCACCACTGAGAACAGCCTAGCTCCATCCTCTTTGGAACCCTCCTTCAGGTAGTTGAAGGCTGCTATCAAACCCTCACTTTTCTCTTCTGCAGACTAAATAAGCCCAGTTCCCTCAGCCTCTCCTCATAAGTCATGTGCCCCAGCCCCCTAATAATTTTTGTTGCCCTCCGCTGGACTCTTTCCAGTTTGTCCACATCCCTTCTGTAGTGGGGGGCCCAAAACTGGATGCAATACTCCAGATGTGGGCTCACCCGTGCCAAATAGAGGGGAATAATCACTTCCTTTGATCTGCTGGCAATGCTCCTACTAATGCAGCCCAATATGCCGTTAGCCTTCTTGGCAACAAGGGAACACTGTTGACTCATATCCAGCTTCTCGTCCACTGTAATCCCCAGGTCCTTTTCTGCCGAACTGCTGCTTAGCCAGTCGGTCCCCAGCCTGTAACAGTGCATGGGATTCTTCCATCCTAAGTGCAGGACTCTGCACTTGTCCTTGTTGAACCTTATCAGATTTCTTTTGACCCAATCCTCCAATTTGTCTAGGTCACTCTGGACCCTATCCCTACCCTCCAGTGTGTCTACCTCTCCCCACAGCTTAGTGTCATACATGAACTTGCTGAGGGTGCAATCTATCCCATCATCTAGATCATTAATAAATATGTTGAACAAAACCAGCCCCAGGACTGACCCCTGGGGCACTTTCCAGCCAACCTTCCAGTAGTTGCACATCCTGAACGGGTATGGAAACCTGACAGCTTGGCAGCTTTTCATGATCCAAAAGATAGGAACATATCTCTGAGGGAGATACAATGATTCTCTTCCTCAGCAGCAGGCACAAAAGCAGAATCTTGTGGCGGTCTCGGGTAGCCTCTCAAGGAGATCACTAGAACATCTGTGTCTTGTGCAAAAACCCAGAGTTTAGCAGCACCTTTCCCTGTGGCTTTGATGGCATGCAAGATAATTTTAGTACCAGCCTCGTCATGGGAATTACAAAGAAACCCTACTGAACAGTACAAAGCAGCAGCTTTGTTATGCCACGCAACGATGAAATTCTTCAAGCAATTCTCCGCATGCTGGAGTGCTTTTCCTGCAAGGTTAACTCATCCTTTGTGCGAGTTTGAGACAGCAGCTTCTTCACTGTGACATTGGCGACGTTCATGGAGTCGGTGATTTCATATTGAACCAGTGCAATACCATGGAGTCTTTTATTTCTGGCTCTGTTTTTAATTGATTCCTCTGCATATGTGTCAAACATGAGGAGGACTTCATTATAGGTCCAGTGTTAGATATAGATTAGTATTAGTATAGATTACATGTACGCCGCACAGATCTCATGTATATGTTGGAAATCTGTCTCTCAGTCAAGGACTCGTACACAAGGCTTTGTGATAAAATGGCAGCTTTGTGCTCTACTTGCTTACTGTAAGTGCTGATGCCACTGCAATCACCAAGCACCACTTAAAGTAGTAGTACAGGTCACGTGGTATTATTTTTTGAGGTCTGGCATCAGCTATGGATCCCTGGAAACTCCCACATACTGAAGGACACAACGCTTTTACATAAAAATTTAGCAGCTGCTAACAGTCTTCATATTACCGTTGACATCAGCATTTTCTTTAGTGCCACATCTCTGCAACTTTTAAGGAAATGTGCTCTCTTTCATTTCTGTGGATAGGACTGCTAAAAACCCCCACTATATCCATATCCCACAGCTCGTCTTCAATAAGTGCTTTACGGGCCTTTCTGCTCTTTTGTTCCTCTTCAATCCTGTTCAAAGCATATATTTCTCTGTATGTAGCCTTTGCACTGGCCATCACTACCATTCTCCCATCTGTTAGAACCTCTGTGAGGCAACGTATGAACTCCAGCTGAGTCCCACCATTGTAGTAGTAAAATCAGTATTTCCTTCTGTTGCTCTTGCATTCTGATGCAACACATTACAAACATTCTTGGTGCAGCACACAATATGATACGCAATATTGTATTCATGGGCATCTTTTGGGTCAATGCATCACTTAACTTTACCTTCCAGTTTCTCATCTGTCTCACGTGTTGAAACTGTGCTTTATGGATGCCTTCAGGATTCTGGCTTACCACAGAAGAAGCAGGCGTAATTCTCGAAATGCATGCCATGGGACCTAGCATAAGGTGAGTCTCACCCACAGCTGCCTCTTGTCCCAGCATCCTCCATCTTTTCTTGATGCTTGATGAACTTTTTCGCCAATCTCACCAAGTTCAGTTTATGGGTGCACTTCTTATAGCCTATAAGGTGCTGCCAAACATTGTATTTAAGCAGGTCCTCCGCAGTGGCATTCTCCAAAGATTCAGCTATTAGTCAGTTCTCTGTGTCTCCCCATTGATGCCTAAAAATGATGAAGACCAAAGTACAAACAAGGATTTTGTAATAAATTACTTTGGGATTTGAATTACTTGCGTTACGTTTATTGTGCAAAAGGCATGGCTGATCCATGGAGAAGGAAGGCCAGGATAAGAGAAGAATGGAAGATGCGTTGTGATCGGCGCAATCTACATGAGGGCTGAAGGATGGACCAATCAAGGTGATGTACTGTATGTTATGTAATTATGTGCATACATTTGCGGAGGGATTCCAGTAATTTTTGGCTGGATGCTGACATCTTAATAATATAATATTAATATATGGAGATATACCTATCTCATAGAACTGGAAGGGACCCTGAAAGGTCATCGAGTCCAGCCCCTGCCTTCACTAGCAGGACCAAGTACTGATATTGCCCCAGATCCCTAAGTGGCCCCCTCAAGGATTGAACTCGCAACCCTGGGTTTAGCAGGCCAATGCTCAAACCACTGAGCTATCCCTCGTGCCCCCCAAATCAGTGCCTCATTGCAACTCTTTTGGAATAATAAACAAAGCTAATAATCAATAGCACTGAACTGCTTCTTTTTTTTGCCCAAGATTGGAAATCAGCTTGAAGCATTCCTTCGGTTTATAGTCATCTGTCACATAAAAAAATCCATTAGGTATCATGTTCTGAGCATTAAGCAATACCACAGGATGGTCAGTCAAGAGTCACGACAACTTTGTGAAGGCTGCACGTTTGACCATGATTTAATACCCGTATTAAAATAGAATTAAAAATACAATGATTTTAAAACATTTTCTCGAATGTACATCTACATAATTGTTCTCGGTTTGTCATGTTTGGTATCATTGTATTTGTGAGCAAAAGGGCTTTCAAATGATAGCCAACTCAACCCATTTCCAAAGACACTGTATTATCAACATTTCTACCATCCAGAGGACCTGGGAGTTGATGGGGGGTGGAGAGGCATTGAGTGTCCCGTCCCCCACATCTCCACCACACTGCAGAAGATGACACTACTGAAATTATGATTCTGTAGATTTTTACAAATCAAATCACTGAATTACACATGCTCTCAGACCACCAGCTCTACCCACTCCTGCCTGGATGTGGTCATTAGGGAACTCCATGAGCACATGTGGAGAGTGGGAGACACATGTCCTCACCCTTTCCATAAACAGGTTACTGTCCAGCGGTGTGGATCAGCTTTAGGGTCAGGAAAGTGGGTGCTAACTGGAGTAACAATTCCCTGGGGCCAGTAAAACTGATCTGCAGCACAGGCATCATTATTAAGCTCTACAGGTGATGAAACTTTGAATTCTGCAGAGCAGTGTGGCTGTAGGGCCTGCCACCAAAGAATTTCCAAAGAGATGATTCATTTTCTTGCGTTACCAAAGCATCGCTGTGACACAGGAAATAACCAAGAAACTTTAGCAAACTGCTCAGAGTCTGGAACATGATTGTACGTATCAAAACAAAAGTAACTTTAATTTTCAGTCTTATTAACTAATAAAAATAATGAGTAAATTGCAGCAGGAAGGGAGATACCAACATAACTCTGTTTCTATGAGTTATGAGACACTGCTGTTGGAAATAAAACAGTGAATTTGGTTTCCGTTCAGTTAACAGAATTTGTTTGGTTGTAGATTGTTGATAATTAGATTGCCTGCCCCCATTTCCAGAACCTTTCCTGCTTTCTCTCTATATAATTGATCTCCATAATACTGAAATAAGATATCACCCTGAATCCAAATCAGATACACAGTCTAGCCTGGAATTCACTCACCTCCATCTCTTAACAACAACAAAAACACTCTAAGTTTTATACAAATACTCTATACTTGAACTGCCAAAATAGGAAACATCATTACTAGCAAGATCTAATCCAAAACACATACTGAAGATCACAACCATTTCAACAATAGTTCTCACTGAAATCCAATTTGTTAAACATGCTCTGCACAGTGAAAAGTGCTAGATGGGCCATATTTGAAATTATTTTAAATATATAAAGCCATTTTTCAGCTATTTCTTTTTATCCACAAAAGTCCATTATGTATATTTTCCATAATATATCCATTATAGTTCACCAATGACACCATTTCCCATTAAGTTTATTTAGGTTAATTCTGCCATAACATTTAAGAGCTGCAATTTGTCAACATTCACTCAAGTCAACAAGAGTTTTGTTTTAAAACTTGCAGCAGGGTAGGACCCATTTTACGTGTTTATGGCAGTTATGCTGAATAACTTTCGAATGGTAAGATTCACTGTTGTAACTGGCTTCTAATTTTATTATCTGAAGACCAAATTTACTGTTATATATACATATACAGAGCTTATTATAGAATCAAAGAAAATTAGGGTTGGAAGAGACCTCAGGAGGTCATCTAGTCCAACCCCCTGGTCAAAGCAGGTCCAACCTCAACTAAATCATCCCAGCCACAGCTTTGTCAAGCCAGGCCTTAAAAACCTCTAAGGATAGAGATTCCATTACTCCCGAGGTAGCCCATTCCAGTGCTTCACCACCCTCCTAGTGAAATAGTTTTCCCCAATATCCAATCTAGACCTTCCCCACTGCAACTCAAGACCATTGCTCCTTGTTATGTCATCTGCCACCACTGAAAACAACCTAGCTCCATCTTCTTTGGAACCCCCCTTCAGGTAGTTGAAGGCGGCTATCAAACCCTCACTTTTCTCTTCTGCAGACTAAATAAGCCCAGATCCCTCAGCCTCTCCTCATAAGTCATGTGCCCCAGCCCCCTAATAATTTTCATTGCCCTCCGCTGGACTCTTTCCAGTTTGTCCACATCCCTTCTGTAGTGGGGGGCCCAAAACTGGATGCAATACTCCAGATGTGGCCTCACCCGTGCCGAATAGAGGGGGATAATCACTTCCTTTGATCTGCTGGCAATGCTCCTACTAATGCAGCCCAATATGCCGTTAGCCTTCTTGGCAACAAGGGAACACTGTTGACTCTTATCCAGCTTCTCGTCCACTGTAATCCCCAGGTCCTTTTCTGCCGAACTGCTGCTTAGCCAGTCGGTCCCCAGCCTGTAACAGTGCATGGGATTCTTCCATCCTAAGTGCAGGACTCTGCACTTGTCCTTGTTGAACCTTATCAGATTTCTTTTGACCCAATCCTCCAATTTGTCTAGGTCACTCTGGACCCTATCCCTACCCTCCAGTGTGTCTACCTCTCCCCACAGCTTAGTGTCATACATGAACTTGCTGAGGGTGCAATCTATCCCATCATCTAGATCATTAATAAATATGTTGAACAAAACCAGCCCCAGGACTGACCCCTGGGGCACTTTCCAGCCAACCTTCCAGTAGTTGTTCTCAGCCCTTTTAAGAAAATAAAGAGGTGGTTCATTGCTGTGGAGTTCTCGCTGCCCAACATGTCAGGATAGTGACAGGCAATTTGTGATTTAAAAAATACAAGTTGCCATCAGTAGTCTTCAGAATCAAAAAAAGTATGGCACTCCTAAGAGTTACTGCCTCTCCGCAGATTCCGAATGACAGCACAACATCTGTTCACATCCAGAAGGGCCCTTTGCACAATAACAATCGTTAGTTTTTGTGGGTTTTTTACATTTAAAAGCTTAAAATCTGCCAAAACTGATTGAGCTGCCAGAAAAGTGCTGGCATGTTGTACCACTGCATGGCAGTGCACTCAACCCCTGGGAGAAATAGATATGAGGGCATATATTTGCATGGTCACCTCACTCCTTTCCTCCACAGCCAGAAGAAAGCAGCTTAAGCAAAAAATGATAAAAAATACTTGAGCCATGAGGAGTTGAAAGTCCGAGTTCAAAATCTTCAATAGAAAATCTGTCTCCATCATGGACTATTATTATTATTATTAACAACCACATAGAAGAGAGATCTGCAAGTGGCCAGACACCACTTTTCTTTTGACTCTCCACTAACTTTTGCTAAGGGGAAAAAATGTATATTTATATAGAAAGAGTAGACAGTGGGCTTTTTGATACTCTTCCGAATAAAAGAAATGCCATGTGAGATTGGCTGTAAAAGGAAATCTTAGTCTAATTTAAACAGGTCACGACTGATTCAGCTCCACTTACCCTCCCTACCCATATCCTTTTGTTATGTAATTAGCAAATTTGTAACTTTCTGAGCTCTTGGGACGGCCTCGCATTAGATTCTTGACTTATTGTTTTCAACCCATAGAGGCCCATTGTATAAACTTGTTGGCTAATGTATCCACCAGGGAATGACGCACAGACATTATCTGGCACTCTAGTGTTGAAGGCATGGAGCAAGGCAATCCAGCACAGAAGATTTTCAGATTATCAGGAAGGGATAACAGGAATGTCACAGCCTCCGTTACTCAACATAGGGACATTTATCAAAAAGACAGCTGCAATGAATTTGCCATCTCCTTTTCCTACTGGAGCAACACAGGGCTTTATTTTACTTATTTATTTTAACATAAGCTTAAAAGTATTTTCTAAGACTCAACACTAAGTGGGGAAAGAATTTTTTCCCCCCTCTTGACCAGAAAATTGATTCTCTGCTCATCCAGTTGAACCAGTCTTTGGAGTGTGGTTACCATCCTCTGATTCTCACACTGAGTCCAATAAATAGACACTCCCGGCAGGTATACAGCTCACAAAGTATTTTGACAAATGGCCCGGGTTCAGAGTGAAATGTCCTTTTGATACATCAGACTGGAATGAGCTCCTCCTTGAGGGAACATAAGAACGGCCATAGTGGGTCAGACTAAAGGTCCATCTAGCCCAGTATCCTGTCTTTTGACAGTGGCCAATGCCAGGTGCCCCAGAGGGAATGAACAGAACAGGTAATCATCAAGTGATCCATCCCCCCCAAACAGAGGCTAGGGACACATACCTGCCCATCCTGGCTAATAGCCATTGGTGGACCTATCCTCCAAGAACGTATCTATTTTTAACCCTGTTATAGTCTTGGCCTTCACAACATCCTCTGGCAAGGAGTTCCACAGGTTGACTGTGCATTGTGTGAAAAAACACTTCCTTTTGTTTGTTTTAAACCTGCTGCCTATTAATTTCATGTGGTGATGCCTATTTTTTTGTTATGAGAAGGAGTAAATAACACTTCCTTATTTACTTTCTCCACACCAGTCATAATTTTATTGACCTCTATTGTATCCCCCCTTAATAGTCTCTTTTCCAAGCTGAAAAGTCCCAGTCTTATTAATTTCTCTTCATATGGCAGCCTCCATATCCCTAATAATTTTTGTTGCCCTTTTCTGAACCTTTTCCAAACCTTTTTTGAGATGGCGCGACCATATCTGCACATAGTATTCAAGATGTGGGCATACCATGGATTTAGAAAGAGGCAATATTATATTTTCTGTCTTATATTCTATCCCTTTCTTAATGAATCCCAGGATTCTGTTTCCTTTTTTGACTGCCACTGCACATTAAGAGGATGTTTTCAGAGAACTATCTACAATGACTCCAAGATCTCTTTTTTTAAGTAGTAACAGCTAATTTAGACCCCCATCATTTTATACGTATAGTTGGGATTATGTTTTCCAATGTGCATTACTTTGCATTTCTCAACATTGAATTTCATCTGCCATTTTGTTGCCCAGTCACCAAGTTTTGTGAGATCCTTTTGTAGCTCTTCTGAGTCTGCTTGGGACTTAGCTATCTTGAGTAGTTTTGTATCGTCTGTACATTTTGCCAACTTACTGTTTACCCCTTTTTCCAGATCATTTACGAATACGTTGAATAGGACTCCTCCCAGTACAGACCCCTGGGGGACACCACTATTTACCGCTCTCCATTCTGAAAACTGACCATTTATACCTACCCTTTGTTTCCTATCTTTTAACCACAAGGGACACTGCTGAGTTCAAGTTCTGGACCACCTGACCTTTACAACCAGGAGAGCAGTCAATTAGATGGGTCTCAGTTCTACTACGTATATGTGAAGCCCAAGATCTTCACATTTTGGGTACGTCTACACTGCAATAAAACACCTGCAGCTGACAAATGTCAGCTGACTCGAGCTCGTGGGACTCAGGCTAAGGAGCTATTTAATTGAAGTGCAGACAGTTGGCTCAGGCCGGCGTCCGAGCTCTGGTAACCTCCCCCCTCGTGGGGGAGGGTCCCCCAAGGGCTCAAAAATGTCAGACTGCAGCCCTCTAGGAAGGAACTTCCATTTCAAATCTAGCAAAAAAATGATAAACTAGTAGCAATATTGACTGGAAAACACAATGCAAGAGAAACTAGCGTTTAAACCCTCATTAATAAAGTACTCAGATACATGACTAATTATGGGTCCTCTGGGGCATGCACCAAAAAGGAAAGTGAAGGAAGAAGGTGTCTGGCCAATTTCTTGTGTAGATGCATTTTGGGAATTCTGCAACAGGTGTTTTGAGGCATTAGATCCCTGCTGAACCCCTTTTAACAAGTTCCAGGCCCATGGTGGATGGTGCACTTCCAATAATGGGTTCTCTCAGGCGGTAATTTTAGTAAGGAAATCTTGTTTTTCTCCCTACTTGACCTTTTATTCTCTTCTGTGCCTCTTGTTTTTTCAATGATGATATCTTATACAATTTTTCTTTTTCACATGAAAAACAAAAACATTTTTGGTGCCCCACAGCACTGTAGCTAGGTCCAACTCTAGGATGCCTGCTTTTGAGAGCAAGAACTGTCCATGGGAACAGGACTTGAAGTTGTTCTGCTCTTAGAGCACTACAGTGATATAAAAAATGCCGGCACGTCTATAGTTCTTCTATCAGAGAATTTAATTTATTATGGCTTCAGCTGTGCTTTTCAATATGTTTAATAAATTAGGTGAACCACTAGACTATGAATAAAATTATTTCTATTTAAACATGATCTAACACCATCGATCTGACAAAAATAACATTCTATCAATGTAGTTCAGGGACCAGGCCCATGTAGGATAAATGTATACACTGATTTATTGATTTCACTGTGAATGACATGGCAGTATAACACATATTCCACATCAGCCTTCATCCTGACTTGGTATCAAACTCCTTGAGTAAAAGTAAGCAGTTCTTAGGAGCATGTGAAATTACTCGACACATCATAACCCTAGCAAGCTAATTTTTCATTTAGTCTGTGTCCTAGAGGATGGATGCTTCTGAGGTGCTCCAAAGGAATAAGTGGCTCCCATAAAATAAATATTTTAATTAGGGCTGTCGATTAATTGCAGTTAACTCACAGAATTAACTCAAAAAAATTAATCGCGATTAAAAATATTAATCCCGATTAATCGCACTGTTAAACAATAGAATACCAATTGAAATGTATTACATGTTTTTGGATATTTTTCTACATTTTCAAATATATTGATTTCTATTACAACACAGGATACAAAGTGTACAGTGCTCACTTTCTATGGTTTTTTATTACAAATATTTACACTGTAAAAATGATAATCACAAGAAATAGTATTTTTCAATCACCTCATAAGTACTGTAGTGAAATCTCTTTATTGTGAAAGTGTAACTTACAAATGTAGATTTTTTTTTGTTACATAACTGCACTCAAAAACAAAACAAATGTAAAACTTTTGAGCCTACAAGTCCACGCAGCCTACTTTTTGTTAAGCCAATCACTAAGAGAAACAAATTTGTTTACATTTACAGGAGATACTGCTGCCTGCTTCTTATTTACAATGTCACCTGAAAGTGAGAACAGGCATTTGCATGGCACTTTTGTAGCCGGCATTGCAAGGTATTTACATGCCAAATATAGCTAAACATTCATATGCCCCTTCATGCTTTGGCCACCATTCCAGAGACATGCTTCCACGCTGATGATGCTCATTAAAAAAATAATGCGTTCATTAAATTTGTCACTGAACTCCTTGGGGGAGAATTGTATGTCTCCTGTTCTGTTTTAGCTGCATTCTCCCATATATTTCATGTTATAACAGTCTCAGATGATGACCCAGCACATGTTCTTTTTAAGAACACTTTCACTGCAAATTTGACAAAACGCAAAGAAGATACCAATGTGAAATTCCTAAAAATAGCTATGGCACTCGACCCAAGCTTTAAGAATCTGAAGTGACATTCAAAATCTGAGAGGGACAAGGTGAGGAGCATTAGGGGAGAGGGATAGCTCAGTGGTTTGAGCATTGGCCTGCTAAAACCAGGGTTATCAGTTCAATCCTTGAGGGAGCCATTTAGGGACCTGGGGCAAAAATCTGTCAGGGACTGGTCCTGGTTTGAGCAGGGGGTTGGACTAGATGACCTCCTGAGTTCCCTTCCAACCCTGATATTCTATGATATGATTCTATGCTTTCAGAAGTCTTAAAGGAGCAATACTCTGATGAGGAAACTACAGGACCCAAAAAAAGAAAATCAACCTTCTGCTGGTGGCATCTGCCTCAGATAATGAACATGCATCGGTCCGCTCTGCTTTGGATTGTTATGGGGGGAAATATGAGCTTGTGCCCTTTTTCACTTCCTTACAAGTCTGAAAGTGGCTTGAAAGTTTGCTGTTGTTTTTTTCTTCCAAAAGGAGATGTTCTGCTTATTCTTTACATTCAATATTGAGGTCCTGTCTGAAGTGGAAGATTATAATGACTGAAGAACTAGTGAAATGATGACATCACAAGAAAATGACTGAGCAGTTGAGAAAGGAAGGGGGTTTTAGTCCAACTTTTTGTTTTTGTTTATATCTTTTAAATTTCAATGCCACATTAACATTTTGGATAAAGAAAGCCTTTGTAAAGTATTCGGTATCCTCTCCATTTTAGCTAGGGAGAGTTCACACTGACCATCCCTCAAACCTCCCAGAGGTCTATCAGGGAAGACCAGACTTGAAACTCCTGATACATCCAAGGTTTTAAAAAAGGCAGAAAAGAAAAGTACAAGACAAAGCAAACAAACCTTCCAGGACTTTTTAGATATGATAAAGTACCAACGAAAAGGCAAAAGACCAGTTTTTTAGGATCCTTTGTCGGTCACCTTTAAACAATACTTTCTAATTCAGTCCTCTTCTCAAGTCTAGTTCTTTCCAGACGTAGGGTTCCATGTCTCCATCTTTTTCCCCACCACCACCTCCAAAAAACCATCCAAACAAATGACACACAGGTTTTCCTGACACACTGAAATTTGCTCGTGGGAGAGATCACAAGGGGGAGGAGTTCACTATATAGGTATGACCCAATTTATATATTTTTTCAATTGCCTCTATACTTTAATACTTGAGCTCAATTTCCAGTCTCCTCCCTCCCTCCCTCTGGACAAAAAAGGGAAACCACAAATAGAAGAGAAGTGACGGAAAAACTTGCAATTTATTGCACAGGCTTATTTAAAAACAAAAACCAAAAAAAACACAGCCGCAGTAGATTAATGTGTTTCGTTTCCCACAGTGTCTTCATTCAACCATAACTGTGTATATTTACTGCCATTGGCATTGTGCTGCCACATTCAAGTCCAGAGGCCCCGTGAACCTGAAGCAGTTAGACTACACCCAGTACCACTCCGCTGGTGTGTAAGTAAATATGATGTGAAACCTTTCCATGAAACAAATGTAGCCATGTTCTGTATTTGTCAACTATCGAAAGATGACCAAAAAAAAGCCTGTTACTCTTATAATTTATTTGAATCATGAGACCTCCAAGGGCTGATTCTTTAATGAAAAAATGTATAAACATGACTGTTGGAAAATTTATACGTTTATTAAGGTCTACCATGACTCAGTTTCCACACAAACTTTCCTTTATTAATCTCAAAGGTCACTTGTCGTTAGTTCCAGCCAAAATACAAATATAAGCACATACACCTATATTCTACATCCTAACAACAATTCAGTCATAAGCATTGGCCAAAATACTTGCAAAAGGCTCAGGCCTGGGCGACATCTTCCCATCATAGCACGACTCCAGAGGGGTAAGGAAAAGCTCTGACAAAGAACTGATAGAATACCTTGATTTTATTCAATATAACAAACAAGTGATGTCACTGCTGGTTATTGGACTTTAGCCAAAGACTGAAAAAGGAACCTTAGTGCTAAACCCTGGTGCTCAATTAACCAGGTTTTCTATATTTCTATTACTTCAGTCCAGTAATAAGATATGTCAATAAGAAAACACGGGCATTTCCAGGGTCTCTACAAATTTAACACAAGCAACTTTTCTTTCTCATTTTTTTTTTTGCGGTCACACGCTTTAAGCCTATGCTCATGCCAATATTCAAATGCAATTTAAAACCATTCTTTACTTAGGTCCAATGTAGGTCCATAATCTGACATGAACCAGAAACTAAAACCAGATCAGTGGTTTGCTGTCAATATTTTAAGCAAGGGGCTACCATAAAATTCTCTCCATTAGCCTGTGATAAACCCCATGTACCCAGTGGGCATGCACTCATGTAAAGGGAAGGGAAGGACTGGGGAACATTTTCATTTGTTTTCCCATTTATGCACAAATACTTCCTTGTAAGAGTAACCAAAGAACGAGGCATCGCTCTGGACAAAGTTAGATTAAATACATTGCGTCTTGCATCTGATGAAGTGGGCATTCACCCATGAAAGCTTATGCTCCAATACTTCTGTTAGTCTTAAAGGTGCCACAGGACCTTCTGTTGCTTTTTACATTATACTGGAAGCTTTACATTATGTTCCTGAAAAACATACAGCATACATTGATAGGATAAGCTCAGCATCTCAACTTGTATAGTTTGAAGTAGGGGATAAGGTGAAGACTTGGTAGGGGCTGTATGGGGACATCATCCGCTGGGATTTCCCCGCCCCTCCTTAAAATTTGATGTAAAAACCTGCCATTTGATGTATTTTGAAGGCAAAAAAATTTGCTCTTTAAAGGCATTCTTGTGAGTCCAGAGATTTCTGGAAGGGATAAATTAACAGTATCCAGAAGGAGCAACTCCATGAGAGGCTAGGGATACCACCCCAGGCCTCCTCCTATGTATGTGGTGGGAGAAGTTTTTCAAGAACTTCCTGCAACACATTACCGAACCAAATAACACGAACGACAAAAATATGAACCAAGCACTGTACCACACTAAAAGTGCAAAATAAAAACCTTATTTTTGAAAGAAAAGTGACTTATATATTGATCCTCCGGTGGGGGGGGGGGGGGGGACCCAAAAAACAAACCACTAAGTCTTGTGACTTCAATTCTTTTATGGGATGATAGGTCTACTTTTTACATTCTAGCACTTTTTTGCTTTAGTAAATATCTTGGGCGAAACTCTAGACTGATTGAAGTAAATGGCAAAACTTTCATAGCCTTCAGTAGTACCAGGATTTCCCCTCTGGGATGTATATGATTGACGGTCACGAGAAAGCTTTGACAATGGAAATCAATGAAGGGGCAAAAGCAAGGTAAAGCAAACTTTCAATCTAATGAGCTTTTCTGTTTTAGTATTTTACACTACATTCAGGGAGCATAAAATACTCCAACCTGATTCATGGGTTGATGTCATTCACCTAGTACGAATGCTAAGGAGTGTCACTGCATGCTCAGCCTAGTCCTCTAATATCACAAGTGATTCCTATACAGGTCTGTCGCATCTTACGCACATTTAACATGCGCGATTTCAGCTTTACCCGGTCGGCAAAAACAAAACAAAAAGAGAAAAATAACAATTTTAATACTGTACCTGTAATGTGGGCGATTCCGCCCGCCATTACACTCAATGTAATTTTGACTATACGTGATTTTCGCTTTACGCTCTGACTGCAGAACATAACCCCAGCGTAAGATGCGACAGACCTGTATTATATAAATATCAATGCGTTTGAATGTGTAAGTACCTGAACTTATGATCCCACTTGTTAGAACTACCTGCTTTTATGCCAAAGGACGTGCCAGCTGTTTTGATGGTCTGGACAGGGCCAGCTCCAGGCACCAGCGAAGGAAGCAGGTGCTTGGGGCGGCCAATGGAAAGGGGCAGCACGTCCGGGTCTTCAGCGGGTCCCTCAGTTCTTCTGTTCCTCTTTGAGCTGCCACCGAAGTGCCGTCGAAGAGGAAGAGAGGGAGCAAAGGACCCGCCGCCGCATTCTGCCGAAGAACGAAGTGGCACGATTGAGCCGCTGCCGAAGTGCCGCTGATCGGCTTTATCTTTTCTTTTTTTTTCCGCTTCGGGCAGCAAAAAAGCTGGAGCCAACCCAGGGTCTGGACATTAACCCCATCTGTCATATCACATATAGATAAGCCCTTTTGTTTTCAGTTTAAACAGATTTTTACTAAAAAAAAATCCTGGATTTTACAGAAAGTATTATTCTTTTTTTCTGATTTTCACCGTACTTTTGAATCATTCAAATACATTAAAAAAAAACCTTGTTTTATTAGGAAAATACAATACATTGCATGAGATACATGTATTATGATAATACATTACTCTGTGTGTATATGCAAAGCTGCCTGTTGAAGTAAGGCTATGTAGTAGTCTAGAAGATACATACAATAATCCAAGAAGCACGCACAGAAGCATTTGAATGTACTGATGAATCTCACTCCCACCACGGATACGATTCAAGCTGTTAGCAAACAACGGTTTTAAAATCTGACACATTAAAATGGAAAGAAAATGAAAATCTGTATCAGAATACAAGGAAGTATTCGAAAGTTTTAAAAAAATGAAATCAGGAGAAAAGGATGAAGTTGTGTGTATGCACGGCAAATGGTGTGGCCCAGTTATTAAATGTAAACATTTATAGGCTAATAGTTCTAAGTGTACAGGAAACGTTTTATTTGGGGATTACAGGTGTATTGTTTTCTTAAACTCAGAGATGGCATTGTGTTTTGAGTTCTGTTTTCATTTTGCAGCAAACCACATTGAATTCCATAGATTCATAGATTATAGGACTGGAAGGGACCTCGAGAGGTCATCGAGTCCAGTCCCCTGCCCGCATGGCAGGACCAAATACTGTCTAGACCATCCCTGATAGACATTTATCTAACCTACTCTTAAATATCTCCAGAGACGGAGATTCCACAACCTCCCTAGGCAATTTGTTCCAGTGTTTAACCACCCTGACAGTTAGGAACTTTTTCCTAATGTCCAACCTAGACCTCCCTTGCTGCAGTTTAAACCCATTGTTTCTGGTTCTATCCTTAGAGGCTAAGGTGAACAAGTTCTCTCCCTCCTCCATTAATCTACTGAATACTTCCCCTGCGTTAGGGTGACCAGATGTCCCCATTTTATAGGGACAGTCCCGATATTTGGGGCTTTGTCTTATATAGGCTCCTATTATCCCCTACCCCATCCCGACTTTTCACACTTGCTGTCTTGCCACCCTATCCCGCGTCCTTCCATCCACCAAAATAAACTCCGATATTTACCCAGAAAAATTAACAGTTTTTTCCACCAATTTTTACCTGTTTTTGTTGTTGTAGTAATAAACATCAATAAATTGCTGGGGAAAATGAAATAAAATAAAAACCAAAAACGAAGGGCCCTGCATACAGATTATCAAAACACTGAGATTTGTAACTATCTAAGATGTAATGTGCAGGGGTAAGCATTGGTTACTTTTGGATTTCCTTTCTCTCTACATGCCTGCCAAGCTTCTTATGGGTGCTTTCCAAAAGAGCATGACTTGGGCTGAGATAGGCAAATTTAGAATAAAACGTGAACAATTTTAATTCTTCACAAGTCCATTAGCGTGTGCCTAAATTCTGGCTGTTCTGGAAGGAGGAAGACACAATAGTTCTTGAGCCTGCTCAGAAATGTGACAGCCCTGGTGACTAGAATCCAGCTTACACATAGAACAGTGAGCAACAGTTAAAGCACCTCCAAACTTCCACACCACTCATCTGAGGAACTGCTTCATGAGTTGGGAGGTAATTCAGTCTCCACGCCATCTTTGTCCTTTCTGCTGATACCACCATCCAGGTTGCTAATTACAATGCAACAGAGACATCTATTCACTAGGAACCAAATTCAGACCTACCACGTCATTTTGTACAGGCCACCAAACAAATACCCCATGATACACACCTTCAGTCACTACCAATCTGGCCCAAACTCAGATCTCTGGCCTGAATGTGAAAGACTCTTTACCCTGTTAGCAGCCACCTAAGGCATCTAGTCAGCTGCCATTTCCTTATAAGTTTCCATTACCACTGCATCAGGATCTTCTTCGTTCATTTAAGAAGAACAGGGCCATTTTAATGACAGAAAGAGTCTGCTATAAAACCTACTTATCACAATATCTTCTCCAGCACAGAAAAGATTCCAGTTTACAGTAAACAGGTCTCATCTGTCAGTGTGTCGTCAAAAAGTCTGTGGCTCTCGACAGGCACAGAAGTAAGGAAGTGGCTTCTGGTGAAGGGAGTCACGTGGATGATATGTGAAACTCATCAAGCAATCTCATACAAAATATCACCCACTGCTGTTCATAAACATGAGCCCAGTTTGGACATATTCAGTTACAAGCTCAGAAGCGGTATAGTTAACCAGTTCATGATATGGAATGACTAAGGCATGCACAATCTTATTTATGTTCCCTGCACCTGTGCTTTCTTTGGTGTAAATTATAATACTGATCTTTTAAACTGCACACAGGGAGTATCCCATTTCATCCACGTGAGAGTCAGTAATATAGTCTATTTCTATTCAATATGCAAATGAGCAGGGATGCACGATACTATAGCATGTTATCAATAAGCTGCCAACGTGTATAATTGTGCATTAATATTTCTTGCAATCTCAGAGCCATCAATGTGTATACATAGCTGCTATAGGTCATCATCTATTCTGATTACTGTTCTCCTAATCCTTCTGAATCCTCTCCCATACTTCTCTAATATCTGTCCCTGCACCAGGGCCGGCTCTAGGATTTTTGCCGCCCCAAGCAAAAACAATTTTGGCCGCCCCCCCCCATTTTTTAATTACCCCACCCCCCAGCCCCGCCTCAACTCCGCCCCTTCCCCAAATCCCCAGCCCTGCCTCCTCCCGCAGGCTCTCAAGCCTAAGAGGGAGGGGGAGACTCTGAGTGGCCGCGGCACGGCGCCACTTCTCCCCCTCCCTCCCAGGCTCTCAAGTGTGGGAGGGAGGGGGAGCAGCGGCGTGCGAATCAGCTGTTTCACGCATCGTGGCGCGCGAGCGGTAGCAGCAGAGGTGAGCTAGGGCGGCCGGGGCATATTTTTAGGGGCGGCATTCTGGCGCCGGCCATGCCCCCCACTAAAAATGTGCCGCCCCAAGCAACAGCTTGTTTTGCTGGTGCCTAGAGCCAGCCTTGCCCTGCACCCTTACGTTCACAGTATGAAATAAGTGAAAAAGTTGTGGAAACTCATGGTGGCTGTGCTTTCTTTCAAACTAGGTATTCAGCTCTTCCCAGTTTAAGCAGGGATTGCATTTTCCAACACTCTGAATAATGGAGACCCAATCCTTGTTGAGGTCTTTTAATCCTTGCTAAGGTCTGTGGAGGCAGGGACAGTCTTTTTGTTATGTTTGTACAATGCCCAGCGCTATGGGTTTGGGGCCTCTAGGATCTACCGCAATCCAAATTAACAACATTGTTAAACATTAGAGCCCCTTCCACACAAGGACTGCAAGTACCTGACAAAAATAATGTATTGGGCCTCACCACATGCCTACAACCCAGATAATATTATTACCCACTGTGGCATCTTCCTCAAGGCACCCAAAACTGTGAGCCACTATGTTACCCTTCTGCCTCAGTGAGTGAGAGCACTGCTGCTGCTAAGCTCTGGGTCAGCTCCCTGACATACCAGCCTGTCTGCCTTGCCAGCAAACTCTTCGAGACTGAGTCAGTCTAAACCTTGCCTCGCAGATAAGAATCAGTGAGCCCCAGTTCCCCAGAGATGTCTCCCTGCAGCGTCCAGTCCCTCTCACTGGACATTCACGTAAACTATTAGGTTTGCTTGTCTCCAAAGAGACAGAACACAGGTCAGCCAGTTAGGTGAGCTAAAGACTCACACTTCGCTTTAACACACAGCACTGGGATGGCTTTGTACTAAAACAAGGATAAGTTTATTAACAAAGAACAGAAATTTAAGTGATTTTAAGCAAGAGAAAAAGAGACAAGTATGGTTACAACCCAGCCAAAACACAGAACCTTATCTAGTGACTAAAACTTAATATTAGCAAGTTATAATCTTTGCCTTAGCAGTTTCTTACTCACATCAAGTTACCAGCATCTCCAGGCTGGGGGACCCAAAGTTCACAGAATCCAACAGTGCAGTCTCCTTTGTTCCCTATGTGACAGGTAACCAAAATGCCTTTTTGCTCCACTTATATTACCCAAAGTCCATTGTCTCTGCTTCACAAGCCAGGTAGGATTCCTAGAGTGCACAATCCTTCCCCCAGTATGCTCACTAAGCTGCTGCTTGTTAGCCTGTAGTTTTGTTTACCGTGTATGTAAATGTACTTTCACTGTCTTCTGCTAGTAACCAAGCCACCCAGATAGGTAAATGCACATTCTTTTGCCTAGGGCAGGCTGGGTTTATCCACTGCCTCCCAAACAAGTTTTAAGAACATATTTCCAGCACACATCTGGAAACTATAACACTTTGTACACAACCCGTACATACATCACACAATGATTTTGGGGACCAGCGGGTCACCATGTTTACACATGATACCTTACGTGACACCTTGTAGATACATATTATGACACAAGTGTTTTGGGAATAATGAGTCTGTATGGGTAACAGTATGGTGGACTGACAGATGATACTGACAGGCTCCTAGATCATATCCACCCTCCCAATCCCTTTCACAGGTGAGGAAACTGAGGCATAGTTAGATTATGTATTTTGCTGCCAGTCACACAGCAAGTCTATGTCACAATGGGGAACACAGCATGTGTCTTCTGACTGCCAGTCCCATGTTTTAGTCACGCAACTGTTCCTCTCCTCAATCTAGGGGCGTAGGGGAAATAATATCATCCACGGCCATAAACTTTTAATTTTTGTACTGCACACGGTGTATTCATCCAATTACCGAACATTTCAGTTTCTCTCTGTGTTCCAATTATTAAACTGTTTTAAACATTTTACAAATGGAAGCTCTAAATTAGAGAGTTCTTTTGTTTTAATGATTCTTTAAAAACGTGCCAGTTAAAACAAGGATGGTGAAGCAGTCTGGATAAAATCAGAACTGATCCAAAGCAAAGTTATTTTTGAGCATCATCCAGGCACAAGCCTGTTAAAATCATTTTATAGGGAAGAGAAACAATTGTGTGTGTGTGTGTGTGTGTGTGTGTGTGTGTGTGTGTGTGTGTGTGTGTGTGTCTGTCTGTCTGTACTGGGGGTGGGGAGAATGAGAGAAGGAGGGGATTTCTGGGATTGGTGGTAGTGGTGTTTTTCTATTCCATTTTAAAGAATATGTAACATAATATAATCTATTTTTTAAGAGGAGGTTCCTCCCCATTTATAGGGAAAACTATTTACCCCAGGTTAAAAGAAGTGGGACCGTGGAACAATAATGGAACAGAGCCACAGTTTTACATTAAAAATGAAATATCTTCATAGGTCGAACAAAAAGAAACAACCCCCCTCTCCATGAAAAGTATTTTACAATTATAAATAAGATTCCTATAATCAAAGTTTGATTTGATAAGGAAAACGCACAGCACTGCAAGTGCTATCTATAAGAGCTAGTTATTATTATTAGGCTCAATTTTCATGTTCTTTTGTTACTCTCCGTAAGAGTTTATATTAAACAATTATATCATAGTACTCAAAAGGAAATTCACTCTCGGGATGTAAACACATCAGATAAGGATTACATGAACTATTTAAAAGTATCACATTTTACAGCTGTACCAGCATACTGAAATGTAACAGCCACATCCCATAATAAAATATTTTCAAGTAACTTGGTTTTAATAATAATTAATGGAGATATCCTATCTCCTAGAAGTGGAAGGGACCTTGAAAAGTCATTGAGTCCAGCCCCCTGCCACCACTAGCAAGACCAAGTACTGATTTTACCCCAGATCCCTCAGTGGCCCCCTCAAGGACTGAACTCACAACCCTGGGTTTAACAAGCCAATGCTCAAACCACTAAGCTAACCCTTCCCAAAGTTCCCTCTTCCTTTTTTGTAGTCTTGTCTTACACATAATACTTTACAGTAAAACAAGGATATTAAGATTTCAAGGAAATGCACTTCATTGTCAACACTAATTTTAATACATTTTAAGAAAAACAGAAACAATATAATCTTTGCATTATTTACTAATGCACAAAATACCTTACATTAGCAACTCACCATCATTCCTGACCTTCCTGGTTTACCTATCATGGTTCCTCTGCAGCTCTACTACAGCTTTTCTCTACACTACCTCTCTTAAAGGACAGACATATATATTAAAAGTTATTAAAACAACAAATAGAAACCATCTTAATTTTCACTTTGAAAATATTTAACTGAAAATGATTAAAGGGAAGCTGCCAATTAAAGTTTGGCCCAAAATTTAAGATTTTTTTTTCCCCCAAAAAGCAAACTTTTAACAAAGCCTATTTGTTTTAATTTTTTACTTTCTGGAGTATGCCCACATGCACAATGTGTGAGGCATTTCTCAAACAGTAGTTCCTTGTCCCTGAGAGCCAAGACCAAGATAAATGTTTTCATTGATTTTTTTTTATATCAATGGTGACTATTATCTATAATAGGCTTTTCTACAGATAAACATTCTCCAGCTATGTCTGTAACCCAAATGTACCAGCACAGAGAATCTGAAAATAAAATTGATTATATGCAAAAGGGAAGCTGACTTTAGTAATTTTCCTTCTTCTAGTGAGGAAAATGTAAGTAAAGAAACAGCAAATATGAATTGGATTTGTAAATTCTTTCAGTTCCAGGAAATTTTAATAATATATTGCTAATAATAAAATATTTTTAAACAAATTTTCTTGTAAGTTGACATTATCTCCGAAGTAACTAGAAATGTTTCATATTGTACAAAGGTGTCTTTTTGTTGCTGATTTTTCTCTTCCGGTTCATTTATTTCTCAGATTAAAAAATGCATATAAAAACATTCCTTTAAACTTCAAAAGGCTTGTCCTTATTTTAATTTGCATCTACTAAATAACTACAATATTTAGGGCTACAATTCCAATCAGTTTGGTGTTTACAAGGATACAATCAAATCAGGTTGGGGAAATATTTCCATTTTAGTCGATAATTTGGAGAAATTCACCCCCTAAATAACTTTAAAGGGAATAGTTATACAAGGGATAAATCTGAACCTTTATTTTTAACAGTGTTTGAGAACTTTCAAAATGATCAAACAACGTGATGAAAATACACTTAAAACCTGAATTTTATCGAAGTACAGTAAAAACCCTAATTGTCTGAAAAAAACATACAGCAATGTTTGCTAAAACAAGAAGTTGTCCCCAGTACATTCCAGGAACTTATTGGATATTTTATGTTTTGCAATATTACTTTTTCAACAGATGTCTGGGTAGTTAAGGTCCCCCATTACTACCCAGTCTCGAGTTTTGGATATTTCTGTTACACCTCTACCTTGATATAATGCTGTCCTCGGGAGCCAAAAAATCTTACCGCGTTATACGTGAAACCGTGTTATATCGAACTTGCTTTGATCCACCGGAGTGCACAGCCCCGCCCCCCTGGAGCACTGCTTTACTGCGTTATATCCGAATTCGTTTTCTATTGGGTCGTGTTATATCAGGGCAGAGGTGTATTTGTTCAAGAAATGCCTCATCCACTCCTCCTGATTCGGTAGTCTGTAGTAGTCCCCTACCTAGGTTACCACCTGGCCAGTATTTGACCGGACTGGCCAGGTTTTTTTATGGATTTGCCAGTTGCCAGAAAAATAATTTAATCTGCCAGGTTATTGTTTTTTTAATGTGGGTCTAAAGATTTGCATTATTATCACAATACATGGGGATAGCTAAATATTTAAAGTTTCTGTGTCCAGTTAAAGATGCTACGGAATTCCCACTTCCACAGTTTAAGTGATAACAGATCAAAACTGTTGGAAATACAGCAGCTGTCTGCCCACCCACATGCAAGTGCACCCTGCGCATTTGTGTGAGAGAGTTTGAGTCATGTGAGAGTGAGGAGACGTGCGATGTTATCAATCTTACCTGTGTTCTCTCTCTAGATACAACAAGTGACTGTTAAGGGTGGGGGATTGTGGAATTGCCTTGTGGTTGGGGTTGCAGCGGCCTCGCCTTGGGGCGAGGGGGGAGCATTATTTTTTTCATTTCAAAGGTGGTAACCCTACCCCTACCATGACATGGCCCCTATTCACCCCCTCCGCCCTTTTATCTTTACCCAGAGACTTTCAACTGGCCTCCTTCTGGACCTTGGATCAAGCGTATGCATCCTTGATGTACAATGCAACTCCGCCTCCTTTTTTCCCCCTGCCTGTCCTTCCTGAACAAGCTAAACCCCTCTACACCAACCTTCCAGTCATGAGATTTATCCCACCATGCCTCTGTGATGCCAGTGAAATCATAATGCAACTTATGTACTAATACTTCCAGTTCCTTCTGTTTATTCCCCATTCTCCTTGCATGTCTGTACAGACAGCTGAGATGTTGAGCAGATTCCCCCACTGATTTCCCCTCTTGTTGCTCCTGTGACTCTCTTGTAATTTTTCTTGCCTCGCTGCAACATTTAGCCCTATGTTAAGGTCACCTTGTTTTATACCTACCTGTGGACTTTTGTCATCTGCCCCTTTAAACCTAGTTTAAAGCCTTCTCCTCACTAAGCTGGCAAGTTGGTGAGCAAAGATGCTCTTCCCCTTCTTGGTCAGGTAGACCTCATCTCTTCCCAGCAGTCCTTTCTCCTGGAACAGCATCCCATGGTTGAGGAGGCTGAAGCCCTCCTGTTGACACCATCTGTGCAGGCAGGACATGCATGTGTGTGCTGGGCCCTTATCCATCTCCAGGACATGCATGTGTGTGCTGGGCCCTTATCCTCAACCAGGAAGACAGACAAGACGACAACCCGCATCCCCAACTCCTTCACACTTGCTCCCAAAGCCCTGTAGCCATGGCTGATCTGCTCATTACTAGTAGTATCATTACTGCCTCTGTGGATAAGCATCACGGAGTAACGGTCAGAGGGATGGACCTTTCGGACGAGGGGTCCAGGCAGGCAGCACACCTCTGGGGACATCATGTAGGAAAGATAGGAAGTATGGCAAGAGACCAGCCTGGCTTAACCAAGTGATTTTCAATGATCTAAAAATAAAAAAAAATTAAAAATAAATCCTACAAAAAGTGGAAACTCAATCAAATTAAAAAGGATGAATATAAAATAACATAAGTATGTAGGAACAAAATTAGAAAGGCCAAGGTACAAAACGAGATCAAACTAGCTAGAGACATCAAGGGTAACAAGAAAATATTCTACAAATACATTAGAAGCAAGAGGAAGACCAAGGACAGGGTAGGCCCATTACTCAATGTGGGGGGGGGGGGGGGGGGAAATAACAGAAAATGTGGAAATGGCAGAAGTGCTTAATGACTTCTTTGTTTCGGTTGCCACAAAGAAGGTTGGTGGTGATTGGACGTCTTACATAGTGAATTACCAGTGAAAATGAGGTAGGGTAAGAAGAGGCTAAAATAGGGAAAGAACAAGTTAAAAATTACTTGGACAAATCAGATGTCTTCAAGTCACCAGGGCCTGATGAAATGCATCCTAGAATACTCAAGGAGCTGACTGAGGAGCCATTAGCGATTATCTTTGAGAAGTAATGGAAGATAGGAGAGATTTCAGAAGTCTGGAAAAGGGCAAATATAGCGCCCATCTATAAAAAGGAAAATAAGGACAACCCAGGGAATTACAGACCAGTCACCTTAACTTCTGTATCTGGAAAGATAATGGAGCAAATAATTAAGCAATCAATTTGCAAACATCTAGAAGATAATGAGGTGATAAGTAACAGTCAGCATGGATTTGTCAAAAACAAATTGTGTCAAACCAACCTGATAGCTTTCTTTGACAGGATAACAAGCCTTGTGAATAGGGCGGGGAAGTGGTAGACATGGTATATCTTGACTTTACTAAAGCTTTTGATACTGTCTCGCATGACCTTCTCATAAATAAACTAGGGAAAATGCAACCTAGATGAAGCCACAATAAGGTGGGTGCAAAACTGGTTGGAAAACTCTTCCCATAGAGTAGTTATCAGTGGTTCACAGTCATGCTGGAAGGACATAATGAGTGGGGTCCTGCAGGGATCAGTTCAGGGTCCGGTTCTGTTCAATATCTTCATCAATCATTTAGATAATGGCATAGAGAGTACACTTATAAAGTTTGCGGATGATACCAAGCTGGGAGGGGTTGCCAGTGCTTTGGAGGATAGGATTAAATTCAAAATGATCTGGACAAACTGGAGAAATGGTCTGAAGTAAACAGGATGAAATTCAATAAGGACAAATGCAAAGTACTCCACTTAGGAAGGAACAATCAGTTGCATGCATACAAAATGGGAAAGGATTGCCTAGGAAGGAGTACTGCGGAAAGGGATCTGGATGTCATAGTGGACCACAAGCTAAATATGAGTCAACAGTGTAACGCTGTTGCAAAAAAAGTGAACATCATTCTGGGATGTATTAGCAGGAGTATTGTAAGCAAGACACGAGAAGTAATTCTTCCACTCTACTCCACGCTGATTAGGCCTCAACTGGAGTATTGTGTGTCCAGGTCTGGGGGCCACATTTCAGGAAGGATGTCGACAAATTGGAGAGAGTCCAGGGAAGAGCAACAGAAATGATTAAAGGTCTAGAAAACATGACCTATGAGGGAAGATTGAAAAAACTGGGTTTGTTTAGTCTGGAAAAGAGAAGACTGAGAAGGGACATGATAACAGTTTTCAAGTATGTAAAAGGTTGTTACAAGAGGAGGAAGAAAAATTGTTTTTCTTAACTTCTGAGGATAGGACAAGAAGCAATGGGCTTAAATTGCAGCAAGGGAGGTTAAGGTTGAACATTAGGAAAAACTTCCTAACTATCAGGGTGGTTAAGCACTAAAATAAATTGCCTAGGGAGGTTGTGGAATCTCCATCATTGGAGATTTTTAAGAGCAGGTTACACAAACACCTGTCAGGAATGGTCTAGATAATTAGTCCTGCCACTAGTGCAGGGACTGGCCTAGATGACCTCTCGAGGTCCCTTCCAGTTCTGTGATTCTATGTGAGGTTAGTAGATGGATATCTCTGTCCCCCTCAGAATGGAGTCCCCAACCGTCAGCACCCTATGACTCCTCCTCTTGGGCATGGTGGCCATGAGCCTCCCAGACTTGAAGGCAAGGGGCTCCTTCTCCTCTGACATTGGGATCTGCTCCTCATCTCCTGTCACCATTACAGTTACTGGTGCTTGGCCGCAATGGATGGGGACTTGGTGGGGGTGGAGAATTGTCTACACCCTGAGGTGGCCCATGGATGGTTCTCCTTCCTCGTCTGGTGCTACTGCAGTCATTTGTAGTTGTCCAGTATCCTTCATTACACATGTTCCCACATGCATGCTGTCAATGAAGTCCTTGTGCTCCTGAATGCTATGCAGACAAGCCACCTCCTCCTGCAGCCCTGTGACATGCTTCTTGAGGGATTCCACCAATAGATGCCTCTCATACCAGGGGTTTCCCCCAGACTGGCTTTAATCTGCATGTAGGCCACATTCCTAGCACGTGAGGACCTTGGAGAAAGCGTCCAGTGTCAAGATGCCTGTCGGGTGGGGGCCCCACAGGTACAGGCAGAGGAAGAGCTAGCAGTGGTGTTGGCGACATGCCATTTTCCTCCCATTGTGGGTTCTTCCTTGTAGAGAGCCTTCAAGTTAAGGGGGAGGAAAAAAACCTCCCTACCTTCCTCCACTGGCTAACTGCCTTAGTCTGCCAGCTGCCTTCGTCTGTGGGAGCCTGTATACTTTTTAAAATCTGGGCCCCACACCCAGCTGGAATGGGTGACTCAACTCCTCTCACTCAGCTGTCTCTAATCACTGGCCTAATTCAATCAAAACCTGCATGGCTTTCAATTCAAAGAGCCCTGCTAAAAAGCAGGAACTAACTCACCTAATTTCAGGGCAACCTAGCCCAGTCAGCAACCAAGTCTTGATTTCAAAATACAGAAAATATCCAAGAGTCCTACCAAACCCAATGGCAAATTCCCAGCATAGAAAATGCCCCCTTTTTTTTGCCTGCCAATCAATAACAATAAGACAGAAGTACCCCAGAAATACTCACCAGCTGGCCAAATCCCACATTACAAGAAAACAATTAGTTTTTTACTCTAATACCAAAAGCATCAAAAACCTTCTAAATTTCAAGTTAAAAAAATAGTTGAACCATATAAACGTTAGTAATAATACCTATGAAGTTATGTGTAAATAATATTAAATACATACTTATGAGAAGTATCTGTATTAAACATCCATGTCATAGACAGACATTTAATGGTCACAAACACACAATCGTTATTATGCCCTATCATACTTCCCATTTCAGAGTTCTCATGTGGGTTTTAAAATTCTAGAAATAGGGACCAATTTATCCCTTTTTGTTGTGTCTAAGAGTTCACCCTTTTCTAGTATGGTTACGGTTTTAGACACTTTTTTTAAAAACATGTGAACTGTTCTGAATCAAGTTTCAGAGTAACAGCCGTGTTAGTCTGTATCCGCAAAAAGAAGAACAGGAGTACTTGTGGCACCTTAGAGACTAACAAATTTATTAGAGCATAAGCTTTCGTGGACTACAGCCCACTTCTTATGCATCCGAAGAAGTGGGCTGTAGTCCACGAAAGCTTATGCTCTAATAAATTTGTTAGTCTCTAAGGTGCCACAAGTACTCCTGTTCTTCTTTTTGTTCTGAATCAGATCTTTTATTGCTTTAATAAGTGCAAAGAAGTAATATATAATGGTACTATTACAGAAAATCTACAGAAGCAGCCTTCTAATTGGATTTAAACTAACCATCTTTAAAATCTGAAGCAGATATTTTACACACTGCCTAGACAGTCTCTTGTTATTGTACCTATTTATAGGTAGTAGATTAGCTACAGACTAATAGAATGACAATTAAGAAATACAAGTAAAAATACAGCACATATAGCAAAAGTGATAAAATTCAATGTTTTGCTTCTTGAACAAAAAATGTCATATGTTTTCATTAAATATTGATTTTTTAAAAAGGTATATAAGTGTTAGAAACCTAATGAATTGTTTGGCACCATAAACAGAGATTTGAGGAAATTCTAAAAAACCTACAGCACACTACGTGTTTGAAACATATAATTCACTAGACCATGGTGATTAATATCAGCGCTGGGGGAATAATCTAGAACAAGTAAATTATTAGAAATTTCCTATTTTTTCATTCAGAAATTGACCACTAAGATTTTGATTCTCCAATTTATTAGTTATTCAAAAATTATATGCTAAGCAACTTCTATGAATAATTCTTGATCTGCAATTTGTTCATAAGCAATCTGATGCAAGTATTAGATATTCAAAATTTGACGCTGTGATTGGAGTTTCAGGTTCTACTGCATGTGCATAATTCTTAGAATCAAATTTCTTGTATGGATAACTCTTTAAAATTCAGAATTCACTTTCCATAAATCTGCAATATTTGCTTGATATTTGAACATTACTGCTAGTAAACTCATTAAACTAAAATAAGCAGAAAAACAAACACAAAGAGCATGTAGAAAGAATTGATGTGTATTAGTTCATGAAATGTTGAATGACTATTTGCAGTATTCATCCTGCTCTAGTGAACAAACAGTGGATTTTTAAAAAAGCAAATAAAGTTACAAAGATCGTGCACAGTCTCTCTCCCCAAAAAATAAAGTGGAATTGTGCTACTGGTTCCTACAGGAGCAGGACTGGGTTTGGACCCGTAGGAGCCAGGAGCTCAGCTGGTATAAGCTATCATAGCTCTGTTGACTTCAGTTGAGCTCTGACAATTCACATAGCTGAGGCTGTGACCCTAGAAGGGTAGCTCTCACAGTTTAAATATCAAATTTAAGCTCCTGAGAGAGGAGACAAACTTCCAACCTTGGGTCTGATATTAATAAGTATTCTCAAAACTGCCCTACTACATAGATGTAGATAGTGGGTATCCTCCCCACATCCTGTCTCTAAGAGCAGGTGCTTGGGTCCGTAGGGTACTGACAGACAACTCTTTGTCCAAGCATGATTGGAGGAATTCCAAACATTCAGCCAGGGAGGATGTTTTTTCTAACGCTTAATCCTGTGAACCATAAGGCGAAAATTGCTAAACTCTTCTAGCTCTTTAGAGGTCACTTGTCTAACAGATTTAACAAGAACACCGGGGAGTCCTTGTGGCACCTTAGAGACTAACAAATTTATTTGGACATAAGCTTTCGTGGGCTAGAACCCACTTCATCAGATGCATGGAGTGGAAAATACAGTAGTAAGTATAAATACACAGCACATGAAAAGATGGGAGTTGTCTTACCAAGTATGAGGTCAGTCTAACGAGACAATTCAATTAACAATAGGATAAAAGGAGGAAAAATCACTTTTGTAGTGATAATGAGAGTGGCCCATTTCAAACAGTTGACAAGAAGGTGTGAGTAACAGTAGGGGGAAATTAGGTTTAGTTTTTGTAATGACCCAGCCACTCCCAGTCTTTATTCAGGCCTAATTTGATGGTGTCCAGTCTCAAATTAATTTCAGTTTGACAGTTTCATGTTGGAGTCTGTTTTTGAAGTTTTTTTGTGAAGAATTGCCACTTTCAGGTCTGTTATTGAGTGGCCAGGGAGACTGAACTGTTCTCCTACTGGTTTTTGAATGTTATAATTCCGATGTCAGATTTGTGTCCATTTATTCTTTTGCATAGAAACTGTCCGGTTTGGCCAATGTACATGGCAGAGGGGCATTGCTGGCACATGATGGCATAAATCACATTGGTAGACGTGCAGGTGAATGAGCCCCGATGGTGTGTCTAATGTGGTTAGGTCCTACGATGGTGTCCCTTGAATAGATATGTGGACAGAGTTGGCACCGGGATTTGTTGCAGGGTTTGGTTCCTGGGTTGGTGTTTTTGTTGTGTGGTGTGTAGATGCTGGTGAGTTTTTGCTTCAGGTTGGGGGGCTGTTTGTAAGCAAGGACTGGCCTGTCTCCCAAGGTCTGTGAGAGTGAGGAATTGTCCTTCAGGATAGGTTGTAGATCCTTGATGAGGCACTGGAGATGAGGGGTTGTAGGAGACGGCTTCTGGCATTCTGTTACTTTCTTAGTTGGGCCTGTCTTGTAGTAGGTGACTTTTGGGTACCCTTCTGTCTCTGTCAATCTGTTTCTTCACTTCACCAGGTGGGTACTGTAGTTTTAAGAATGCTTGATAGAGATCCTGTAGGTGTTTGTCTCTGTATGAGGGATTGGAGCAAATGCAGTTGTATCTTAGAGCTTGGCTGTAGACAATGGATCTTGTGATGTGGTCTGGATGAAAGCTGGAGGCATGTAGGTAAGTATAGTGGTCAGTAGGTTTCCCGTATAGGGTGGTGTTTATGTGACCATCGCTTATTAGCACTGTAGTGTCTAGGAAGTGGACCTCTTGTGTGGACTGGTTCAGGCTGAGGTTGATGGTGGGGTGGAAATTGTTGAAATCCTGGTGGAATTCCTCCATGGCCTCCTTCCCATGGGTCCAGATGATGAAGATGTCATCAATGTAGCGCAGGTGGAGTAGGAGTGTTAGGGGACGAGAGCTGAGGAAGCGTTGTTCTAAGTCAGCCATAAAAACACTGGCATACTGTGGGGCCATGCGGGTACCTATAGCAGTCCCACTGACTTAAATTGTCCCCAAATCTGAAATAGTTGTGGGTGAGGACAAAGTCAAAGTTGAGCCACCAGGTTTGCCGTGATAGTATCGGGGATGCTATTCCTGATGGCTTGTAGTCCATCTTTGTGTGGAATGTTTGTGTAGAGAGCTTCTACATCCATAGTGGCTAGGATGACGTTTTCTGGAATATCACCAAAGGATTGTAGTTTCCTCAGGAAGTCAGTAACAAACACCAGTCTATACTGGGCAGATCTTTTTCTTTTTAAGTTTCTCTCTCATGCCAGCCCCAAAATCTTGAGTAAACCCCCTGAGGTATAATGGTTGTAAGGCCGGGGGTCCACATGTGTCAGCTGAATGACAGTTAATTAGGGATGGACAGGGACAGAAATTATCCCAGATCAACTATTTCAAATACACCCGTATTAATAACTGGTTGGACAAACTCAGCCTATTCTGCTCAGGGAACAACCATAAGTAAATCACAATTTCCACACGTTTATTCTCTCTCTGGCAAATACATACGTATTTGTTCTAAGGCTCAATTGCCAATGCTTAATAATGGGAATTCTGACTGTCTGGCTTAGTTCTGATAACTGTCCAGGCTGTTAACTGTAAGTCCTTTACAGCTGAACAGGGGAGAGACCCCACTCTAGAGAGCATAGAGAGATGTATCTAAGGGGGTCCCAGAGAGGGGAGCTGGGGAAAGAATAGTGGGAGTTCAAGAATCTCTCCTCACTGGTCACTTGGGAGAGGATGCCCAGGACAGAGTGGCTGATTCACCATCTGTACACCCACGCACTCAGCCTGCGACTCAGGTTTGGACAGAGAACTGTGCAACTGGCCTTTCAGAGGGGAGCAGTCACACAGCTGACCTCTAGGGGACAGAAAAAGAGGTGAAGGAGAGTACCCCAATCCAGGTCTCAGTTTTTCAGGATGCTGTTTCTGATATGCTTGTGGAAATTAACAGTGTCTCTTTAAGATTCTACTGAAGGAATGGTTGTCTGTGAGAATGCAGATGACCCAATTGGTGTCTTGCCCCCAGGCTGGTAAGACACAGAAAACAGCTAAGGGAGAGCTGATGGGAAAAGGTACATATGTCCAAAGAATAGACACTCTTAGTCCAGAGAGCACAGATCACAACCCTCTAGGGAAGTGGGGATCACAGGGTAACCCCAAGACGAGATATAGATTTTTTGCATGGACGTAACCCTGGAATTGTGAGACAGCTCCACTGAGGGTTAGCCAACATGCAGAATCCCCCTTACATCCTTACCTCACCAGACCCTGGAGTACCACAGCCCCAAAGACATGGTTTGGTTGCGGACTAACACTGAAGGGAACTCTGAATGGAAAGAAAAAACAGTAATTGAACAAATGTGAAGGTTCAGGAAAGAGTTGAAAGATACAGTGGGCACTGAACAAACCAGACAGTCTAAACAGAAGGTGTAGTATGACTAAAATACTTGTAAATATCTACCTGTGATGAAAGATTTGGTGTTCTTGTTAAATCTCATGATAAAAAGTTTGGTGTTAATGGTAAACCTTATGACAAAGAATTTGGTACTGATGGCAAAGCCTATGAAAAGGTGATTTTTGAGAAAAAGTTTTAGAACATGATAGGAATGGTAAATAAGAACACACTCCGTGTTAAGAGATCCTATGGTAATGCTGTTTCTCAGCTAATACCTGTAAACAGGCTTGAAGCTTGGCACAGCAGAGAAACCATAATAAAATTGGTCTACTGTGTAGAAGGGGAAACTGAGGCACACCACCTCATGGCATTGATGGCTAAATGCCAAGATACCTAAACTCTAGAAAACATTAATATCTGCATTGAGTTAACACCAGTTGGAAAAGCAGAAGGGCTAACAATGCTGCACAGATACAAAGAGATGTTTTCTAGCAACCCAGAGAAGGCACACTTGCTAACTTTTGAGATCACCAGACTGATCCACAAAGTGTTAAAAAGTGTACAGAACTTTGCAAGAACATGTGTGAGTAACACTACAATGTTTAGGAACACTTGGGAGTTGTATGGTCAAAACCTAAAGAGGACCTTGGGCACACTGCCCCCACATTAGTCAGTGACTAACATTCCTGCAGTAAACTAAAGGGGGTGGTGTGACACACTGTACATCAAAGAAGGACCCTGGAACCCCCATATTCACCACTGTCATATAATTATGATACGGTTTATACAAAGTATGCTTTGTGATGTATCTTTGTGCAAGTCTTGATCTGTTGAACATTAATATCCTGTTGGATTGTATGTGCTATCATTGTATGTGAGGTTAAGTATTGCTGTAGATATTACTGAAATATGTTGTGAAGTTGGGAACACCCACAACCAGCCTTTCAGGTACAACAATGGAGTGGCCAGATGTCCTGATGGCCCATTAAAGGGAACCACTCCCCCAGCAGCCATTGCAGAAAACTTCTCAGAGAGAGCACGTAGACAATGGACACTGCTTGACCAATGGGAACGGACCCCCATGTCAGAAGCATAGATCTTTCCAGCAAGCTGGAAAAACTATAGAAGAGGGGAAGTGGCATCATCACTTGACCTCTCTTCCCCCCATCCCCCAACTCAACACCTGGAAGAAACATCTGGAGGACAAAGACTTTGAACTGGGGAGGGTGGTCTCAGGCTGGAAAAGACTCCCAGCCTGTGTACTGAGGAACTGTAACCTGCTTGTACCATCTGTCAGGGGAGACACCGCTTGATTCAAAACCTGTTTAGTTTGTAGAACTCTGCGAATTTATTTATTTCTTAAGTAACCAACTTTGATCTCTGTGCTTGCTACTTATAATCACTTAAAATCGGTCTTTCTGTAGTTAATAAATCTGTTCTATATTTTACCTAAAACAGTGTGTTTTGGTTGAAGTGCTTGGGAAAACTCAGCTCAGTTTACAAAGGCTAGTGTGTGTCCTCTCCACATCGGGGGGGGGGGGGCAGACTGGGTAATGAACTTACATGGGTCAAGCATCTGACCAGAACAAGATGGTACAGTTCTGGGGTGCAAGGCTGGGGAATTGGCTGGAGCCGCTCTATTGTTGATTCATGAGTGGCTGGCAAAGGGTGAGTCCCTGCATGTGGATGTCTGCGTAAGTGCAGAACCTACCAGAGGTTTGTGGCTTAACAACAGCATCACAGTGTGAAAAGGATACCCCAGGTTGGTGGGAAATGGCTCAGTGGTCCCAGAGTCCAGGTTGCACCCCGGGAACCCTGTCACCCGGGAACCCTAAAGAATACAATCAGTAAAAATAATACATTCCAATTCTATTGGACCTTTCACTAAAGGATCTTAAAGTGTTTTGCAAACATCACCAGACTCCTGCGAGGGAGGCAGATGGGCACACTGAAGCACAAACAGGTTTAGTTGCTTGCATACAATCACTGAGCAAGTCGGGGCAAGAACTGGGATAGAATCCTGCAGTTAGCAGCCCGAGTTTTCTGACCTTTCCACTAGACAACATTGCAAAACCCAAACCAAAAACCCAGTACACGACACCCTACCATCCCCCCTCCAACAATACCCCAATACATGTTACACAGGGCTTGGTTATGGACTTTTAGCTAGAAAACAAAGTACTAGAAATGAAAGTGGTTTCTACGCTAAAGAACCCTAGTGAACACCACCCGCAGCAAAGGATAAAACTACAAGCTATATTTGGAGGAAACCATTAATTTGAAAAGTCAGCCACAAGGCTTTTTAAAAATGTAGTCGACAGAAAAGTGTTCCAAAGGCCAACCCAAGGGATTTTTTTTCAGCTGTTTAAACCCTGAAGATAAGTGGCTGAAAGGAGAAATACCAACACATTAACTGTAGTAATGCAAAGAGCTCTGTGTTGACAGAGGTACAAATATTTGGTTTTGAACAGAGCAATGCATGCACTGATGGGGCAAACCCAAGTTTTTTGGGATGGTTACATGACAGGTAGATTACACTGTTGGCAGGGGAACATTTTCATAGCTATCTAGTTTCTCTGGTTCTATGAGTCATGAGGAATAAAATTGTCCTTACACACCAGGGAATTAGAGATTGCCTCAGGGCAACTGTCTTCTCTCGGACATTCTTCCCTAAACTAATTTGTATCCTTCTCTCCGATGATTTATGCCTGCTAATGTCATGTCTCTGTACATGATCACTTAAACATGGAGAACTCTCTGGGGCAGTGACATCTGGGCTGTTCAGCTTTTTTTGCACAGTACCTAATATAAATAAGTGTTTGAGGTCCACTGGTGCCACTGCAATAGGAACAATGTATAACAGTTATTAGATAGAAAAAATGACAAGATTTTTTTTTAAGCTGTAGTGACTTTTGACAACCTGGGATCAATTGATGGAGCATCAGATTTAGTGCTGCTCTATGGCTTTTCATCAATAACCAATTTATAACACTTAGGAATGATCTGTTCTAAGGTAAATGTGAAGAACTACAGCCACGAGTATCCAGTTTTACCTAATATAGCTACGCTCATTCATATTTGTTACAGAAATATTTTGGATGATTCATAAATAGCCATAATCTATTAATTGTGCAACTTCAGCACCTGCCATCTGACAGATTTAAAGAGCTTAAACATTTACAGATTAGGAAAACTCAGGCATGTGACGGTTAAGTGACTTTTCCAAGGTAAGACAACAAGTAGGTTATATAAGCTATAGAAGATGTAACTCCTAGTCCAATGCTTTAACTACGAGACCATGCTTCATCTCACTAACAAATTGTTTTAAGAGCAGAAAGGGCTTCAACAATTTTTCTTTGCTCAGCCTAGTATTTGCTCCTCATAGAAAAAGTTATCCATTAACTGTAAGATCAAATTTGCCCAAAGTATTAAATATTAGCTCCTGCTGGACTTCATATATGCAAGATAAAAATATGCATAATTTGGTACCTTATTTTATGTTTTTTTCTGGCATGATTCGACCAAACAGTCATAATATGATGATGGTTATATTAAGATAAGCATAATAAGTACAACTGAGTGTCAGGAAAAAAAATCTGCAACTGCAGAACTGAAAAGAAATTTCTTATTGCCATATCAGGAAAGTGTTCATATAACTTTTTTCAGCATGTTTTATTGACCATTGCCAAATTGAAGATTTTAAAAATTATTATTGAAATGGACTACCAAATAAAGACCCATATTTCTGACAGCACACCCTTTAAATAGCATGCCCTGGATTTTAGGGGGAAGGTTTCATATCATATTACCTTTTTAAAAATTAAGGGTTTTCCTAATCTGCTACTTCATTTTTAAGGGTATTTTCAATAAGGAAGAAATTGACCAGCTAATTATCTATACTGAGGAATCGGTGACCTGACATAAATGTTGTCTAATGCACAAAGTAAACGAACTGAATGCAAGGAAAAATGGTGATTTTCCTAGCTTCTTTCAGTTATAGTAATCTTAAATGTTATTTGTAATTACAGTAAACTATGCTACATTTTCAATGAGATTTTAGAGTTAATGGTGTCCCTTAAATTCTTCATCATAAACCCTGTATATTTTATCACTGCAAAGATTTAAAAATATTAGTTGCATTTTACTGAAATAAAGTTTTTAAAATTCCAACTATAGTGAACCTGATTCAATGTATACATTTTGGTGGTTATCTAGTTTAATTATTATTAATCCATAAATCCATTAGTCACTATTTAAAACGTTACACTTAATTACTGGGTTATTTCATTTCTGTAAAGTCGGAGGATTTTAATTCCTATCATTCAAAACAATTAATGGTTGACAGTAAAATGTGGTTAAGCATTGCCACCAGATTTTGGCTATTACCACTCTCTAACGTTAAATCAGTTCTGCTTATCCAAATTCTCCTTTGTGAGTTCTAGCGGGTTTCACAGGGTGTAAGACCTCACGGAATGCGATGCATTTTGTTTATGCACAACTCAGAAGCTTTTTTCCGTGGGTTAGTTATGTAAGATAGGTTAACCAGTTTGTACTGGCTTATTTAGTTGTAAATATTATGAAACATACATTTAAATAACTTATTTTCTTAACCTGAGTCCCATGCAATGTCAGTGGGCCTCTTCAACAGTTAAAAATGAAGAAAAAAAAAAACCCTGATCACAAACCCCCAGACCGATGGTAAATAAAATGTGCTTCTGCTGCAAGCATCACTATTAAACTAAATTGATTATTAATTAAATAAATGGAAAAGAGTAACAAAGTTTAATCTATGCAGATTTTCAAAAAGTTTATCAAACATTAATCTATGCTATCAATACCTTTAGTTTCAGAAAAGTAGTTAGGATATATTTTTTTTTCTGTGACCTCCCAATGTTGCTACTGATATTTTCACACACTCCCCCAACTCACTTCTCTGCCTCTGCAAATTACTTGGGTCTTGCTAGTATCCTTAAAAATAGAAAAATAAATTCTGCTGCATCTCTTATCTAGGTGTTTAAATACCAGAGGTATCTACCCATCACCCTGTGACCCATCACGGATAACGAAATGCTGTCAGCAAAATAAAAAGCGATAAGGCCTTCAGTTGCCACCAGTTGACCTGATAAAAGCCAGGGCCTGTTAATGGTCTCACTGTCAGAAATAGATCATCTCACTCTGAATGCAGCGGTGCACATTTCCACAGTTATCTCACAGTGAGTTGTTTTGTGAAATCCATTAAGCACTTGATATAATGGCATGTGGAGTTAGTTGGTGCAATCTATTTGAAAATAGTTTTTTCCCTGACATGCCCTTGAAAACCCAGGATGGTCAAGGGCAATAAGAAACAATTAAAAACCCGCCTATTACTACATTGATTAAAGTGATTTCACTAGTGTCCTTTCAAGATTCTTTCAAAAATAGCAAAGTAAAAAGTATATGAAGAAACCTCATTCTTTACGGTTACGACCACATACTTTACAACAAAGACTGAAAAAAACAGACCCTCATCTATCTGCATTTTGCTAATCTACATACTTTGTAATATATCAGACAACACATACAAAACAATTTCTCCCTCCTTCTGAATTGAGATTTAATAGGCAGATGCAGTAGTAAAGTATCCTATTATTAAGATTTCACTGATTTATAGAATTATGAAATATTATTCTGATGAATTAAAACTAAACTAAAATTATCAAACTAAATGAACACAATACCTTTTGTGATGCATAATCTTTGGCTTTTTAAATTGAGTTTGTTCTCTTGCTCACAAAAATTCAGTAATTCTCCATGCTCCTCCTGAACATTCACACAAGTTAGGAAGGCTCTACTGCATGTATTTTTCAGAAGTCAATATGGTTATGTTAAATCTTTGGCAGTCAGGAAACAAGTCAGATAACAAGTGTTGGCCTTTATTGGTTTATCTTGTGAAATGTAACCAGGGGCCTGAAACAGAATTTCAGGTCACAGTAAATCATTTTGGTGGCATAGTTTAAAGTCATCTTAAATTTTTAAGGAACTACAGAAGAGCATTTTGAATTGTCGACTAAATATATTTAGTCAAATTGTAGTTTGTTGTGTTTCCACTAGATGCTGATGAATCTTACTGGAGGTAGAAGTGCTGTTTTTTAATAGCTTGATTTTAGAAAACTCATTTTCTCTACTGTACCTGCTTTTAAGTGATTTTTTCCCCTGAAAACATATTAATACATTTAGGCATCTGATTTATTCAAATTTTAACATATTAATAAGAATGGTGTATCCCGTTCAACATGGGCAGAGTTCTTTGCAAAACAATAACCATGCAAACCCTGGTTTCACCCTCTTTAAGAGTACTGAGTGAGTCCTATGTAAGAGGCTATTTTATGTTTGCTTTTATTTAAAAATTGTAAATCCTGGGAATATCCAGGGTTAGCAAATGCAAGATAAAACTACTCACAACCCTTAGGTATACAATTACTTTTTTAGAAGAAACAAGAGATTAGGAACCAATTTTTTAAAGAGCCTCTAAATTCAAGGCAGCTTTAGGAAATCTTATCCATATCGTATATGAGAAAGAAAAAAAAATCTCTGAAAATGTGAAACTACAATGCTTTGTGCACTGCAACTAGAAATAGACCATTCTATAAAGATGTTACCACCATCAAGTACAGTGTATCAGGATGAAATCATTTTTAAAAATTCCCCAAAGTAAAGGGAAAAAAATGGATTAACACTTTAGTCAAAGTTTTTGCTATCTGTAAAATTCTGCCAATAACTTTGACATTTAACAAGAAGATTTAACGGCGAGTTAAATGCTTGGTTCTCCGGGTATGTCTACACTGCAATCGGAGATGTGACGGCAGCTCATTTTGTCATATCTGGCTAGCTTTTGTGTAGTTACTGCAACTTAAAAATTGCAGCGAAGAACATGGCGACATGGGCTTCAGTGCGGTCTGTATAAATTCACCAGGTCCATGCCGTTGTGTCTTCACTACTATTTTTAGCTGCACAAACTAGATTAAATAGGGTTACTATACATCCAGTTTTTCCCGGACATGTCCGGCTTTTCGGCAATCAAACCCCCGTCCGGGGGGAATTGCCAAAAAGCCGAACATGTCCGGGAAAATGCCGGCCGGGCGCTTCCCCTCCCGCGGCTGCTCTGCTCCTCCCCTGACTCTTCGGCTCTGTTTAAGAGCCAAGCTGCCCGAGCGCTATGGGCTTCAGGCAGCCCCCTTGCCTCTGGATCCCAGCCGCCAGCCAGGCACTTCCCCTCCCGGGCTCCGGCAGCGCAGGGTCCGGAGGCATGGGGGCTGCCCGAAGCCGGTAGCGCTCGGGCAGCTCGGCTCTTAAACAGAGCCGAAGAGTCAGGGGAGGAGCAGAGCCTCCGGCCGTGGCGGCTCTGCTCCTCCCCTGACTCTTCGGCTCTGTTTAAGAGCCGAGCGCTATGGGCTTTGGGCAGCCCCCATGCCTCCGGACCCTGCGCAGGGTCCGGAGGCATAGGGGCTGCCCGAAGCCCAAGCGCTACCGGCTTCACGGTTTGCCGGGCAGCCTCCAGACCCTGCGCCCCCGGTTGGGCGCTTCCCCTCCCGGGCTCCAGCTGCGCTGGGGAAGCGCCGGCCGGGGGCGCAGGGTCTGGGGGCTGCCCGGCAAACCGTGAAGCCGGTAGCACAAGGGCAGCCCTTTTCGCGTGGCTGGGAGTGGGAGGGAGGAGGGGGCAGAGTTAGGGCGGGGAAGGGGCGGAGTTGGGGGTGGGAAATGGGCGGGGCCAGGGCCCCGTGGAGGGTCCTCTTTTTTTATTTGTTAAATATGGTAACCCTAGATTAAAGGCAATTACACCTACATGAGCTGCAATCACCCCTCTGACTCCAGTGCAGAGGTACTCTCAGATACTACAGCATAATCACACGATACATCTTAAGATACTAGAAACTTTATAGAGAGAGTAGAAAATCATGCGATCAAGAAAAAAGCAATAATCTGGAATCAGTAATTTGAAGCATAGATATTTGGCAATAATTCAGAGCATGAATAACCAGTTAATCAGGTTTGAGGCAAAAATGAGGATATAAATGAGGGGTCAGTTCCCTGTAGGGTGTGAACTGGCATAGCTTCATTGAATCTGGTCCTGCGTCTGTATCTCTCCCATTGAACAGAGATTTGCCTTCAGAGCAGTTAGGAACTATGTGACTAATAAAGTCAGCAGTGAACACATACTCAGAAACCAGAGCAGTTCAACTTTAAAATGTAATTGTAAAGCAGGTTTTAAAATGTTCTCAGTGCACACACACTCTGAAAAGCTATTCAAACTGGCATTGTGGGGTTTCATACTTGTCTAAACAACTTTCATATTAGAAATGTTTAGCTTGCAAGTAAAAAAAAAAATCTAAATGGTCAGCCCTCAGTCTGAGGTTTCAAAGCCAACTTAGGTTCTTTTGGGATCACACGTCAAAAATCTTACATTTTGAAGACAGGTGAACAGTTCTTTTGACATCCGATGAAGTGGACTGTAGCCCACGAAAGCTTATGCTCTAATAAATTTGTTAGTCTCTAAGGTACCACACGTACTCCTGTTCTTTTTGCGGATACAGACGAACACGGCTGCTCCTCTGAAACCAGTTCTTTTGAGGATATGCAAACCTTTTGAAGCTGCGCAAGCTGGAACACAATCGAGCTCTCCCTCTCTTTGCTGTACTATCGATGCAGAACTACTGCAACAGAAGTAAGCTAATTTCATAAAAGCAAGCAGCTATAACGTCAAATATTGTTATTAATTATTTGTGTTCAGTTGTGCACACATATGGAACAGATCTACTGAGTAAGAATGGGACATTTTTGCAGTTACTTTTCAAAGCACAATTACACAGAAAAATCCTCGGATGAAATAATACAAGAGGGGAAAAGGGTAAGTTATATGCATACCTGTAATACATCATCTTGTTTAGCACATATCAGTGTCTCCTAAGAGAAAATGCTCAACTACAATAAAATTATCAAAAATGGAGAAATATGCTTATTGTATGGTTGACTTTCCATTAAGCTTTCATCACTTTACACTGCTTTGTTTTGTTTATTGTCTTTGGTATGCAGATGTCCCTAAACTAACCAATGAAGTGGGTATCTATATAGATAATAATTTGATTTAAGTCAGTAGCCCTGATCTTATCTATCACCTCTGGAAGAAAAGTGATGCGTTTCTCTAATCGGCAGAATAGTTCCCAGGACAGGTAAATATGACATGAAATGCTAGTTACTACTGAGATTTATTTTTTCTGTACATAACACAGAAGATTATAATAGTTGGGCAAGTTTTACTTATCAAAACTTTTTTTAAATAAATGTTTATATAGTACCAAGAGTACACTAGGCACTTTACAGACATGTAGGAAGACAAGGTCTCCATCCAAAAAGCTTAGAACAAAATATAGACAATATGCAAGTGAAGGCAGGATATAAAAATGTAGCGTGATTCAATATTAAAGTTTACCACACACTGTTTCAGTACAACAAGTTTTCATGATGTTTTTAAGGTTATTTATTTTTTACCTGCAGGAAGGAAGAGGATTTATCGACACCCACACAAAAATACACCATAGCACTTTGTGGGCTGACTGCTTTTTAAAAAAAGCAGTCTTGACCCATATGGTGGAAAAGGGTAAAAGGTGGCATCTGGAGGAGAGGAGAGGAGTTTAGTGAAAGACTAAACAAGTGATTCATACAAGAAACCAGTTTTCATGCTTTTTCTGAAACGTGTTTTGTAAAAATTGTCTGAACACAGCTGGTTTGGAATAAATACAAATCTTCCCTAGGAAACAACTGCTGAGTGCAGTACTGTTGCTTTACTAGTCCTTAAGAATTCCTGGTCTTAAATAAATGTCCGGATTAAAATATGTGATTACATGGTTTACAAAATATTGACAGTATTAGGACTAACTGGAAATTGGAGAAGGGAGGGGAAGGGTAATTATTTGAATTTTTAAGGGACAATGCCAACGTTAAAAAACAATCATACTTGTGCCTGAATTCTTTTTCGACCAATTGCTGTTAAAAACAACACATTCAACTGCTATCACTGAAAGATTGCTGAAAATATAGTGTGCATTTGACTGTGCTTTCTATATAAACAGTTCTCTCAGTTATTGGTGTGGATTTTTCCAATTAAAAAAGAGGAAAAGAAAATGAGGCTGTAAAACCATAAAATTGGCCAGGGGGCTGAAGGACATGTATACACCTGAAACTACTTTTAAACACGTTTTAAATCAAATAGACCTTTAAAACTGGTATGGAGTTTAGTTTTTTTTAAAAAGGACTCAAGTATGTAACAATCCTACGTGAGCAGAAGCAGGAATAGAGTGTCCTACAGATCTCTCTAATTTCTGTGATTTCTAATTTCTAAAAATAATACTTTATCACACACAGTAACCTCAATTGTGACCTTTTCTGCTCAAGGACTGTCTAGCTTGGAAAGCTGTGGTATGTGTCTGGCCAGCACAGCGTCTGCTCCTTATGTTAGTGCTCTGACATGCCAGACTGCTCCCTTCAGCCAGAATTTAGACCTCCTCTATATGGTATCTGGACACTCTATACTACGTTAACTCGACAGACCCAAATTAATGTTGTCTTTTATGCCCGCTGCCCCCTCCACAAATTAGGTTATTTAAAAGCAGAGACCACTTAGTGCCAAAAAGTACTTGATAAACGGTTACTAGGCAAATACTAAGTTTTCATATAAATGTTATTTTTCAAGAAAAACGGTTCCGCATTTACATCAGCCTCTCACACACAAGCAAATTCTGAGCTGCATTTCCTGTGTCTCGAACTAAAGCCAAAGGACTCGGTTTCCAACTCAGAAACATCCAAAGCTGCAAAATCCTTGGCAAACGTCAGGCGAGACATTTCTTGCCAGCGAGAAAAAGTCATTGATTTCCTCCCGCCGTGTCCCTCCATTCAAGGGGAGCACTTCTTGAGGAGGCAAGAGCCTGTTCCTCCATGCACACCTGAGAAGTAAGAAGGCACGTGGGGAGGAGCTAGTGGGGACCAGGGTATTGGAGGGAGTCAATGGCTTCTGGAAGTGGTTGCTGTGGAAAAGAATTGGAAAGAGGGATTTTTCTCTTCCCCAGCTCCTGCCCCTGCCTTCCAAGGGGCTCTATGTTCCACAGGTGAATGCAAAGGGTGCAGAAAGAGGGAAGGAAGAGAGGCTGCCACAGCATTCCTCCGCAGCTGGAAGGAATAATTGCAGCTGCTTGTCCACAGCCCAGCTGAGGGCATGAGATCTCTCATCTGGAAAGCCAGGAGGCATGACAGAGGAGCTTGATGCACTAGTGTCACCCAGAATGTGTTACATCTGACAGGACTGAACATCAGAATGATGGGCACTCACTAAGAGAAACCAGCACCATCCCCAGTTACAAGTACACAGATCACGGTACAGTCAATTTTGGTACAAGCCCATTTTGAATGTGACGTCTACTTACTTAGACATAGACTCGCCTGTGCCTACTGGCACCTGAGAAACCCATTCTTCCTATTGCTTTCTGTCCAGAGCAAGATGTCTGACTCCATCATAAGTTGTCTCCATGATGGCAGCATCCTTTTCAACTATCCTGTGATAGGCCATTCTTTGTCCTCCATGCTGTCTCTTCCCTCCAGGTGCAATCCAGTCTAAGACATACCTTGTGCTTCTGCCACAGGGTAGCCTGATGACATGGGTGAACCACTGTAGCCATCTCTGTCTAATTATTGAGTCCACAGTTGGCTGACCCGTATGGCTCAACAGTTCTACATTGGTTACATGATCTCTCCAATGAATTCCCAGGATTCTTTTTAAACAATGCTGGTGACATGCATTCGGCTTCCCGTTGAGTGCTTCCACTATGTGCCATGTTTCCGACATGTACAATAGTGTTGGGAGGACAACAGTGTTGTACAATCTCATTTTAGTGTGTATACGTATCTTCTTATTCTTCCAGATGTTTGACAGATTGGAGAATGATCCACTGGCTTTACCGATTCTTGCCTTCACTTTGTTAGCTGGCCATTAGCAGATATTGTTCTTCCAAGATAGATGAAGTCAACTCTTTCGTATTCTTTTTCACCACTCATACATCTGCCAGAGTTGGCAGCATTTTCTCCCCTGTCTCAATCATCTAGGTCTTCTGCGTGTCCCATTTTGGCACTTCTGCTTTTATGCTCATAAAATCTCTTTTCATTCTATCCAAGCTGGTATCTAATATGACTATAACATTTGCAAAATCAAGGTCTCACAGCTTATTTCTTACCCAGACCATACCAGTGTCCATGACAACATCCATCAGTCTTCTCACTGCAAAGTCTATGACAATGCAGAAGACAAATAGGGAGAATATACAATCTTGCCTTACATCAGTAACAAGCTTAAGCCATTCTGTATCTCCATTCTCTGTCCTGACATAGCTTTTATTAAATTAACAATCTTTGTTGGAATTCCATAGGGTCTCAGGAGCTTCCAGAGGGCTTCTCTGTAGGCACTATCAAACCTTTTTGTAAAATCAATGACATCATAAACCATCTTCTGCTTTCTCAATAATTCTTTTCAAGATGGAAATGTGATCTGAACACGACATACACCTCTACCCTTATGTAACGCGACCCGATATAACACGAATTCAGATAGAACATGGTAAAGCAGCGCTCCGGAGGGGCAGGGCTGCGCACTCTGGAGGATCGAAGCAAGTTCACTATAACGCGGTTTCACCTATAACGCGGTACGATTTTTTGGCTCCCGAGGACAGCGTTATATTGGGGATGAGGTGGATTGGGTCAAAATCCAACCTGTTCTTCCCTGAATACTTCATCGTCAGCAGTTTTTGTCCTAATCACAATGATAGTGCAAAACACTTTTCCAGGCACAGACAGAAGTGTCGCTCTCTACAGCTGTCACAAGTAAGCTGGTCTCCCTTTTCAGAGATTTTATAGATGACACTTCTTCTCTAGATATTAGGACAGATCTCCTTTTCCCAAACCATTCAGCACATGTAATTCACAATCTTTCCAGCTTTGGACATTATGGCATCTATCTTATCACAGCCTGATGCTTTGCCACTCTTCAGTTGGCTTATGGCCTTAGTTACTTCCCTGTAGGTAACTACTTCTAACGATATAGGTAAGTCCACTATTTGCTCACACTTCTCAATGTTTGGTCACGAGTCAAGTAAAAACGTAGCTAATAATTTTAATTCATTTCTGCATTTCTTTAATTTCTGAAATCTTCTGACGTGTTTTGCTTCACAGGACAAGCAATACAAATCAGACTCCAAAGTATATTCAGCAGCAGCAGGGCTGAACAGGGCAGAGACATCTTGATTCAATAAATGAGCCTGGATTGAATGTCTCAGAACAACAAAAAGCTTGTTACAAAGAGTAAAGACAAGAAAAGATAATCGCAGAGCTATACCATAAGACATGTGCATCATATAAATCATTTTTTTTCCACCAAAGAGACATTTCCGTACTGAGTTTTAGAATTCCCTAGGAACGTGGTAAAAGGGATAATAATATTTTACAGCCTGGTAATGCCATATATAATAAAAACCATATGAAAAAATCCATAAGGTACAATCGTTAAAATTAGATACAGCTCAAAAGTTATTTTAAAATATAAATTATGGTAGCAATTGCTTCATTTTTTAAGCAGTGCTCCAAAAAATCCACTCTGATTGCAAACCTCCTTTTTTTACTTAGGGAACACGTGTCAATAACAGAGGAATTGCCCTGTTAGATCAGCCCAGTTCAGCTAGCCCAATATCCCATCTGCAGTTGTGGCCAATACCAGCTGCTTCAGAGGAAGGTGCAAGAAATCCTGAAGTGGGCAATTATGAAATAACATGACTATAGGGGAAGTTTCTTCCTAACTCCTCAGAGGTTGGCTAATGTCCTATGAAAGTTTGTACCTCTTCCAAACATTTCCCGCCCCCTCTCCTTTCACCCTCTCTCCTGTACCTAACCTAAGTAGATGGGCCTAGTGGAAGAGATAGAGGGACTCTATCTATCTGCACTCCTGCTCCACTGGCGATGATGATCAGTGGATCTGCAAACCCTGGGCCACTACAACTCTGCTCTCTGGGGACTCGGATAGGGAGCCCTACACAGCTGGGCTCCTTGCTATGCAGGGGAACTTCACTCCATGTGTGCTCCCCAGATTCTGCCCCTGCACAAAGACTCATATCTGTCCCACCGCAGTACATCTGAGGTCTTCCATCGTTGCTGAGAAGATGCGGGATTTACCCTTAAGAGCCTGTTAAAAACATTCAAATTATGGTCCGTTTTGAAAAATGTATGTGTCTTATTCCTCAGCCTAATAAAAGCATCAATTAGTAAACAACATTCCTGCAATGACACCAGCAGAATTATGAGTAACAGCAAGCTTCAGTTAGCCTGTCAGCCATTATGCATTTTATTTAAAGCCAATGCAAAATAAAGTTTGCCTACTGCTAGTCTTTTCAAGGAAAAATACCAAACCCACAAATATTGTTAAAATCTGATTGTTAACAAAACAATCTGATTTTTAACAAAACGCACAATGCAGTGGCTGTGAACTACTTAATGGTCCTTAGAAAAATGGAATTCATCAACTCGAGTACAGTTTGAACGAGCTAATTCACGTTAGATATCTAGTTATCGGAGAGATTTAGGCGGTAATCAATCTTCCAGCATTCACTGACCACTGACTTGTTAATCTGTGCAGACCCCGTAATAAAGACTGTTTGGATTAATCAGCTATGGTTGTATTAGCATGATGAACTCCTACAAGGTTCTTAGTTACTTGTTAGGTATGGCTGAGCTTTCACTGAAGCAAATGACACAGTATAGGTCATATCACGTTCTGCCATCTGGAAAATGTTACAAGAAAACCACAAATACTGTGAAGTAATCTAAATCTTTTCCTCACTTACAACATAACCCATTTGAGCTCCAGCATGAACACACGAAGAGAGATTTGTAGAATATGCTATTGACTTACTAAGCAGGCTATTGTTTTGAACAAAAGTATCTCATCTGTGTGAATTTAAATTCCAGGCTGCACCCTTATCGGATTTTTTTTTTTCAAGCAATCCTCTTTTATATCTGAATTTACGGATGTGGTCTAGAAGTGGATTGGATAGCTCAGGAGTATGGTAGTGAGATTAGGGTGACCAGACATCCTGATTTTATCGGGACTGTCCCAATATTTGCTTATTTATTTGTCCCGTGTCTCAACCTACCTTCGGTCGGGACACGAATTGTCCCTATATTTTGCCTCTGCTCACAGGCGGAGCGGAGCCCGCCCCGACTCGACCCCCTCCTTCCCCCATTGGATCCCTCCCCAAATCCCCACCCCCTCACTGCCCCATTGGATCCCTCCCCAAATCCCCGCCCTAGCCCCGCCTCTTCCCCAAGCATGCCGCATTCCTCCTCCTCCCCCCTCCCTCCCAGGCTTGCGCTGATCAGCTGTATGGCGGCACAAGCGCTGGAGGGAGGGGGGAGGTGGAGACGGAGACGGAGCAAAGGCAAGCTGGGGAGGGGCGGGGCGTGGAGCTCCGGCGGCGGGGGTTTTTTGGGGGTTTTTTTTGCTCTGCCGCCGGCTTTTTTTTTTTTTTTTTTGCTTACCCCCCCCCCACGTCCCGATATTTCACCTGTGTGATCTGGTCACCCTAAGTGAGATACAGAATTTTTCATTAATAGGACGCTGATCTAAAGTTTCCCTGGGTTGGTAGTGACTTGTATTTAATATTTTATGGCATCCACAAGCATGATAGGCTCTTCACAGCAAACACAGAAAGACATGGTCCCTGCTCCAAAGAGTTTATCATCTAAATTAATGACTAAGACCATATGGTGGTGAAAACACAAGCCTGTGTATGTTACACTTTCCATTGTCACCAGTGGAGCTACACTGGGAGCGGACTGAACATCCCATTTGTCGGTGAAGATACAGCTGAAGAATGCACAAGTGTACAACACAGCAGCCAAGAGTGTTCCCTGGTGAAGTAATTTTCATGGATGGAATTGTCTGCTTTCCAGTCTGGATAGTCAAGTGTCTGATTTGGTTCTGATTTAGCAGAGCACTCTCCGGTCGACTCCAGTACTCCACCGGAACGAGTAAGGTAACTCGACGGGAGAGCGTCTCTCGTCAACGCAGCACGGTGTAGACACCGCAGTGGGTGGACCTACGCTACGTCAACTCCAGCAACGTTATTCACATAGCTGGAGTAGTGTAATTTAGGTCAATTTACCGCAGTAGCGTAGACAAAGCCTAAGTCAGTGGAAAGACTCCCATTGACTCCTCAGTTGGTTTGGTTCAATGAAGGGACAATCATTGAAGACTTATTTAGCCTTAAGCACAGTGGGGTAGAGTTTAAGATCAAAAGAACAGGAACCATGTAAGTGCACAAATTTAGAAAAATGTTAAAGGAAAGTGAAAAATCTGAACAGATTTTCCTCTTTATACTAAGTGAAATTAAAATGGTTGGGGGGGGGGACGGGAGTTTGTGACCTAATTTTAACATTAAAATAAATAAAACCATGTGTTCTGTGATGCCCTGTTTTAAGATCTGTTAATCTTAAAAATGCTTTTCATAGGACTTGTCCCAAAAGTGGATCACTAATTTATTTTAAATGCAATGAATGAAAATCAGTGAATTTAAGATAACCTTGTAGCACAATCCAAATTATCTGTAGCCACCGCCTGGTATGTTTCACATACTCATTGCTAAAAAATTACACATCTGCACACTCATCCAACTGTTCAGAATACTTGCTATAATCCTAACCTACATTGACAGGAGAGCCAAAGCATAGCACATAATTTGGGAGAGAACATTATTTTTTAGGATTGCAACCAAAGAATAGAAGGGTTGATTCTAATGGGACCTTAAACCTCGGGCTTTGCATCAGACTGAATAACTAACAATCCTTCCTGTCAATATATAATAATATATATTACACCAAATAATTCTGCTTTTCATTCAATTTTCCACCCTAACACAAACTTCTGTTTAAATCAGTGGGGATTACTTTGGAAGGACAAGGGTTTGATCATTTTGGAGATAACGAAGGAGTTTTCACGTCTTGGAAGAGTTATTAATATTAATAACTGTAAAACATCTTTTCTAAAGTGATTTGAGTGAAATAAATAAATTTATAAATATATATAAATAAATAGTTTGAGTTGAATAAATAAAGTAATCCGGGTATACATCTTCCTTTGCTTAATATAATGGGATATTCTTTTTTATTTTATGGTTCTGAATATTTCATTTAATTATTGCTATATTTCCCTGAATTGCTGCTAGTTCTTTGGCTGTTATACCAGTTCATGGAAGAAACCCCTTTATATTGTTCTTATAAGTCCCAGTATCATCATTTTTGCTAAAAGAAAAAATAGGTTGTTTCCTAAAATAAAGTCAGAGCTGTTTAAACTGCATGTAAGTTGATCATTTCTGACACATTTTTAAAATTTTGCCAGGGGATAATCTGCACTTCAGAATCAGCTGGAAGGGGCATCTGCCCTGTGTTAATTCAAACTTCAAGTCTCTAAAGGCTTGAAGCATTCAAGTTAATAACTTTCCCACTGACTTCATTGGGAGCAGATGCTACATGCTGGTTTAGTTTTACAGCTTCGGGAAAATATGCAACTTTTATTGTTTTACGGGTTGTTTCTTTTTTTGTCTACCTTTAAATTAAAACAAATTAAATTTTACAATTGGTCTTTGAAGTGAAATCTAAGATCCCAGTCCTGTAATGAGTTCCATGTGGTCTCATGCCACTCTTAAGAAACAAAAATTCCACAACTAAGATGTTTAAATTAAACTAGCCACTAGGAGCACACAGCAAATATTTCTTAAAAAGAAAACTCCAGTGCAAATGAATGGGAAGGCGAGATACCATTCCCTTCAAGGGGAGAGCGCATAAGCACTTTTAAAAAATAATAATACATAATAATAATAAACATATTGTGCAGTATAAAAATATTCTCTTATGCTCTTGCTGGTTAAATAAAATGTGGCAAAGCACCATTTGCAAGTATGAAAAGTAACAGTTACACAACATGCTGTGATGTGAAATTCTGCTAAACCAGAGGAAAATTGTTAATTACTTATTAATTAATTATTATTATTATTATCATCATTTATAGAGCAGATTTTGATCTGTAGCTCTCTAAGTGCTTTACGGAAGTAGGTAAGCAGCATTAGCCCCATTTTACAGTTAGGGAAATAGAGACAAAGAGGTGATAAAGTGACTTGCCAGAGGTCACATAGCAAGTCATTAGCAGAGCCAAAAATAGAATCAATGTTTCCTGACTTCTGGAGTGTTAGTTCTGTGTCCTAACCCCTAACCCCTGCTGCCTCTTCCCATCTGTCACTGAAGGCAGCTGTAGAATAAAAACTTAACCTTGATTTGCCTCAGCATTGCACCATAAAGTCTGTTATCAAGTGAGAGGTTCTCAGACCCACGGTCAATGTTAAGTACCAAACTGACTGTATAATGCTAAAATTCCAAGATACAACCATAGCAAATTAAATATGCCACATATACAGCTTTAATTCAGAGTGGTTGGTATGTAAAACACTAATGGCTCATAATAATAACTGCTTTCAATGCCACTATATGAAGAAAACATCATTAGAATTTTTAATAGTCTTAGATTTAAAACAAAATGTTTAAATTAGCTAGTAAACCTGTTCATGTAAAAAACATACCATCCAAATAAATGGGTAAAATTTTCAAGCTGTTAAATACCAGCGACAGTTTCTAATCCTCTGCTCACTTAATTCAATATTCCATTGAGAGGCACAGTACAGCATTTAAAGTGTCTGCTGCACACATGCTAAAGCCAGTAAGATTTTTAAAACCGACAGTGGTGACTGCTAAACAGTTCAGCTATCTAAAGAAACTCATTTCATTTACTCTTTATAAATGCCCATTAACCTCTCTACCATAATCGCTCCAGCCCATAAAATTTTCTTTCCAATTTCTGAGTGAGCTAGAAGATTCACAGAGCTTATTGGTTATAAGCAATGTCAGTGTCAGCAGATTAATTTTAAATGGCAATTGCTATGCTAATCTATTTATCCTTAACAGAAGAGTATTAGCCTTGCATTAGCAAAAGAAAAGTTGCCTGAGTTTCATATGATGGTTTAGAATACATAAGAATGGCCATACTGGGTCAGACCAAAGGTCCATCTAGCCCAGTATCCTGTCTGCCGATAGTGGCCAATACCAGGTGCTTCAGAGGGAATGAACAGAGCAGGGAATCATCAAGTGATCCACCCCGTCACCCATTCCTAGCTTCTGGCAAATCCCTGTCACCCATTCCCTGCCCATCCTGGCTAACAGCCATTGATGGACCTATCCTCCATGAACTTATCTAGTTCCTTTTTGAATCCTGTTATAGTTTTAAAGACACAATTTATGGCTTCAAAACACCTGCTAGTGAGAATATGGAGGTGTCTCTATATTAAACAAAATTAGTCATGGACAATAACAGGGAAACTCCATGGATGAGAACCTGGTACGTAGCTACCACCCTGCCCTGGTGATGATGCTGAAGCCCACTGACCAATGGGATGCTCCAAAAGGCACTGTGCCTAACTCAGGCTCAAGGCTTCCTAGAATTGTGGAAAGCACTGCTTCTCTGCTATCCCACACCCTCCTTTGAAAGCATGCAGCATGCGGTCTTGTTAGTTCTGGCCATAAATGGCCAGTCCTTGAGCTCCGTGAGCCCACAGAACACTTGTGTTCTATTGTTCCTTGTGCAAATCTTCCCCCTTCCACACCTGCATTGGAGCTGGGCACAATCTTGTTTTAGAAAGGCAGAGATCGTATGTACAACTGTGATCACAATGGACTACTTTTTCACAACTACAGTAAGATGGAGAACTCAGAAAACCCACTTTCTTCTGTATGTTTATTTGAAAACTTCATCTCACAATTACTATGCACCAGAGGTTCAATTCTGAAAGGTGCTGAGTACCCTTGACTCTCAGTGAAGTCAGTGTGAGCTGAGGGCACTCAACACTTCAGAACTGCATTCACTACTCCTTGCAAAATCAGCCCTATAAGAGGGAAGTGCTTTGAACATCTATCAAGATATTTCCTGTTCTTTTCAGGGGCTACTAAATTTGTGGCTAAATATGAAGATTGTAGGAAAACTAAGGAAAGAAATACAAATAAATGGTTAATCTGTAAAAGGGTTTATTTTCCAATGTGAAAATAAGGATTCTTGTGTAGACTCGTGTGTTTGGTTCTGCATTCGTTTTACAGTGTCCACACACACGCAAAACATGCATGCCTGAGAGTACCTTTAACACTTGTAAGGTGCTCAGATACCAGGGTGTTGAGCACAGTGCAAGCACCTAGACCAGGCCCCAATTCAGCAAGCCACCCACATTTCTGCTTTTCTTGAAGACTTTAATGAATGCTTAAGCATTTTCATGAATTCCTGAAACTTTGTTTCCTTACTGGGCCTCTGAATAAGCACTGTGGGTATTTTAATTCACAAAAATTAACAGTCAACATTTTAACAATATTTATAGAAACTTAAAAATGCAGACAGTTTGGTGCCATCAGCGGTATCTCTGTATATTGTAAAGGAAAGTAGATTCCATTCACAGTCAAGTAACACTTCCTGAATAAACAGCAATCTAAGAATTATAGAGTCTTTGAATAAATACAGATTCCCTGACATCATCATGAATGTTGGGCCATTGCCAACACCTGAAAAATTGATCAGTGTAAAAAATGGCTGATATTAACCTGTTGCCCAAGTAGCCACGTTGTCCAGATTTAACTCGGAAAGTGAAACTTTCCATTTATGGAAGCGGAGCCGAAAAATGTATACTTTTTTTTTTTAAAAGGCAAAATATGCCAAGCATAACTATGTGAACAAGTTTACAATCTAAAGGCAGAAGAGATGACAACAGAAATTAGCACAGTACAGAAGGAACAGGGCGGATAGTGGTCATTACAGCTAGAACATTTAACAGGACAGATGGTTTTCCAAGGGTTTTCCGAAGAAGGAACGGGGGATGGGGCACATATTAGTAGGCAGGCTATTTCAAGCATAAAGGTTGGCATGGAAGGATATGTCAGAAATATTGTGGCTCCAGGTTTGTGTTACTTGGCATCACTGTCTAGCTATCTGGCCATACTACTGTTTATCACCATGAAGAGCAACATGATACTCTATCCAGCAACAGAAATGTGTTATCAGCTAACACCCAAGTACATGGAATCTCAGGTATTTCTGGTGGGCAGGAGAGACAGATAAGCAGAAAGATGCCGTGCAGATGGATAGCATGCAGACCTTAGACAGGGGCAAAGGACCACTTGCATGACCAGCCCAAAAGATGGCACTCTCAGAACGGGTTTACTATTTTATTAGGCCCAAAGGTAGGCCTAAACATTCTGTAACAGGGTGGCTTGCCACTAAAGGGCTGACACTAGCCAATCTTGATTACAGAATGAGGCACACCTGGGGTGGATCAGGTAATTCCCTACAAAGAGCAACAGGGGCAGCAGTTCAAGAAATTGTGGCAGAGTCTGCACAGAGTGAGGACAGGGTCCTTCAGGGGAGACCCTGATACCAAAGTAGTTGCCCCTGGCAGGGAGGCCTTAGCGAGACCCTGTACAAGCAGTGAAGAGACTGCAAAGGCCTCAGGTAGGACGGCCTAGGAGGAAGAAGAGAAACCTTGTGTTGCGTGGACTTAGGAATGGACTTTGGGATTTTTAGTTTTATTTGCAGTTTATTTTCACCCAGTTCCCAATAAGGTGTATTTTTTACCAAGAAAAAGCCTGGGTGAAGTTTTATTTGAACACTCCAAGACGGAACACTGGCTACAAGGAGGCAGGGGCACATAGGGGGCATTTGACCCTGCTACACATTCCCACTCTACACGATTCCAGGAGGCTTTGGACACTACAGGAAATGCCTTTCTAAACTTTCCTCCTCCTCCAACGTCAGTATCACTACCTAACTCTACAACAAAACAACTGAGGGAGGCCTGACCACCACTTGAACAAGAATAATCAACAAAGGAATCCTAGCAGGGCACTGATGCAAAGCCTGAAGCCTTGACTCCAATTTGGGGTGGCAGGGGAAAGAGAGGTGAGAGAGGACATGGAACCAAAGACATTATGCCTCAGTCACCCCTAGACCAAACCTTGATCAAGAGAGGCACCTTTGTTTCCTGTTGGAGACAAAGGAACTTGACTGAGTGAACATGGAAAACCACCAAGGAAGGTGGTGGCTTCTTCTCTGATGCATAAGTTCAAGATGAAACCTCTCAAATCCCTGACTTTTGAAAGCTCCTCTGATTAAATAATTTGCTCAATGTAGTAGTTTTGTCCTGAGGATGAGCCATGGTCTAAGACTCTTTACTAAGATTCTTGAAACCTCAGCCAGCTCTCAACTTCACAAGGAAAGAAATTGGGGAAGTCTTAAGAATGCGTGGCCATCTAAATTTTATACCATGCTCATCACCCAGGGTCTGCTTCCACACCCCAAAAGAAACAATGGAACAGAATCAAAGCAATAATAAATGCCCTCAAGAGTTTCCTTTTAAGTTTACCATTTATATTACGGTAGTGTCCAGAAGCCCTAATCAGGATCAAGATTCTACACTGCTACCCAAACACATAACATGGTCCACACTCCAAAGATCTTACAAGCTAAGGAAGCCTGTGCAGAGGAAATATATACAATCTTTATATAGAGATGCAATTTTTCCCCTGATAATACTAAATATATGATATAAGTGCCATTTATTTTCATGGTTGATCTTTAACCCATCATTAACTGGCTAATGTCTTATAGGCATCATGGCAAAGAAGAGATTTGAAGGAGGAAAGTCCACTCACTATGAGACTGATCCAACTTCCATTAAGTCACTAGAAAGATTCCCATTGAGTTCAGTGGGAGTTGGATCAGGCCCTGTATTCCCTCATTAATGTAATTGTCTGAAACTAAAATAACACACATCAAGAATCTGGGAGCAATGATTTCTCTCTTTGTGAACACAATGCTTTCCTATTCATTTTGATGGTGACCACTAGAGACTCTTCATGGGATTACAATATCTCAGGGATCAGAAATCCCTATGTTTCAAGAAATAGCAGGTCTCTCAACATGACAAAATGTCTCAAAGGAAAAAATGTCTTGCTAATTTATATATATTAGAGGAAAATGTTGTTTGGCATTTTTCTTTCAGTTTTTTTTAGTGACTGTTTCTAAACAAATATATTTTCATTTAGTTATGGTTTGTGATTGTCATTTTATTTTTCAAAATAATTCAAAATTTTGAATATTTGTTTTCCTCCTTTTCGCCATTGACTGCAAAAAGTCCAGGGACAGGATGGGGAGGGAAGCTTGTTGGGTTTTTCCCCTTATTTCCCCCACACACACTTTTCTTTTTTCTTTTTTCTCTTTTCTACTCTCTAATTTTGCAACTTTTCTAAAGATGGAAAAGCTCTGAAGAGTGACAAAAGGAAAAATAACCCTAATTTTGCTGCTCTCTAACTTTTCAAAAGGTTAAGAACAAAATGTAAAGTTACTGGGTGGGAAAGTTACAATGTTTCATTTTCCCTTTTGTCACTTGCAACTTTTCTAAAGTTGAAAAATTAGAGTGAAATAAAGGAAAAAAGTGAAAAAAAATAAAGCCTAGAAATATTTCATTCTATTCAATTGAGTGACAAAAAGAAAAAGATACGAAGGTGAAAAACAAAGATCCAAAAATTTAAAATATTTTTTCCAGTTTTTGTAAACCAAAATGGAACAAACATTTTAATCCAAATCAAAATAAAAATGTCAATTCTAATTAAATGAAATGAAAATTTTGTTCCCATCTGAAAATTTCCCATGAATAATTTAAAATGAAAATTTGTCACTTGAAAAAGAATTGGGGGTGGGAAGAGAGGGGTTTTCATCCAGCCTTAGCTGTAATGCTTCCTAGGAGAGGAGGAATTGTATAGATAATCTTTTTTATTTCTATTCACTAGGATTCTTGAAGATCAAGGCAGATTTTAAAGACACTGGCTGGCCTTCTGTGATGTCTCTTATCATCACTGGTTAGTGATTATATAACTACAAACTGAGCAAAACAAACAAATAAAATAAATACAGGTAGCTAAAGAAAAGCATGTTACCTTGAAAGCCATACTTTCCAGCATGTACACAGAACATGTTAACGCAGTTATAATCCAGTAATTTGAGACGAGAATGTTTTGAATAAGTGGGTAATTGAGTTAACGGAGGCCTAAAGAAAGATTTCACACTCACATTCATATGCTAAAACAATTTAAAAATAGAGTGCAAGAACAGCCTGACTTCACTTTTTAATTTTAGCTGGGTGATGAGCGAGCCATAAAGACAGAGAGGCGCAGCAAAAATTTTTCTCAGCAAAGCGCTCTTCATATTTTTGTATGAAGGAAATGCAGCAGGTTCTATTAATAAACTGCTGTAGTCCCAGTTAAATCCGTACACCCTTTGAAGCAGGAAAAAGTTCTGGTTTACTTCCTTGGGCCATTCAAGCTCAAAGGCACACAAACCAGTCAGAGAACTTTCAGATACTATAGGCTGCTGAAAGGTTAACATTGCATGGGACAAGGGCAAATCTTTTTTTTCAGTTTTTCACTGAACCATATATCAATTTCTAACAAAACCAAGTAAAAAAAACTGACCTCTTCACCTATTTTGAGGAAAAGAACATTTCAGGAACAAACATTGGCATTGCATTCACATCCAATGATGCATGAAACTGTCATGTTGTGAATGCTGTGAGCATGTTGCATTCTCTTCCAAATTACCTATGCCTGACTGAATAGGATATAGGTGCATTTTACTTATTGCAGACTGTCTCACTCATTATTTAAATTGTGAGATTTTGATTAGCCTCCCATAAAGATACAACCAATTCCCTCCATTTTTTCTGGGGGAAAAAATAGTTTTAGTCTAATTCTAAACAATACGAGGAAAAGAAAACCCTTAAGCCAGAAAACATTTAATGACGTGAGCATAGGCGCCAACTCCGTGGGTGTTCTGGGGCTCAAGCACCCACACAAAAAAAATAGGGGATGCGCAGCACCCACAGGGTTGAATTAATTTTTTGTGAGCCCCGGCACCCAGACCGTGGCCCTGCCCCCTGCTCCACCCATGCTCCGACCTGAGGCCTCGCCCCTACTCAGCTTCTTCCTCCGGACGCCCCACCTGCTGCTCGAACAGAGGGGCAGGGCAGAGAGGAGCACCGACGAGCAAAAAAAAGATGGCACCTATGGACATGAGGAAAAAACCCATAAGAAAACACTGACTTGATTTAATTTCTGTATGATACCTAGGGTTTCCCATAGCCACAAAAAGCTGATGGACTTATTACTTCATCCATTGCCCTCTCTGATAGCCTTCCCCCACCGGTAATTTAGGGCAAGATAATCATCAAAATAAATTATTTAAGATTCATTTTTCCTCATATAATTCTTTTCTTAAGCAGGGACTCGTATCAAGCCAGATCCTATAAACTCTATCCTCAAGCAAGTTCTGGCATCCAAGTCAATGGGACCACTTGGACCCACTGTTGCCATTTAGTGCCAGATTGTAAACCCCTTACTCAAGCTGATGAGCACTTACTCAGTGAATAATCCTGTCACTCCATGAGGAGTCTCACTATCTCAGTGAGTAACTGCTCACCAAGGGGTTTGCAAGCTGGCCCATATTCACTTGCTTCCCACTCCTTCAGGGAAGAAACGGAGAGCTCGTCGCTTTATACTTCTTCCAGATTTTGACAGCTGTATTTGCTCATATCCATCTTCTTCACATCATTTTCTTATTCTAATACTGTTTTTTGGCTGATATATTTGCTAAAGTCCTACCTCATTTCTGTACAACACTACAAAGTTTCTATTATTTTGCAAATCATTGTCCCATAAAAAATGTATGAGCTTGGGGAGGTCTTCTTTCTTTCTGCCATCGGCATGGTTTCATGTGTTGGCGTAGTTCATACGAAAGCAATTCGTTTTGTTTCCTTTAAAACCGTTTCTCTTAAAGATTTATCTAGTTTAAGTGTCTGATATCATAACTGGCTCAGACACCCTTAGCATCACGTTTCTGCCACAAGAGCGGGAAGTTCTACTGGAGAGCTCACTGCCACAAATGGAATGCAAAGCCACTTGAAAGCAAGGACTGATGATGATGATGATTGATCCTATTTCGTTTATAATGGATGTCTATCAACCAAAGATGCTTCCTCGCAAGGAAACATTTTAAACCAACTTTTTCTGTCCCTCCATCAAGAGCACACTTTCAATGCGCATTTTATCATGGCTGACTGCATCACACAGGTTTTTTATTTACGTTGCAGCAGGACCCTTAGGGACACAATTTCAGGTTCTCTTAATATATAAATTTTAATGTGAATTCATCACTGGACAATTTTTTTCCAAATCAAAAATTTCAAAGTTGCCTGAGTTAATACCAGAGACCATTTTTCCTTCTTCCTGCCCCATTGATAGATAGTTTAGATATTGCCTTTAAAATTGTCTTCATGTATAATGAAATACAGAAAAGGATTTACTGATTTATGTAAGAGCTGCTGATTTAGCTTCCATAGAAAAGGCTGAAGGGGTTCAGAAGACAGGATACTGGGCTAGATGGACCCTTGGTCTGACCCAGTATGGCCGTTCTTATGTTCTAAATTTGGATATAGTCAGTCAAAAATCATTTTGCATTACATTTAATTTCTCTTTGTCCAAACCCAAAGAGGGAAGGGAGGAAATATTCCTTACCTAGGGCAGCGATCACCTTCCTACCCCTTCTCCTATACTACTGAGCAATCACCGCTCACTCCCACAAGGAAGTGCACCAGATTACATCACATGGCAAGTCTAACGTTCACTCAAGATTTGTCAGGAGAGAAACCACAGCACTTTTTATTCACTACCTGAGCACTCAGCTCATTCTGAGTCTGCCCAGGCTTCTGGAACCAGTAGCTCATGATCCAAAGGCCAGTATAGTCAAAGGGAGTCTTTCCACTGACTTCACTAGACCCTCAATCAGGCCCCTAATTTACCTGGGGTGTTCTCAGAAGCTTGATACAGGCAACGTCATAGCCACTCCTATACTAGTAGTAACTTGTCTGTTTCCAGCTGCGTTGGTGTACTGATGTCGATCTGAGCCATGGTTTTCAATGTCTATCATACTAAAAGGCTTGTTTCATTTACCAGCCTTCCACTTGCATTTGCAAATCTACCATTGCTTTTATGTTTGTACAGCGCCTGGCACAAGAAGATCCTGGTCCATGACTAGGGCTCCAAGGTGCTATGGTGATACAAATCACAAACAATAAAAGTAACTGAAGTCTTGCTGGAAGTGCCTGTTGGCACCTGTGCTAGGATGCCAGTCCTCCTCTTAGAGTTTAGTGGTCACCCGTATACTTGCCAACTTTGCTGCAGATAAATAAGTTTACCTCAGTATTTGCCATTTAAAATAACATCAGGAAGTCATGTGTTTCTCAGTCTAACTGGACCAGATGTGGATCTTCATCACATTTAACTTTAAGAAACTTTTCCCTGACTAAATAACTCTCTCAGCCATCGTGTGTGTGTATTGTCGGGGAGAAGGTGGGAAGTGGGAGGTGATGTGCTGCAATTCTCTATGGAAACTTGAGAACTGGGGTCCATTTGTCACTAATTGGATCCTCTGACATCCCATACTTTGCCCACTGCGAGTCAATATGGGTCAAAATTGCCATTCAACAGTTTGGTATGGACAGCAACTTCCAATTTAAAATTGACTGGCAAAAGATATGCAGATAATGTAGTGGTATATTTGTAATGAGATATCTCTAACAGTGGTCAGCCACATCAGACTTCCAACTAAAGCTGAGAACGCTAAATATAACAAACTTTAAACTACAATTATTATAGTGGTGCCTGCCAGCATTACTGTCAAGCATCTAATGGTCCATCAGGGATTTGTAGATCAGCTGTGAAAATTTACTCAAAGCTAAAACTTGCCAATCAAATACTCAGCCTTGGGACATTGTTACCAACTCTGAATTAATAGTGCTTTAACTTGAAGAAATGGTAAAGCAAAAACTTTTGTTTTCAACGCTACAAATAAGAGAGGTGTTCAATTAAAACACATGGGGGGGGGGAAATCTCTTACATTGACTACTATTAAGTCAATAAGCAATATGGGTGAAGTCTTAGCCCTACCTGTTAAAAGCCCTAGTAAACAATTGTTCATACACGAGGACAGGTACAAGGTTTCTTTACATCTGTAGCAGGGAGCCAGTCAAAAGCTGTACAACAAAGCAGAGGATACATTAGCTTTAAAGGAGAAAATTGTTTTTCCTTATTATAATGGAGTTCCCTCTTTGGTTTTTGAAGAAAGCAGCTGTCGCTTTGTTCTCTACTGTCGTCACATGACAACGTGAATTTTGCAACTCAGCCTCCAACCCCACAGGTAGGTTTTGCATTGCAGTAGTAGCCAGAGCCCCCAGTTAGGGTCAGAGCCCCATGGGATTAGGCGCTGCACATATGCGCAGTAACAGACAGTACCTGCCCCAAAGATCTTACAGTCTATTTTAACACAAGATGCAACAAGTGGGTGTAGCGAGTAACCAAAAGGAACAGGAGGAGGAGGAGGAGGAGAGAAACAGTAACAGGAGTGTTTGATTTCTGAGGCTAATTGAGTGCACAGCTGGATGGTTCTCAAAACATTAAAAGGTTGTTCTTGTTTTCAGTTAATAAATAAACTTCCGTAGTCAGTGTGGCCCCTGTTCCTAGCTATTCCATCCTAGAATAGCTGTCACCCTTCCTCTCCCTCCAAATGGGGCTTTTGGATCACTGGATCTGTGTAAGCAGGGACCTTATGTCCTCCCTCCGGGACTGTCCCCAGTCAACTCCACGCTGGCCTATATGGCGTCTGAGCAGAGACCCCATGCAGTCTGCCCATCTAGCCCCTACCATGGTGCTTGAGAGGCGTAGAGGGAATTGTATGGTCCTGACATGTGTCACTCAGAGGGACACTTCCTTCATGCAGAATGAATTGGAGAAGAATTTTTTTAATGATCTCACACAGCAACACCGTGAAATCTTCATTAAATGATCAACATCCCACTCCAGTTTTTGAAACCTCATCAATTCAAACTGCCACAGCTTTACCTTCTGCTAACGCCAAGTATTCAAAAGTCATGAATTAGACCACAAAAAAACATGAGATATGCTTAAAATCATGAGGTTTTCAAAAATAAAGGTTGCGTTTTTATTTGCCTTCTGTTTTTTTAATCTGTAGGGTTCGCACTTTGTTCACACTACAGCCATGAGAACCAAACAACTTTTTTTTCCCCAAAAAAAGAAACCTGACATTCTCAGGAGCTGAGGTTTTAAGCAAAACACCACAAAAATGCAAGATTTGTGATAAAATTGTGCAGTGTTACCAACAGTATTTGCTTTCTAATGCATAGCTGAGTTATAATAGCATGACAATGGATCGGGTGAGAAGTTTTAAATTCTGTAATTGCTTATTTTTATGTCTGCAGTCAGATAGCTATCATCCTTAATGTGGAGAACCTTGGGATGTGGCAGTTTATCGAGACTGGACACCTGTCTCAGCCCATCCCTCACCTGTTTCGAAGACAACATTGTATAGATTTCTATTTTAATTAATGTTGGACCCGGTGTAGTATCTCCTCCCAGATACCATGCCCCTTTAAAATAGGATGGTACATGGTTTAGATGTTTCTTTCTTTGGCCTCTATTGTATATTTATCAAGTCTTTGTTATTAATTATTATTGTATTTAAGTGTTTTTGTACCGCAGCTCCAGTGCCTTCAGAGGGAAAGCTTAATGGTAATATTCAGGATGCTTTGTGAGGTTTGCGGAGAGGATTGGAGCCCATAAGTAACCCTCATGTGTGTGAATAAGGCTTTGCAAGATCAGGCTCATAGTCTGTATACTATATCCAAAGAGGAAATAAAGTTGAACTGTCCACATAAGGCAGGAATATGTAAATTACAAGAAAGCTGTTGTTTTATTCTGCATAAACTCATACTTGGGACATCTAAAATGCAACCATAAAATGAAGTACAAAGAGTAAAATTATTCTATTTTACTTTCAAACAAGTTCCGTCCATTTTATTCTCTAAATAGAAATTTAGCTTGGACAATAATGATGAATAGTCTTCTGGAACAAAGTTCAGTTTATTGAAGACATACTGTTCTATGGTTTGTAGAAGTTCCCCTCTTTACCTCCGCTTTTATTATTAAATATGAAATAGGTACATATTTGGCACATTAAGTATACAGAGGTGACAAAATACACTATTATGTTCAAATTGTCTACCAGTCCAAAGATTAGGCTATCAACTGAAAGTGTATAGTTTTTAATCACTATTGACTTTGAATCAAGAGCTATAGAATTTTTTTTTTAAATCTGTTCTGTCTACAAACTTCTTTGTCCATTATGCCAACAGGGCTACTAAAACCCATCTTAGTGGGCCATGGGGAAAACATGCAGCCATGGTTCACTAGTGAATATTTGAAAAAACTCCTTGCCAGGACATGATCATTAACATCAAGGGGAAAAAAATCACTGACATAAAGTAAGCAGTTCAAACTTAATAGAAGAGGTTAACTACATGGCTTCCTAAAATGTTTAGCCTCATGACACATTTCAAGAACAGCCAGCAATGGACATCAGCAGCAGGGTGGGCCTGTTTAAAAGACAGTAACGTAAACTGCAACGTAAAGTAATGACCTTAAATGAAGTTGTAAACAGAGGAGAGAGCATGATGCTCAGTTACTGGCTGGCAGGAGGGTGGAAACCGTGGCTGACCTTGAAAGAATGAACCAAGTGACTGGGTGGCGAAAGAGTAGAGCACAAATGGATGGCTCACAGTACATGGATAGCTACGGTGTGAATTTTCAGATGTGTTAATGGACGAGTTTAGGTAGGTAAGAGAAGTCAAGAGCTGAGAAATATGCTGCCTCTTTTACTAATATTTCTCTGCTGTTTTAGGAGACGAAAGAAACCCTCTCACAACTTCAGCCCCAATCTGAGATATGTATAATCTTTAACACCAACAAACTTATGTTGGGAAAATGCATATTTAGACAATATTTCTGAATTGGCCTCCAACATAGTCATCCATGTTGAGAAGGCCGAGTACGTAGTTGTGAGAATAAAGCTACTCATGTTTAATTTATGGATAATGGAGGGAATTTCTCAAACAATTGCTCTATACTATAAGTTGTCAGCACTCAGTTTACTTCCAAGGAGAATGGGCAGTAGGGAGAAAGAGAATGCAGTATCCTGCATAGTATTAAAGAAATATACTGTATTTATTTGATATGCACGCTCACAGATTTAAAAACAAAAGTTATGTTTTTAAAATGTAATGGTCTCACAACAACAACAAAGAACAGTCCATTTACAAATAGTCAGTATAACGAATCATACAAGTATTACTGAACGAGAAAGTGACTTCAATGCACTTTCCCCTAAAGAACACTACCTTTAAGTAGATACAGTTGCCTGTAAATAATGCTTCTTAGTGTGGAAAATAGATTCTGTTGTTTTCTCAGGTTACTGGTGCTCTTACATGTAAGACATACAAAAACCCACACTGGGGGGGGGGGGGAAGAGGCGATTTATTAGCTCAATAAAGGAAGACTAAACTGCCAAGTTACTCATCGTACTTAGACCTGTAAGTAGTTCAGTATTCCCCAAAATACGATACAAACGTTAAGAGAAAATGCATACTCATTATCAAGGCCCTATGTCCTAGAAGACATATTGGTCTTGAATTAAGTAGATCTGCCCCTGAATCCCACACCCTATCACAACATGCCTCCCCACTGTTCAGTAGACTCAAAACCAGTAATCCTTGGTGATGTTATATTCAGGATATTTTACACTGCTACCAAAGTTTCAATATGCTGCACATTTTTTGTATTGAAAACAAAAAGCTGCAATGTAGGTATCTTGGGGAGAAGCTGGAGGTTTTGACAGCTAGGTAGGGAACAGCTGGGGTTTTGGGCACCTAGAATGCAATCAGAGTTGGGGGGAAAGAGGGTTAAAATTCCTCTTCTCACATCCCACTTCACTCATCCCCAGTATATGCAGGACATCCTAAACTGAGGAAGGAGTACGTAATCTGGGTATATCAATTAAAAAGGATCAGCAGTGAAATAGTTACCCGTATCACCATTTCAATTATCAATAGGCTGCAGAGTTAACACCACACTGATGAAAGTCAACCTTTCACTCCTCCTAGAGCTACAGATGCAAGCTGTCTGCAGACTCAGGCAGACATCCCTGCAAGCTTTTACATTTTAGTGGCTATCCTCACAACCACCCATAAGGGCGAAAAGTTTTTATTTGTGTAAATTATAGCTTAGATTCTGCAGCACCGTTTTGTGGCAAATTCAGAAAGAATGCCAGTTATGGTGCAATTTATATGTCCATGTAATATCACTGTACATTGGGCCCATGGTCATTGTCAACCTAGTTGGCCTAACAATATGCTTATGAAGGAAAACTAAATGACAAAGTTAGCCCCTTTGAAATCTTTTGACTATAAGAGATAAATGGATGTGGTCTGCTTAATAGGTGTTTAAAGATAAAAATCACTTTTAACCTAATGGTCTGCATATAGTCTAAACTTCTCTATGCAATAAGTCTGCCATGAAATAATAGCCTCTGTACATTATAATTATATCTACCCCCTAATCAAATAATACACTACAAAAGCATTAAGCTGTTTCCCGCAGTACGATGCAAAATGCATATAATTCGCATTTGTTCTAACAACAGGCAGGAGGAATTTGTGAAATAGACTGTGCTTGATCCAGAACAAACAAGATATTAAAAGTTTCCACAATACAAGGATTGCTAGTTTTTAACCACAGCATAAAGTGACAGTTTCCCATTGATAGGTCATTAGTGTGATATAAAGAAAGCAGGGGCAGAGGCTAGATCAACTGTGTCCTTAAATCAAGTACAAAATGTTACAAAGAATGAGGGGGACGAAAGCAAGGGATATATACTCAGGGGGACGGGAGAGCATGACAAAATGTCTAGCTGGAAAACAGATGAAAAGAATTCGTTAGGATAAAAAAAAAATCAAGGTAATATTTGCAAAGTGCATAAAATGTTTCAGTCCAGTATAGTGATTGTTGCAAATAATGCCTCCATTTATTCCCCTCCCAAAACACATCTGCGTAGTCCTGTATACATACAAAGTGTAATGTTAATTTTCTTTAAAGTAACTACTTCTAATTATTGTTTTGACAATTCCTTAGAAAGGAGTCTTTGCAATACTGAATCAAGGCTGAATTTGTCCCCACACATTGGCTCTTAATACAGGAAAGAACAAAGATAAGAATGCAGTATAGTCGTTTAGCAGTAGCGTCAATATGCAAGCTTATACATATCTACTGCTTTGAGCATTTGCATTCACAATGCCTGTAGTGAGAGCTGACTGCTTAACGAAGACAAACATTTCCCAGCCTCCTCACTGATGGGAACAGTAGTATTGAATTTCCAATAAAAAAAGAACTAGATCCACTCAATTTAGTACCAGTAAGAAGGAATCCACTCCCATGTGTTGTGTTCCATAAACCACCAATTACTTTGCTTATTTCCTTATCCTGCTCCTGAAGCACAGATTCATTTCACTTTCCACTGAAGTCTCTGGCACTGTAACCAGGGGCACTGCCTGCTATCCAGGCCAGCTGCAGCTCAGCAGAATTTTCTCCATTAAAATCTTCCAAACAAGTTTCATATTTGCAGGGTCATCCAAAATTGGATAATGACCGTAACTAATCATAAAAGTTAGATTCAATGGGATATTTGTGCACAGGGGGATATTTTCATGCTTATTAAAAAGCATAGTTCTGCTTGGTGTCCCACTTCTGTCTCCACCTCAATACTCCCTCCTCAGGTCCTAAAACCTATTGAGTTCATCCCAGGACAAAACTCTGTTCAGTTTTATTATGTAGCCCACAGGAAAATTCCTGGATAAAAAAAAGATTCTGTAGTCCAGACAGTTATATTATTAAAATAATGCCATCAACTTAAAAAAAAAATATCACACTTTATGCCTGAAAATATTTTACCTACTATTGGCAGTAACACTTAAATTGACTAGAGTAGAGAAAAAGAAATCTCTATTTTTCAGTTTGCTTACTCTGTGCGTTTGACAGCACCTCGTGTATAGTCAGTTTCACTGTTTCCCATGTACAGTAATCCACACAGTCACAGGGGAGAGAAAAATATTTTCAGTAGGAAGTTATAACTAAGCCACAAGCACTGACAGGTGGACTCCAGGGCACCAATAGTGCCTGAAACAACTTTTAACTCTTTTTTTTTTTTAATACAAAAAACGGATTTCAAATTGAAGTGAAGCTTTAAATAGTTTTTTCATTTTGCACTTAATTTGTGATCCACATTTTGAATCCTGAATTGAATTCTAGGCATTGTCTGAGAAGGGACTCGTTGTTTATATAGTATCAGAAAGGCACGAGGCACTTCATAGTCCTGCAGAATGTAAAAAGACAACATACAAACAGCAGATGGGAGGACTAGGGTGATGTAGTTTAGTAAAGCTCTGCTTAACACCACAATGCCAGTTTTGCTTGATCTAGTTTTTATATTTCCTTTCCAATTTTGTGTTAAGATTTCCTGGTGAAGAAGGCTACAGTAATTTTTTTTCATTTGGGGCTGAGGGAAAAAGCAAAGAAGATCACATTGTTATAATTGGCATTAACTACACTGTGATGGTTTTGTTAGGTAGGGGAAAAGAGAAATGTAAAGAATCAGATTAATTCCTTTTTTAAAAACTGTCATTTAAATCTGCATATAAATATGGAAAGCCTAGATCTATAAGAACAAAGACAATAAAAACAGTTTTTCTCCTAAAGTACCATTGTTAAATAGCAGCTATGCATGCACTATATGTAAAAAGCTATTTGCCATGACTAATGGAGTATATCTAATATTTTATCTCTCATGTGAGTCCAAAGAGTCCTATTGTTGAAAAAAATTACACTTATCAGCAAAAAAACAAAAACAAACAAAAAACCCAGTAAGCTATATGAAAACTTGATGCTAACATTTAATTTTTAAAATAACAGCTAAAAACAGATTAATTAGATGTATCCTTTTCCTAATTTGGGAACAAGAGCTATTTTAGGATATAAGGCAAGGAAGCCACTCTTGGATCTTCCAGGTCTTTGAATAGACACATTCATCCCGCAAATGAACAGGAGTACTTGTGGCACCTTAGAGACTAACAAATTTATTAGAGCATAAGCTTATGCTCTGAGGAAGTGGGCTGTAGTCCACGAAAGCTTATGCTCTAATAAATTTATTAGTCTCTAAGGTGCCACAAGTACTCCTGTTCTTTTTGCGGATACAGACTAACACGGCTGCTACTCTGAAAATTCATCCCACAGTATGTTTTCCTTCAGTGCTTGTTTTTCTCCCAACTAGATTCCTTATTTAAGATGTAGGGAGTGAAGGAATTCTGAAAATTTTCAACACCAACATATGTATCCCTAAAACTGATGAGTACTTAGGCACAGATGTTGGAGATTTCATCTTCCTTCCAAAACATTCAAAACATGACAGTGAGGTAACAATTTGCCTTAGAAAGAAATATTTGCTTTGTTTTTGTCTCATTATTTTAGATGTCTTAGGTTGCAAAACAGATGCAATGAGCCTATGTCAGTATCTACCGGAGGCTACAAAACCGCGCCATTTTTACTAGATATTATTATATCCTGGACAAATTATTAACACTGCAAGTGTGCAACTAATCATTTAAAATTTTCAATGCATTCAATTACAATTAATGCCCTCAACTGTGTATTTACTCACAGCTTTTTTTAAACTAAGGTTTTTAATACAGAATTCAACCTGCATTTCATGAAGTCTCTTTATATTTAAGGTAATAACGCTAATCAGTCTTTTCTCAAAGTTATTTCTAGCTAGTTGTTCTATTACACACCAGTGAACCATGCATGTTGGGAGCCAAAGATTTATCAGTACAAGTTTTTGCTTCTTCTTGATTCTTAAGCATTCCCACTCAACCTAAGAGCAGGTGATACAGAACAACACTGAACCACGGGCTAAAAATTGATTTTGCACTGTGTGGTGCAACATCTAAAATATAAAACGTGTTTTGTAAAGTGAACTTTTCTAGCAAAAAAGAATAAAGAAGTTCAAACAGCTCCTTAACATTATTATGCATAGAATAGCTATTTTAGGTATTTTACAGGTTTCTAATATTTATTTGTTTGTACACTCCCTAGTATAATTGGCAATTAATCTCTGTGGTCCTTAGGCACTACCACAGTAGAAACAGAATATAATAAAATAATAATAATTAATAATTGCTACTAATATTAGAATTTCCCTTGTTTCCTTTCCTTAGCTATCTGGTTTATTTTATAAACAAATATATGCATTTTTAAAATTAATCTTCAAAATAATATCAGTTCACGATACATTCCCCCCACAACACTGATCTCATAATCCGATGGCGTTGACCTCAAAGCCAAATTTTATTTCCATGGAATAAAAAGTCATTTCCCAATGCAACTAACTAAATCATGCTTATGTTTGCAATTTTAAGCTTTCTATAAATCTCTTTTCAGGCTCTTTATTAGTCAAGACCAATGATGTTTTCAGAACTTAGAATTATACACCCGAGTGTAGACAGCATACTCTACAGTACTATGTATCTTATTTCATTAATCATGTCTAGGATCAGCAAGAAACCTGAAATACCTTAATTACATTTTATGAAAGTATTATGAATTTAAGATGGAGAACCATTTTTAAAAATCCTTGGAAATAAGAAAGTTAGTTTATTATGCAACAAAGAGACCTGTGGCACCTTATAGACTAACAGATGTATTGGAGCATAAGCTTTCATGGATGAATACCCATTTCATCAGACGCAACATGTATTCACCCACGAAAGCTTATGATCTAATGCATCTGTTAGTCTATAAAGTGCCACAGGTCTCTTTGTTGCTTTTTACAGATCCAGACTAACACTGCTACCCCTTAGTTTATTATGTTCACATTGCAAGAGTTTAACAAAGATACTTTGTGTCAAAGTATCAAATCTCCAGTTCTATTAACTTTACTCAGAATTGCCTAACAGATTGTTTATTGTAAATGGTTACCAAGTTACTCTTGTAAAGTGTTATTTTAAAATATTTTCAATAATCCCATCTTTATTTCACTAAAGTCTGCAATAGCTTCTAACACTTATAGGGGCCAAGAGAGCCAGAGCACTTAAAAATAAATCTAATAAATAGAAGTAACAAAATGGAAACAGCCCACAAAAAACAGTAATAAAAATAAATTATATTCTGCATTAGGCCAACTAGAAAATTAGCATCTAATCTAAGAAGCTTTTTTTTTTTTTTTTTTTTTGCTGCGGATTGGAAAATAAAAACAAAAGTCAAGCAAATGTTTTAAAAGGGCAACCATGAAATGCAGAACTCGTCTGAGGAAAAGAAAAATTCCTATAAGCAGTGAACTTTTCTAGTTATGAATCAGCAATTCTCTTTCCTGCAAAGAATAACAAATGACCATTTCCTTGTTTTAAGGCATCTTGTTTTGAGGCTCATTTCTGTCCTAATTTACAGTTCATTTAATTTACATTAAAAAGCTAATTTGATACAGCATTTTTAAGATGTACCATTATATTTGTTATCTTAAATAACCAACATGTGACTCAAATATTCCGTTTATAAAATTAATTTCCAAATATTCCTCATGCAACAAAATACAATTTGCCATTATTTCCTACTTAATATACTTCATGTGGGAGTGCACTAACTATAATGTAAACATGGAAGCACAGATTAAATTATGGAGCACAGTTACAAAATAACGCGATCAAGTTGCAGTGCCTTAGATAGAGATGTTCGACATTTGCCATTTTACGCCATGCTGCCATGATACAGAACAGTTGACGCACACCAAGTTCTTTAAATTGTCTTCTTAAAGATAGACTTGAAGGAAGACTCACATTTCAATTTTTACACAGAATTTGCCATCAGAAACGATTATCAAAAATGTGATGATTATTAAAAATGTTTTAAACAAAAACCAAAAGGATGGTCATGAAACACCTTGACGTCTTCACCTAGCTAACTTTTGTGTTATGTGCTATATAAAATCTTGATAAACAGTAAGATATTAGAGCCATCTTTAGAGACAGTCATTTAAAAGTTCAGACAGACTATGTGATGGTTTAGGAACAAATTTAAGTGGCTTGTAACAGGATTACAATTTATGTATATGGTAGCTCTTCAGTTACCCAGCAGATCTAGATGATACTGATATTATATAAATACTATATTTCTGTATTTTATAAACACTAATATTTCAAACTGAAGTTCAGTTTCTATAAGAATAATTGAACACACATACCAAACATGGGAAAGTTTCATATATAAAATTATGCTGCCTGCTTAAGAACACACTGTCAACTTTTAGTACCACAAAGTAAAGAGACATCTTGGAGAGTCTGCTTTCATACACATTTTAAAATTAAATTAAATACACAGATGTTCAATCTAAAATAATGTTCCATATGTTCTGTTTACAATAAACATTGTTCTGTTGAATATGTTGGGGAAGGAGGTTGAGAGTGTTTGCTCTGTAGACTTAATCTTGGTCATATAGTAATATTTAAAGAAAATATGTTCACTTACTGATAAAGTTCTACAAATACCAAGTTTAACTAGTAAGCTAGTATTACTTTACCATGCATCAGACTTTGTTTGGCCATACCAGAGATTTACTTGACAACTGAACACAAGAACTTAATACCTATTGTGGCCTGGACCAGTATGTCAAAATGTATTTTTTAACATACGCTAATGCTTAACGCTCAACCTCTTTTCTAATCAACAAAGCAAACAGCAGATCTTAAAACAAGAGGGGACTAATCTAACAGCTCCCAAATCGATATTTACTAGTGTATTTTTTCTGCCAAAATACAAGTCCAGATTTTTTTTTAACATAAAACTATGACCAAAGCAAACAAACAAAAGTTAGATAGAGAACATATAATTTAATTGCATCAGTACAGTATCACTTTTTATATAGTATTCATATTTCATGTACTAATTACAGTGCATTTAGTTAGTCTTTAACCCTCTGGTTTAACCCGACAGAAAATAGTTATCACTCTTAAGCAACTGTATGTGTCAGGGTATTTCTTCCCCTTTTGAGAGAGAGAGTAAAAAAGTAAAATATCATAAGGTTTTTTATTACCATTATTACACTGATAAGAGCGAGGGAGAGTCTTTTATGCATGGGACTGATAAGTTTTCCTTACTATTCGTATGTCTTGTCTGTACCAGCACAATACTGACTCCGCTCATTGTAGGCCTGATGACTATCACATTTGCAGCCAACTCATGGGAAAATAACTTTTGTTTATGAATTTTGCTGAACGCAACAACAAACAACAGCCGCCGCAAAAGCAAAAACTTTTCAGAAGCGTCCAACTACAATTTACCATGAAGTGAAATGGATTATAACGGACCCAATAAATACTCTGAACATGGTTGAGCCCCTGTTTAAAAGGAAACTCAGCCGAGCACCAGCAGCAAAACTCAACCTGGCTGCTAAACCGCTGCTGATCCTTGTAGGGATGACTGTCTGTAAATCAGAGGGGCAGAATTTTCCCTAGTTTGTCCTGGGGCTCTGCCTAGGGCCGAGAGGGTGAAATTTGGTACCTAAATTAGGAGAGTGGAAAACAGCGAGAGCCGTTTAAATCCCTTAGCTAACGGACCCTTAAGGATTTGCATGCTCCAGACCTGCCAAAGCAACCCGGCTAGAAAGACCAATTCATCGGGGAGGGAGATTTTGCCACAGACCCCCGTGCGCTGCACTGCCAGTGTGACCCCGCCGGCGCAGCGGGGAAGGGGAAGGGGAGCAGGAGCTGCCCAGGAACAAGGGCGAAGTTTGACCCCGCTCCGGCTCCAAGCCTGGGAGTCACTAGCGCGCCTCTTACTTTTGGATGAGTTGGGGCAGACGGGGCGGCGGCTGCATCCCTCTGCTGGAGGCCGGGTGGCCGGGGGCCGCGTTGCGGGCATCTCGGTCGGGCTGTTCAGAGCCGCTGGGGTCCGGGGCCTGATTCATGGTGGCAGCGGGGACCATTCAGCCAGAGCCTCCCCCAGCCCCCTGGAGCGATGGGGCACCGCGGAGCGCGCCTCGGAGCCAGCCCGGGGTGGGCTGGGAGGAGGGAGGGAGCAAAGCCTGGGGGCTGGACAGCCCGGCCCACGGGAGCCCGGAGCGGGAGCCACCCCCCGGCCGGCTAGGAGGCTGTGGCGGCCCTATGGGGGGCGGCCGGCGCCTGGGGAGCAGCATTTATGACGATGACTGGCACAGCGGAGCCAATGGGAGGAGCAGCCCCCCCGCACGCGGGAGTCCCCGGCTGCTGGGGGGGCGCAGTGAGCCGGGAACCCCCCCTTCAACCTCCCTCTCGGCCCGGGGGGGCGCAGTGAGCCGGGACCCCCCCCTCCATTCCCCTCCCGACCCGGGGGCGCAGTGAGCCGGGACCCCCCCCCCTCCATTCCCCTCCCGACCCGGGGGCGCAGTGAGCCGGGACCCCCACCCCTTCCGTCCCCCTTCCAGCCTGAGGGGTGCTGTGAACCAGGACCCCCTTCTATCCTCCTCCCGGCTTGGGAGGTGCACCGCACCCACTCCTCCCCCCAGGGCTGCTGGAACAATTGTTATAGTGGGGGTGCTGGAAGAGGAAGCGATGCATTTGGTACTACCTTCAAGCCATGGGGTGCTCCCCCTCCCTAATTCTAGCCCCCCCCCCCAACTCTCCAATCCTTTGGGGGCAGCAAGTCAGATCCATCCCCTCTCTATTCCTCCAGCTGTCCTCTCACTCCCTTCCCCATCATCCCCCCCAGCTACAGGGGCAGGGGGAGTAATGCTCCACCCCCCTCCACAGCCCTGAGCTTCCTCCCCATCTCCTAGAAGAGATGCTGCCCTGTGCTGCCTCTTCCCTGCCCACCCCATTAGTGATCTGCCTCAGCAGTAGCTGGAGCTCCCTGGAGCTCTCCATCCTCCCTCCCCCAGAGAGCCTGCAGCCCACTACCTTTCCTCTGCTTTGTTCTCCTTCTTCTTCACAGATGCAGGAGGAAACCCGCTGGTGGCTTCTGCAGGAGAACTGATTGTTTCTCTGGGCCTCAGGGGTACCTCTGTCTGCCTCTTACTTGGGGTCCTGATATCCTGTAGCAAATTATATATTTTTCATCATTATTACAGTAGCACCCAACTGTTCTGGAAGTTGTACCTATATGTCTATAGAAAGGGAATCGCTGCCCCAAAGAAGCAATTTGACCCATATTTCTACAATTATACAAAGCATTTCAATGCAATTGTAAGATTTTGCATCCCAGATTAGTTGCTGTCATCTCTGTCCTTTATTTCCTAGAAGCACAGGTGGGGACACTAATGGAGCTCCAAGCAAAGAATCCATTTCCTAATCCTTACAAGTTTGAAGGGTGCTAACTGTGTTCTTGAAGCCTAATTGACCACAGTGACAATCTATCTCCCCCCTCACCTTTATTACTGGTGCCTTATTTGTGGCCATCGGTCAGTGGTTTGGTATGGAGGGAGGGACAGGTTTCTGCTGCTGGCATACAGCTGTTCCCTGTGCCCAAAGAAAATGTAGTGAGCTTCATAGTCCTCTCTTCTTTTTGTGATGGAGCCCAAGAAAGGAAACCCAGCTTAATATTTTATCTAACATACCAGCACTTCCATAATGTAGTTCTATCAAGGATCTAAAAGTGCTTTACAAACATTAAATTTCACACCTCTGGGAGGGAGGGAAGTGTTAATATCATTTTACCCTTTACCAATAATGTACACCTGGAAATAATAATCTGTTGCATATGGCCCGTGTCATGTGTTTATAAAATAGGAGAGGATGATTATGCACCAGCCAGCAATGTCATCACTCTCCTTTGCTAGTCACGAGTTATGGAGTCATCCCTAAAAGAAACTCACATTAGGGATCACCCAAAGAGTGTATTTTTACTGAGTGATTGTATAAGTTATGGCCCACAACCTTGCAATCACTTAAGCACATGTGTAAGTGTTTGCAGGATCAGGGCCAATTTAGCAATAACTTTACCCACCCCTGCTTTAATGCAGGAATAGCTATTAGAGAAAGAGTTAACGCATGCTAGTGTGATATGAGATATAGGTTTAACTTGCATACATTTTGATGGACACATTATTGATGAGTGGGAAAGCAATGAGTGAATTATGCTGCTTATTCCAAATGAGTGCTATTAAAACCTTTAACATACCCCCAGCTTCATGCTTTTTGATATATACCATATATATTACAGAGAAACAGAAAAGGGGTACTGGTTAGGGACTCTTTCAAGGGGTTGCTTTCTGAAAAAGTTTGCATACTACTTCCACTGTGAGTGGAAAATTCTGATTTGGTTGCATTTTGTACTTACTTTGGCCAAGTGTAAATATCTAAACCAGATTCAAGGTCATGGAGAATTATACCAGCAGCGTATATTTCAATGTGTACAATCCCTTTAATAGCAGCATAACACTAAAGAGACTTTCTAGAATGACAAGCAACCTGTGCTTTATATATATATTGAAAAATAATCAGGGCATCACATCCTTTTCCCTGCCAACGAAGAATCGTTCCGTGCACCACATTCTCTAGTGCTTTGTTCAGTTTAGTATTAAAAGCCTCAAGCTTCCACCCCTTTCTGATTTGGAAAAAGTGTCTCTGCATGGAATTCTTCCATGTTATTAGAGTGGAGAAAGCTTCTGTGATTGTCATTCTTTATATAGAGAGACACTCTGATGCCTATAGTTAATCAGGGAAGTGAAAGAAATACTAGGTGATTGATTGCCTTCTGAAAGGAATGAAAGAATAACTGTGAAACAAACGTCTGCCTGTAGATTAGTATATGGTATTCAGGTTTGTGCATAAAAATATGAGCATGTTACATTTAATACACACACGATTCTATTTACATCACTTGTGAAAGTGGATAAGGTAAAGAGCATGGTTTTTATTGGTGCAAATAAATTGTACTCAATACAATACCATGTTGATGTTTTTCCCACAATATATATGCGTGTATATTTTCAGACTGGTCTTCTGATTTTCGAAACCCTCACAACATCCACATCCACTCCTTTACAGCCTTTTCTTCCCCTCTCTTCCTTTCTACACAGTTGCATTGTTCCTGGGTTCTGTCTGTTGTTCCAGCCAAGTAATATTTGGAGGAGAAGCTAAGGGCTAAAGCAGAAGCATGTGATGCATGGGTAAGAGAAAGTCTACCACTGGAAAAGTTTCCATATTTCATACATTTTCAGATTTTCCTGGAAATAACCTGAACCAGCACAGCTTTTCACTTGATCCTTTTAAATGGATGTTTCTACTGGATGTAAGTGGAACCAGGTGGCCACAGCTGCTAGAAGCAAGAGTGACCTCACTAAACCTTTCTGCTGATGGTCCTCCATTGCAGTGATTCTCAACCAGGGGTCTGGGGACCCCTGGGGGGCCATGAGCAGGTTTCAGGGGGGCTGCCAAGCAGGGCCAGCATTAGACTCGCTGGGGCCCTGGGCAGAAAGCCAAGCCCCACTGCAGGGGGCTGAAGCCCAGGGCTCTGAGCCCCGCCACCCAGGGCTGAAGCCAAAGCCTGAGCAATATAACTCCATGGGTGGTCTCTGTGGAATGGGGCCCCAGGCAGTTGCCCTGCTTGCTATCCCCAAACGCCAGCCCTGGCTTTTATATGCAGAAAACCAGTTATTGTGGCACAGGTGGGATATGGAGTTTTTATAGCATGTGGGGGAGGGGCCTCAGAGAGAAAAAGGTTGAGAACCCCTGCTCCATTGCACCTGTTGTGCTATGTCCATTGTCCCTTAACATGTCAATAGAATTATGCAATGTTAGGATACACCTGATACATTCTACCTGGTCATACCTAAGCATACAACAGCAGGCAAGTGGCTAACTGGATGAGCAGGAGTACAGATTACATACATAAACAGAGGTTAAATCTCTTCATGTCTCTTTTAAATCCAAAGCACAAAGAGAAAATTTCCTGGAGAAACTGAAAGGAAAATACAGGGCAGAACCCTTGCTTGAAAAGGTACTGGTCTACATAGCTGTAGGTGTTACAGGGAAATCACATCACTTTAAAAGTGCAAGATTATGCAATTTAAAGTTGAAAGCAGAACATCAACTCCATATACAGGCAGAGAATGAAGTTCCCAAATGACGCTTTGAGAAGAGGACATTCTTCCAAATTAACAGAAGGAGAGAGAGAAAACTCAGAGCTGGACTGAACCCCAAATGTGGTGGTCAAGCTTCATCAAGATTCTAGCTGCGCAGATCAAGAATTACCAGGATGTAAAAAGTTGTGTGGAGTCAAAGCTATCAAGCACTCAACCACAGATTCCTCATCTGTCCAGGTTTCCAGCAGTACGTGATAGTTGAAACTTTCCAATACACTGGAGTCAGCTGATGAAAGGCAAATATTGTAAAGATCTTGTCCCGTTGTAGAACAGTGTTCACTAACTTTGTTTTCTGCATTTCTTGTGAAATAATATTATCCTACCTCCACCCCACGCCAGAGGCAGCATAATCCTCTGTCCACATACTGTACTGTAAATTTCAAAAAGATTGGAGTGTACCACTGATCATACCTCAAATGTTTACGCATGCTGTTTGATCCCAGAATACTGACTTATGTCATTAATGGCTTGTGTCATCCTCCTTTCCAGTTTCAGAAATGGCAAGTGTTCATCATCTTAGCTACACTAATCTATTGCTTAAAGAAAAAATAGAAAAGAACAAGGTAAAGCAGAATAGAACATTGTAAAACCAGATTCAGGATGACTATAAAAGGGACAAAATAAAATCAGTTAAATTTTTTTTCCTTTTGTGTATTACTAATAACAATATAAACAAAACTGATTTATTCTCATTGTTCAGTTTACATTTCACTCAATTTAGACAGTAGCTTATCTAAGATAGTCAGTTTCTAATAATTTCCCTTTCTGGTTCTCATCATACACTACTACAGAACTTGAGAATCTTTAAAATCTTATTTTTACATTCATATAATAAGCATTTCTATTTATAATCCGATTCAGGTTTTTGGTACTGTTGCTTTGTATGCAACCTAAATTTGGAGTCTGACTGTGTCCCTTTAATTTTTATGTGAATTTAACTAGAATTAAATTTTATATTATGATTTTCGTTGTACTAGTAAGTTTGTAAAATTTTACATTTTACATAATAGATGGCAATATTGTTCATTTAGGGCCAAATTCTGCCTTCAAGTTGATTTCCACAACTGTTATTAATACATGCATAACTGAGGGCACTGTTCAGTCTTCATTGATTTATTTCCACATGGGAAAATGCTGCTTTTTGTGAAACAGCCAAGAGCTGTTGAAGCTAATGTTATTGACACTCTTGCACAGGTTGAGCAGAACACAGCAGGTAAAGCAGGACCTCATAGATCTTTATACAAGGGGACCAGTTTTTTATAAGTAACCAGTTTAAGTGACCACATTTGACAACTGGGCACAGAGATTTCATGGGCTTCTACAGCCACATTCTTATTTAGATGACAAAACATTCACTTTATCATAGAGGTCCTGGCCAAATTTCAGATCAGGTAATTCCATTCTCCAAGCCCAAATTCCCCCTTCCCTTTGAGGAGAGTGCATTTTATTTACAAGAGACTTTAGGAAAGGTTTAGTGCTGCTGCACAGAACCCAAGAAGTGGCTACGTTGATAAAGAGTCTGTAAAAAGTTTTGTTTTCAATTCAGGAAAGAAGGGTTACTTACCGTACAGTAACTGTGGTTCTTCAAAATGTGTTGTCTACATGGATCCCATCCATGGTGTGCATGTGCCCCATTCATGCGAGATCAGATTCTTTTGGATAGTGGTCTAGATATCTTCAAATCACCCCCCACTCAAGGGCATAAAGGCCAAACTATCCCTCAATTTCTTCCCCAATACAGAATCCCACAGTTGTGGTGGGGAAGGGTTGTAAAATCCATGTGGACAACACATCTTGAACAACCATAGTTACTGTAAGGTAAATAACTATTCTGTTTTCTTGGAACGAGTGTCCGCATAGATTCCACTCTGGGTGACTAACACTCAGTTATCTGTTTGCTTGGAGTGGGTAGCAGGAGTCCTACTTAAGCACCAATTGCAGAAGAGCCCTATCAAAATGGGCATTCAGTGTGGAATCTTCTACTAAAGAATAGTGTCTCGTAAAAGCATGGACTGGGCTCCACATAGCCGGCTGGGGGGAGTGGAGTCACGGCTGGTTCGCCGCCCTGCTCCGGCCGGCAGGGGAGAGCGGGGCCGGGCTCGGCGCGCTCCCCTGCCGCGCTCCCCGCCGGGGGAGGGGCGGGGGGAGGCTTTTTTGCCTTGGGCGGCAAAAAAGCGAGAGCCGGCCCTGGCCTTAGCCCTGCAGTGCTGTGCTGCCGCCCAGGCGCCACCCTAGGTAAGCGCCACCTGGCTGGAGCCCACACCCCTCACCCCCTCCCACCTCCCTGCCCCAACCCTGAGCCCCCTCCTGGAGCCAGCACCCCAAACCCCTCCCATACCCCCACCCCAGCCCTGAGCCCCCTTCCACACCCAAACTCCCTCCCAGAGCCCACACCCTCTCCTGCACCCCAATCCCCGTCTAAAGCCCACACCCCCTCCTGCACCCTAACCCCCTGCCCCAGCACAGAGCCCCCTCCTGCACCAAACTCCCTCCCAGAGCTTGCACCCCACACCCTCTCATGCACCTCAACCCCCTGCCCCAGACTCAGCCTGGAGCCCCCTCCCACACTCCAAATCCTTTGGCCCCAGCCCAGAGCCCGCACCTCCTCCCACAACCCAACTCCCTACCCCAGCCTGGTGAGAGTGGGTGAGAGTGAGCAACAGAGGGAGAAGGGATGTAGTGAGTGGGGCAGGACCTCAGAGAAGTGGCGGGGCCTTGGGGGAAGAGGGCGGGGCAAGGGTGTTTGGGTTTGTGTGATTAGATAGTTGGCAACCCTACTAGGGAGCAGGACCAGAAGTGAGGCCAGGAACCAGGCAAGGGATCAGGAGTGTGCAGCAAGGTTGTTTGCACCAGCAAGCCAGGGCTCCAACTAGTTGCACAGACAACTTCCAGGTGTTTCCACTGGGCCGTAAATAATGTGCTGGGCCAATCAGGGAGCACGGAAGTCTCTGCCAGTCAGGACATCCAGTGGTACTTGAACCTGCACAGCTTATAGGCTGCTGTTCCCCACTTCTGAGCTGTAGGGTAGCGATGTGGATATGGCCGCTCAGGAACCAGCAGACCCAGGTTCCAAGCCCGTGGAGACTTATGCTAAGGGCCTAAATCTCTCCTCTCCTTTGAGCTGCAGTAATGGCTACCAAAAAGGCAGTTTTTATTGACAGGTAGTAAAGGGAACAGGTAACTAAGGGCTTGGGGATGGGGGGAGAACTCATCAAAGCAGCGATTAGTACATTCGGATTCCAAGAGGGAGGGGGCTCCTGCCCTGAGGAACAACACGAATAAGGCCCTTAAGGAACCTTGCCACTGTGGGGTGGGAAAAAGCAGCATGGTCCTGGAGAGGAGGGTGATGTCAGATACTGCTGCTAGATAGACTCTGATGGAGCTAACAGAAAGTCCAGTGTTGCTGGATTGTGTGGTGTGAAGGGAGATTGCTGGCACTGAGATGCTCACATAGGAAAACCTCTTCCACTTAACTTTATAAAAGTCAGGCTGACTGAAGCTTTCCTGCTTTGGAGCAGAATGTGCTGAACTTCAGCTGAACAGCTTCTTTCAGTGGACGTTATTCAGCCAGCATCCAGGCTGTCAGTTGTAATGGTGCTAGGTCCAGATGCAGGATCCGACCGTTGTTCTGTGAGTCTACGTTGGGCGTAACAAGGCAGATGAGTGATGGCTCTGTTATAAGGTTCATAAGATCTGAATCTCAGAACTGTTTAGCCTGTGCTGGGGCAATCATAATTCATCATTGCTACATCTTGCCTCAGTTTCCCCAGAGACTTCAGTATAATGGGGGATCAGCAGAAAGGCTTATATCAGTCCATTCTCAGGGGATGAGAAAAGCATGTGTCAAGGAGCATGAGCTGGACCTCTGGAACAGAATGTTTGACACTTGTGGTCTCTGGCAGACAGGTCTATTTTTCTGGGAATCCCCATTTTACAAAAGATGTTCTGCAGGACTGAGTCTTAGACAGACCACTCAATCATCTGAGAACTGTCTGCTGAGTTGATCTGCCAAGGTGTTCCAAAGGGCGGGAGGGTGCCCGACCAGCGGTGTGATTTGATTTGGAATGCACCATCTCCAGCGCTACACGGCCTTCAGACAGAGTGGGGATGATCATACTCCCCTTGTCTGTTGGCATAATGCATAGCTGTGGCGCTGTCTGTCAGCACTTGTATTGTGGGTCCCTGGAGAAGTGGCTGAAATACATTGCATGCCAGCCAGATGGCTCTGAGCTCTATGGCATTTAAAGACGCAAACTTCTCGAAGGGACCATAGGCCGTGAATTTGAAGATGATCTAAATGAGCTCCCCCGCCCCCATATCCCTGAGTGGAGAGGTCTGTCACCAGAGTCTGTCACTAGGCGCAGAGAAGAGTATGCCATTGCATCCCTAAGGAGGATCTTTCTATCAGTATAATGAGAGGACTTCTTGTGGGATCATGACCATCATTGTCCTTTTGGTGTCTTCTGGATGGACACACTGATTTTAACCATCCTTGCATGGAGAGTAGGCAAAGTCTGGCAAAGTGCATCACACAGGTGCAGGAGGCCATGTGTCCCAAAAGTCTGAGGCATGTTCTCACTGATGTTCTTGGGTGAGCTTCAAGGTAGTTGATGGTTCACTGTGATTTGGAATCTTTCCTGCAGAAGGTAAGCTCTTGCTGACTTTGAATCTAACACCTCTCCTATGAACTCTTGGCTTTAATTCAGAGTATGTGTGGATTTTTCTCTGCTGACTGAGTCTCAGGAAGGCAAAGAGCTTTAGGGTTACTTGAATCAAGTTGTTCACCGATTGGGGTGATCTTCCTCAAATTAGCCAGTCATCAAAGTAGGGATAGACCTGGCTTCCTTAGAGGCGTTGCCATGACTGCCAAGCACTTAGTGAATACCATTGGTGCAATGGAACAACCAAAGGGCAGGACCAACCCCCTTTCTTCTTTGGGATGAGAAAGTAATGAGAACAAACCTTCTGCCCGGAATTCTAAGGGCACCTCTGACACTGCTCTCAGTTGTAAAAGGGAGTCCACTTCTTTAACAGTATCCTTTGAGAAGAGTCCCTGAAAAGGGACGGGGAAGGTGGGTAAAAGAGAAGAGGAAACCGGAACTGAATAAAATACTCCATGTTTACAATCTCCCACTGATCTGAGGGATCCCAGTCCAGACTTCCCAGAAATAAGAGAGGCAGCTTCTAAAGATGGGTGAGGAGTCTAAAAAGAAAAGATCTTCATGTAGTTCTTCCAGGCTCTTAGCATTAATGTCAACCTCACTGCCTGGAAAAAGCCCCAGGCTGTGGAACTGCAGAAGATGAGGCAGAGTGGTGAAATCCTCAGCAGTTTTAAGGTCCTCTGGGGCCAGTGGTCATATTGAGTGGAGGAGAGCTGTCTGAAGGAAGAAGGTTGATGTGCTTGCTTCCTTCTGGGGACTGGAAAAACAGAGACCCAAAGAATGTATTGTCACCCTCAAGTGTTAAGGAAGAGAGGGCCTCATCCATCCTAGCATTAAAAGTGGCTTGTCTTCAAATGGAAGATCCTCAATTGTTGTTTGGAGCTCTCTGGGGATGTCTGAGGACTGGAGCCAGAAAGACCTCCTCATTCCCTCAGATGAGGCCAGAGCATGCCCCACAACGTCAGATGCATCCAGCATAGCCTGTAAGGAAGTGCAGGCAATCACATGCTCCTCCGTCATAATGACCTTCATCTCCTCTTGAAGTTCTTTTGGAAGCTTGTCTACAAACTGAGACAACTTATCCCAGTTTAAGTCATCATACCTAGAGAGGAGGGCCTGATAATTAGCCACTCACATTTGGAGGCTGGCTGATGAATATACCTTACACCTGAAGAGGTCTAAATTTCTTTGCGTCTTTCTCTCTCGGTATGGATTTAGGAGGTCCCCATTGACCTCTCCTGGACAGCAGCCTCTGCGAGTGAACCTGGCATTGGGTGGGAATAAGAATGCCCAAATCCCCAGGAAGGGACCTGGTACCTCCTGTCAGCTCATTTTGATGTGGCTGGTATGGATGTTGGGCACAGTCTTTCACAGGTGCCAACTGTTTCTCATTTATGGGCATGGCAAGTCTGCCAGGTGCAAAAGGGTGCAAAACATCCAAGAGTTTTGTGGGTTCTTCTAAACCACTGAACACTCTGAAGTCATTCACCGAGGTAGACTTAGAAGGGTTCACTGTCCCATCTGGGGAAGATGAGGAGATTTCACAGGAAACCTTAGCTTCTAACAGTCAGAATATCTAACCCACGCACAATGCTACCCCTCTCCCTTGCCTCCTAAAAAGATCAGTGGTCAGAATGTAGCCAGTGATTCAGGGGGTGCAAGAAGTGGCATAAAAAGCCACATTTCTGTGGTGCACAATACTTTCACTTGGACTCTCCTTGGCTGTGATAGCCTATTATTACGTAGTGTACAAAGATTATACACACACACACACAATCTGAAATGCAGGAACTACCATACAATCTATTACGGAGTAAAATGAGACCAACAAATTAATTTCATTTAGGAACTTAAGGTAAAAGAGAACCAGTGCCCCCAAGGGAAAAGTTCTTAATTTTACTCATGAAATTACTAGACTTCCATAAGGCATTAATTTTAAATGTGGAAAAGTTCACTAGGCCCCGTGCAGACCAAACAGATGAAGTGTCAATATTTTTTCATACCTGTAAATAAAAGATGATAAAAAGTTTTGGCCCCAGATCCTGGCTAGGTTCCATAGCTTGTAAAGTCTGCTCTGCAGCACCAAGAACCCTACTCGTGCTTGTGAGAGGTTGGGGCAGTCACTTGGTGCCCCCTGGAAGGGACCCCGCAAAGAGGTATCCCTAGACTGAGGCCAGGCTGAGACAGAAAGCAACGTGAGGTTTTTTACGGTAATCCTCAATGCGGGTCTCAGCCAGCTAAAGACAATCTCATCTGGGAGCTGCTACTGCCCTGGGATAAAGACAGGTGATTTCTTTCTAGGGGCATCACCAGGAGAAGGTATGGCTGAGTGACCAAGCATTCAGTAAATGATACCATAGATCGCCTAGCAGTAACTTGTTATTCCACTGAGGAATCTGCTCCATTACTCCAGATTATGATAAATTTATGCTTTGAAATAGGAGGACTGATGGCCCTTGAAATGTTATCACAGCTAGCGTCACAGCAGATACTGTACTCATAATAACGTGTCTAATCCTTGCTTTTCAAATCTTATTAAATTCTCTAATGTTTACGGCAGAACGCGCCACAGGTTAAATAAAAGTTATGTGTAGTATGTTCACGAACAGTGACCCCAAACATGATCACAGCCCCGTTTGCAAGGCACTGTGAAAATTCATTCCCTATGCAGTTTACCATCTGTAAAATCTTGTAGATGGTTTATAGGGGTTGTCTTTTATTTGACCAAATACTCACTCATTCATCAGAAACAGGAAACAGAGGCTGCTCCCAATTGGCTATCTGATCAAACTTAACGCTTACATAGCGCTGTACATATTGCAAACTACTTTACAAACAGGGATTTTCTATTTAGATTATAAACCAGTTTGGACAGGGACTGTCTTTTCTACTATAGTAGCACTAAGCACACACTAGGCACCTAACAAATCATCCTACTACTTTATTTGCATTACAGTAGCACCTAGACACCTGAGACTCAATCTGTTACTTTATCAAAAAGAAGACTGAGAGGTCACTTGATTAAAGTGTATAAGTCAGCTCCTCCCTCTCCCTCCCAGTGCCTCCCCTTCCATGCTGTGGAACAGGATTCCTACCTGCCCTGACTCAGTGCCGCTCCCGGAAGCAGCCGGCACATCCCTGCAGCCCCGGGGGGGGGGGGGGGGGGGGGCAGTGGGTCTCTGTGGTGTCCGCACACTGCCCCTATCCCAAGCACCGACTCCGCAGCTCCCATTGGCAGGAACTTCAGCCAATAGGAGCTGCGAGGGCGGTGCCTGTGGGCAGGGGCAGCCCATGGAGACCCTCTGGGCCCCCTGCCTAGGAGTTGCTGCCAGAGGGATGTGCCCGTACCTTTCAGGAACTGCCCGAGGTAAGTGCTGCCTGGCCGGAGGCCGCACTCTTCACCGCTCCCACACCCCAACCCCCTGCCCCAGCCCAGAGCCTGCACCCCTCACCCCCTCCTGCATGGCAACCCCCTGCCCCAGCCTGGTGAAAGTGAGTGATGATTGGGGGAGAGCGAGCGATGGAGGGAGGGGGGATGGAATGAAGGAGGGCAGGGCCTCGGAGAAGGGGCAGGGTAGGGACATAGCATTGGGGGAAGAGGCAGGGAAGGGGATTATAATATAAATAATATAATATATGGAGATACACCTATTGCATAGAACTGGAAGGGACCTCAAAAGGCATCGAGTCCAGCCCCCTGCCTTCACTAGCAGGACCAAGTACTGATTTTGCCCCAGATCCCTAAGTGGCCCCCTCACAGACTGAACTCACAACCCTGGGTTTAGCAGGCCGATGCTCAAACCACTGAGCTATCCCTCCCCCCTTTAGCTGGGCAAGGGGTGAGTGGGGGACTTGGGGAGTCCCCAAAAATTTTTAAATCAAAATGGGGGTGCTCGGGTTGCTAAAGTTTGAGAACCGCTGGTATAAGTACTTTCCTGGGCAGAAAATACTGGGTACTAGTTCTCTTTAATCTACTTGAGAAGAGTATAATGACTGTAGTGAAGACAGGCACAGCAAGAACCAAGGGTTGGAAGCTGAAGCCGTACAAATTCAAATTAGAAATTAGGCACTTTTTTTTTGTTTTTGTTTAAACAGGGAGGGTGATTAACCATTGGAACAAGCTACCAAGCAAAGTGGTGGATTCTGTATATCTTGAGGTCTTCATATCAAGACCAGATGCCTGTCAGGAAGTTATACTTTAGCCAAACACAAGTTATGGGGTTAATACAGGGGTAACTGGGTGAAATGCAATGGCCTGTGATATGCAGGAGGCCGGACTAGATGAACTGATGGTCCCTTCTGACCTTAAACACTATCAATCTAAGATTCAGGCAAATATTCTGGACAGCACTCAAGCACATAGAATATCAGGGTTGGAAGGGACCTCAGGAGGTCATCTAGTCCAACCCCCTGCTCAAAGCAGGACCAACCCCAACTAAATCATCCCATCCTGGGCTTTGTCAAGCCTGACCTTAAAAACCTCTAAGGAAGGAGATTCCACCACCTCCCTAGGTAACCCATTCCAGTGCTTCACCACCCTCCTAGTGAAAAAGATCTAGCTAGCTTTCTATCCACCTTATAGTCCATTCATCCAGTCCATACTACTTTAACTTGCTGGCAAGAATGTTGTGGGAGATCATATCAAAAGCTTTGCTAAAGTTAAGGAATAACATGTCCACTGTTTTCCCCTCATCCACAGAGCCAGTTATCTCGTCATAGAAGTCAATTAGGTTAGTCAGGCATGACTTGCCCTTGGTGAATCCATGCTGACTGGTCCTGATCACTTTCCTCTCCTCTAAGTGCATCAGAATTGATTCCTTGAGGACCTGCTCCATGATTTTTCCAGGGACTGAGGTGAGGCTGACTGGCCTATAGTTCCCCGGATCCTCCTCCTTCCCTCTTTTAAATTCTTAAGTTCTTTCCTGAATTGAGACTAGATATCTGTACCTCACTGTGCTACACAAAAATCTCTGACTACAAGAGCTTGTCATGTCAATAGACAAGATTGACAAAGGGTGGGAGAAAGGATGTATTATGCCCATTTTATAGATTGATTAGAGTCTGGCAGAGCTGGGAACTGAATAGAGATTTCCTGGGCACTGATCCACAGCCCATTTAAGTCAATCCAAGTCTTCCCATTGATTTCAAATGACTTTGGGGTTACGTTTCTGAGTCCCCAAGCAGTGCCTGAACCATGAGACCATGCTTCTCTATACCAGTCATTATCTTATAGACCTTTATGAGATTTCCCTTCCCTCTTTTCCTTTCCACGTTAAATAGCTTAGGCTTTTAGGGGGAGATTTTTCAAAGATACAAGGGCAGTTAGGTGCCCAATAGTGGTTCAAAGTCAAGGGGACCTGGATGCCTAATTCCCATTTGTGCCTTTTAAAATCTTCCCATTAATTTTTCCTTGTGTGGCATCACAGCAGCCCTCAGTCCCATGTCTGTAAAATCACTTTTACTGCTTTTCTGTGGATCAGGTCTGTGTTATGTTTTTTTGGAGATGTGCTGGGAAAACAAATCTAGGGTGCTGGGCATCACTTGAGGGCTGAAGGTACTCAGAACGTCTATGGTGGGATGGCCTTTGGAAAGCTGGCTTGTTAAAGTGGACAAAAGTGGGCGTTTTTACTTGAGCTGTGGACTTCCATTCATGTCTTTAGACGTTTTATATTGCTCATTTCAAGGGCAACTTTCAGGTGGAATGCAGAAAATCTGGGATCCACTTATCGATCTCTTGTCTGAAGAAACCCAAGACCAATGACTTCTTGGACAGCATACTTGCTTCTGGACCTTTGAGTGCTCCATGGACATTTTGGATTGTGTTGTTTCACTTTGAGTAGCAATATAGTGCGTATTGCATTATCTCCTTTGCATTGCCTTTTACTGTGAAAAGCTTACAGTTGATCATATAGGGCCTGGCTCGCCACTGTGTTACTCCAGCTTCAATCTTGTGTCACTCCACTGATTTCAATGGCCTGTTGAGTTCCTGCACTCTTACATACATATAATTCCAGTGATTTCAATGGAGTCACATGAGCAGAGAACTGGAATGCCAGAGTGGTGAAATCAGACCCATAGATTTCTTATGACTTTTTTAAAAATGGGGGGGAGGGGAGGTTGTATTCATCAAAACATTTTAATTGACTATCCAAAAAAATACGTTTTTTAGTATTCACATGGGATTCCCAAAATGACGGACTCACTGCCCACTCTAACCATTTAAACAAAGAATAGGAGATGCATTGACATCCACTGTGATTTATTTTCTGTGGATGAGCAGCGGGGAAACAGGATACAGAGGACATGCACAAACTTAACTCTCACTTTCCTTTGATGATTAGGACTGAATTTTCATTATGGATTTAAGTGTCACTCTAAATAGCAGGTGCTTTACATCCAAATCAAAATGCAGCTTTCAAAGTCTAAAGTTCAGGGATCCAAAACTACAGGGTTAGCAACGGAAAGAGAATGTTATAATTGCATGCAGGAAAAAAAAGTTCCAATAAGGTTGGAGTTGTAACTGTACAGAAGTAAAAGAGCACAGAATGAACACACACCAGCCTGGTTTATACACACATTACTAGAAGGTGTTAGACATAGTTAGAAACAATCTATTGACCTGTTGGAATCTATAACAATTGGTTAACTGTTTAGTTAAACATCTAACCAATTAACTATTTATAAATGTAACCTTTAACACAAAGTGTGACTGATTATTTTATTACATGGTGACTGGGCACATCAGGAGAGAAGGACTGAATGAGTGGACATAACTAGGGTTTACACTGATCTCAACAAACTACTAGGTCTACATTGCCCAGTAATGGAATGTCATTAGTTCATAACAATAATTCTTAGCATTTCTATGGTGCTTTCAAGTATTATCAGCATTTTACAGGTGAGGAAAATGAGCCAGAAAGGTGAATGACTTTTTCAAAAAAAACATTCTCTTTGGCTTTCAGAGTATATCTGGCAATTATCAGGCCAAATTTTTCAAGCAAAAAAGTTATAGTGGGGGAAAAAATAAGGCATCATCATGGACTCTAGTGGAAACTATAGTATGAAAAGGCTACCTGCCATCCCTCGATAATATTGTTCAGTTCTGCATCTAGTTTAAAGTGACTCAAGCAATGGAGCATCCATCACTTCCACTGGGAGACTATTCCACAGTTCTGTAGCTCCATCTCATCATTATGGGCAGTTTTTGAGGGTCATGACCACCACACAGGATCAGACCACTAGCGAGGTCTTCAGAAGGTGACAGCAATACATTGATGGGTTCCTAAACAGCTCCCATCACTTCAACACTTGGACAACTTACGATAGAGCTATGTTTTGTGAATTCTATATTTAAACTGTCTTTACTCTGTGCAGAACCTGCACCTAAAATAATAAACTTAAGCTCTTGACCAAATAGATGCATTATACTGCACCTTGAAGCTAGCCAAATATGGGTTTCTAGTGGATGGAGCAGAGGTGGGCCCTCCACTGAGAAAGCCCTGATAACTGGACCTGAAGAATTCATCCCTGAGGTACTGACAACAAATGGGCCCCAGAAGACTGTAACAGCCATGATACAACATAGGGTCTGTAGCATTATCTCAGATAGCTGAGCTCAATGTGGTGAGCTGCACCCAGAAGCATACAGATAGCCCATGCCAAGCCACCACAGTTATATGCTCTTAACTCCTCACCTATTTTAAGAGGTGAATTGATGTATTTATTCTACTTCCAGGAGCTTTCCAATGGTAGCCTCAAAGCTGCATATACAGTTAACCATCCGTGACCAGCTCAAAAATAAGTGCTACTTTGTTCAATGCTTTGTGATAACTGGGGAATGTATATATGAAATTCAATTGTTCTGTATTTTAATCGGTCAAGAAAAGGTGCAAAATCCAGATCTGGATCCAAACCTCCCCAATATTTGGAAGTGTCTGCATCCAAGGTTTTGGTTTGACCCATCAGGAAATCATGCACCTATAGACCAAAGCTGGAGAGTCAATTCCTGCATCTTTCAGATGAGCCAGGGAATGTTTAAAAAAAAAAAAAAAAAAAAAAGGCCAGGGGGAAGAAAGAAAACACTGAAAATTTTTTACCCAGACACTGGCACGCCACAGGCGGATATGACAGAGAAATGTCCCTTGTTTTCTTTCCTTGGCACAAAGAATTAGGATGGACTGTCACTAAGTGCTAATTCTTTAGAACCTTTGCAATGGGAGCTCTGGATTGCTCATGGACGGCTATGGGTTAACCAAACATGAGTCCGATAATCCCCACACAGAATTTCCACACTGGAGTATTTCATATCATAATTCCCATCAGACAGATAAATCCCTGTTGGAAGGTTAACACAAAAAAAAATCATTCCAACTGAGCAGACTGTTTGTGCCCTGCCTACCATCATGTCCAGATTGAATAATACACTCGGAGGATGCTGCTACTTCTGTATCTTCAGTGAATACCCCACTAAGAGGCTCAGTGGAGGCCCTTACATTAGACAAAGTCCTGAAGGCTCCTTCACTACATACAGGCCAGGGATAATCTGGCTCTTCATTGGTATGGGCATTCCCTACAAGTCCACTGTGTCCATGCTGTCCAGCTAGTCTCAGACTGTTGCTTTCCCTGCCTTCTATAACTCCAATATACCCTTCTCCTCCCTCTAAACAGATTCCCAACAGCTCGGAATCTTCCTTGCTGGGTCTGCTCCTCAGTGGAACCCCAAATGAAAACCATCCCACTGCCAATGCTGTGTCTCAATGGAACCGTTCTAGTAGGGTGACCAGATAGCAAGGGTGAAAAATCGGGACAAGGGATGGGGGGTAATTTGCACCTATATAAGACAAAGCCCCAAATATTGGGACTGTCCCTGTAAAATTGGGACATCTGGTCCCCCTACTTTCTAGCTTCTCTAACAGGCCCTTTGGAACATTTTCCCCCTCTGACTGCATCCCCAATGGCCCTGATCCCTGGGACACCTCTCCTTAGGTGGCTCAACTGTTTCCTCTCCACCTCAGGTTTCCTCCCTTCCTGAGTCTGCTTCCCATCATGCCAAGCTAGCTCTGTTCTAAAGAGGCACAGGAAACCAGAGGCTTTTCCTTCTGTGATAATCCCAACTCTGCCTCGTGGAGAAGAAGCACTAAGAGTTATGAGACAGGAAAGAGTCTAGGGGCCAGATGCTCTGCTGGTATAAATGGCCACTGACTTCAACGAGTTAAGGAGACAGAAAATGATGAGTCTGAAAACTATTTGGGGATATTTTTGGGCATCACCTAGAGGCTCACTTATTTGTCATAGCCTAAGGCACAGCTCCCAGTGCTCCTGCAAAAGAATCAGTTCAGGTGGTTTTTGGAGAGAATGGAAGGTGAAAAAGCAAGCCAGCTGAAATATGTGCTTCGTAAGAGTCCCATCCAACTGCACGATTTGTGGATCACGTTGCTTGTAAAAGCTTTATAACAGAGTCAAGCCCTGAAAGTCTCATCTGACAAAAAATTGTTGATTTAAATTATGAAATGTCTATGGAATTTCAGGAACAAGCAGTACCAGATTTACCATGGCGCCAATTTAAATGTCTGTCTGGTGATGTTCTCCTCCTAATACAGCCTGGCAACAGGACCGGCTCCAGGGTTTTTGCCGCCCCAAACGGTGGGGAAAAAAAAAAGAAGAAGAAAGAAGAAAAAAATCGCGATCGCAATTGCGATTGGCGGCACTCCAGTGGCAGCTCCACCGTGCCACTTTCTTCTTCGGTGGGAATTCGGCGGCAGGTGCTTCCCTCCGAGAGGGACCCGCCACCAAATTACCGCCGAACAGGCTGACGTGCCGCCCTTTTCCCTTGGCCGCCCCAAGCACCTGCTTGCTGGGCTGGTGCCTGGAGCCGGCCCTGCCTGGCAAGAAAATCCTCCAAATATTAATGATTAACCTGTTGAATTGGAGATAGTTCACCTCCCAATGACTTCATAAATATCTGCTTCAATTACCTTTGGTAAATGAAATAACCAAACATTCATTTTCTGATATAGCTGTAAAACTCATCTGAAAAGTTTTCAAAATAAATCACTGTTTAAAAATGTATAGTGTGTAACTTCTAAAAATGAAACCTACATCTACCTCTGAGTTGTGAAGAATATGTATTAAGGTTATAACAACCAACAAGAATGCACTTTTATGTAGAAAACCATGATTAAATCGAGTCTTCCTGACTTGTGACTTAAATCATTATTTAAATCAAATCCACCCTGCCCGCTGTGCTCTTGCCCCTGGCCCCTTCATTCCCCAGGGGGGCCCACAAATATTTTTGGCGCCAGGCCCACAAAAAGTTAATCCGGCCCTGAACAAGACAGGATTTCAAGTCAAATATTGACAATCCCACTAAACATGCCAGGCAAACTTGTTTGTTCCTTTCCTTTCTTAATCATTTTCTGTGCAAAGTCCACAATTAGACTGTTTAGGACAAAGCATTTCTGACAGATTACTGCACTTGCAGGGGTTGAAAGCTCTTGGCCTTCAGCCTCACGTCTCACAACGTGCCCCAGGCCTCTGATAATCCTTTAGAAATACACTGTCCATCAAGTCTTGCTGTTTGACTAGAAACATATTGTGTGTCTGTCTACGTTCCAAAAATCTTTCAAGACATCCAACAGTTGAGTGGTGAGCCACTCAAAACACAGGTGGGTGCTGGGCTGGTAAACCAGACAGAAGCAGAAACAAAGACGAAAGCCCACAAATGTCTACTATACATCTTTATAATTACAATTATCTCTTCCTCTTGCCCTGACTTTCTTTCAGGCCTTCACCAAAGAGTAAAATTTGCGAAAGCATCTAAGTTCCATTGAATGTCAGTGAGATGTAGGCTTCTATTTCACAGTGGCACTTCAGAAAATTTTACCCAGGTCACTTCACCTCTTTGTATATATTTCTCCATCTCCACAGGGGCAGGTACTACTGACCTGCTTCAAAGAAAGTGTGGGAAGATTTTTAAAAAAAATAATGGTTCATATTTGATCATTTCAGTGATCAGTAATAGATTAATTGAAATGACAAAAGGTAAAAAAAAAAAAAAAATCATACAGAGAAGACAATACCGTTTGTATTAAAGTCCTTACACCAATTTGGACCCAGACTAGAAAACTATAACTATGGATTCCAAGAAATCAGCCAAAGAGAAGAATGAAAAGTGTACCACAGACTGACTGGCTGTAAGACATTTTCAAGCAGATATAAAGAAAAATCACCACCACAACTGATGACTCAATGGGAGGGAGAATAGATTCTGTCATAAGAGTGATTCTAGGAGCCATGTAAAATCTCAGAAGTAGTTTATGTGAAATGAGTTTGTATTTCTGCTACCCGATCTTCTCATGTTTGTTTCACCCACCAGTTGCACCGCCTGTCATCCTGCAGTGAGATCAGTGTGGCTTCCCGTGAATGCAGAAGTCCACTCACATGGAGTTCATTGCAGGATTGTAAGAGTTTTGGGGTAGGGATGGTTTTATTATATGTTTTTGCAATGCCTAGCACAGCGGGGCCCTGGAATGGTCGGGGCGTTAGACGCCATTCTAATGTAAGCAGAGTCTGAATGAGCTCTCCCCTGACATCCAGTGATGAGCTGTGGAAGAGGACTTCAGGAGCTGATCTCATTTGCACGGACACACCCACCCTGCCTAGATGCTCTGCATGATGGGATTGCTTCCCCAAATGGTCACTTTGGGCTGGTGTTGGATTCCCAGTCTCCTTGTTATTGGGGCAGGAGTAATAAAGGGTTGTTATCCTTGTTGTGTGAATCCAGGGCAGCAGAACGGTACTTGGCATTTCCTGATGGAGGGACTCACCCTCAACTAAACGGCACTTGCTAGGCTGGGGGGATATGAGTTCCAAAGGCCAGTGAGTTGAGAGAGGGTGGGGACAGGTACTTGTACCTGATGATGTGAGCCTTGCTTTGGGACAGTGTCTCTGATGCAAGAGACTTCCCAGTGTGTACCACCCCACCAACATCTAAAATCATCGAGAGCTGTGTTATGTGGGGGTCCTGAAGACATCTTGGTGCGGCCAGCAGGGTGGCTGCGGAGAGGAGGGGCCGGCGGAGAGTGCCAGAGCAGAGCCCCGCAGAAAGGGGTGGCGAGTGAGTGCATGAGCAGCAAAGCGAGTATGGTGCCTCCTTACCCGGCCCTCCACCCATGGTGGAAGGTGAACTCTGCAGATGCACCTCTGAAATCTGGGTCTGCACTGTCCTAGGACAGCAACGGTGAGCGTGGGTGCAGAGAAGGGACGGGCACATTAAAGGGACTTTTGGGTTGCTGGACTTGAGAACTTGAGGGGAAAAGGACACTGCCCAACTGACTTGGTGGTGGGTCTTTCGCTCTTGGTTTATGTTTATAAACCCTGTTTGCGGTGTTTTCCCAAATTAATGCTGAGTTACTTCCAGGGGCGGCTCTATGTTTTTTGCCACCCCAAGCATGACAGTCAGGCGGCCTTTGGCCGGTCCCGCGCCTTCGGTGTACCCGCCGCCAAATTGCTGCCGAAGCCGCGGGACCGGCGGACCTCCCGCAGGCATGCCGCTGAAGGCAGTCTGACTGCCGCCCTCATGGCAACCGGCACACTGTCCCCCATGGCTTGCCGCCCCAGGCACGCGCTTGCTGCGCTGGTGCCTGGAGCTGCTCCTGGTTACTTCCCTCCTTTTATTAAAAGTCTTTTGCTACACTCAGACTCTGTGCTTGCGAGAGGGGAAGTATTGCCTCTTAGAGGTGCCCAGGTGGTGGTGTGTAATTGTCCCAGGTCACTGGGTGGGGGCTCAAGCTGGTTTTGTGTTGTGTTGTTGAAAAGGAACCTCTAGATACTGAACCCGTTGTTGCTGCCAACTCTGCCTGGCAGAAGGGTTGCACTATTACAAAAACACAACAGCAGCAGTAGCAGCAGCAGCTTCTCATCATTCAGTGGTGACATAAGAAAAGCTTTTGGATTATCACTGGAAAATGATGAAACTTCTTCCCATTGACAAATAGACTGAGCATAGTAGGGGGGGAAAGCACCAAGACAGTTATATCAACAGATGTGAACTCTGACCCATCTCCTATTGCCAGAGCCAGCACTAGGCATAAGCAGACTAAGCAATTGCTAAGGGCCCTGAGCAGCTCAAGGGGGCTCCCTATTCGCTTTTTATTATTTGTCATGTTGGGGGGAGAGGCCACAAATATTCCTGCTTACAGCCCCCAGTGGGCTAGCACCGCCTCTGCCCATTGCTGTGCCAGAACCCTAAGAAACCATCTTCCCAACTTCTCTGATTGAAGCGGAGGTACAGCGTTCTCCAGATCCTTGAAGTCAATACATATTACTCAGTGAGACAAAGCTCAAAGGAGCCCATCCTGTCAGGCCTTTTTGTTTTAAATCAAAGTTAGAGCTGAAAAAGATCTACATTTCCACTCATTTTTTCCCTACTCCTTGTCAGGGCAGGCATATTCCCTGCACTCATTTCTAGATTCAAGGAATTTTTAGACAGAATGACATTATAGCAAAAGTGCACACAGAAAACAAAAATTATGAAACTCACTGCAACTATAAGCACTTAAATATGTGTAATATGCAAAACACAAAATAAACAACGAGGCATCCCAAAGAATTCAACCTGCATCTCCTGACCAGTTGACACTCTAATCCACACATACCAAAATCACGTCATTACATGAGCAGGACCGCCCAGAGGATTCAGGGGGCCTGGGGTCTTCGGCGGCAGGTCCCGGGACGGAAGAAACCCCCGCCGCAGGTCTTCGGGGCACTTAGGGGGCGGGTACCAGAGCGGAAGGACCCCCGGCCACCAAACTGCTGCTGAAGACCCGAGCGAAAGAAGCTCCGGGGGCCTGGGCCCCGCAAGAGTTTTCTGGGGCCCCCGGAGCGAGTGAAGGACCCCACTCCAGGGGTCCCGAAAAACTCTCGTGGGGGCCCCAGGGGTCTGGGGCAAATTGCCCCACTCCCATTCCCCTCCCCCCCGGGCAGCCCTGTACATGAGAATCTCAGCTTTCATTTTAAAAAAGAAAGCCCTCACGATTGCAGAGAAAAGCTTGAAACCATGACCTGAATGTACCGTAAAGGATCTAAAGCAAAAGACAAACAAAAAGAATCCAACACTTAAAAAAAAATTAAGGCTATCTGATTTATTTTTGATGCCTGACTCAATTTTTGAACACTTAGGGTTGGCTGTACTGCTAAAGTATCTTCTCTGTGGGACTCAATAGGCACTCATTTACTACTGTGATGAGTGCCAGAGAAATGGCTCTCAATAATTCTCCCAATGTCAGTGGATTATCCTCAACACCTAGCAGTTTAGGTAAGAATTTCCCCAAAGACTCCTCAAGCACCTTCAGGTTCTTGGTCTTCATGTATGTTCTCCCCCAGCTCTAGTTTTCTTACATGTGAACATGAGCCAATGCCCAATGAAATCAAAGGAAAGCCTCCCATTAGCTTCAGTGAGCTTTGGAACAGGCCCTAAGGTACGACTATTACCCAGGTTTATACAAACAGAGAAATTTACCAATCTAATTTGTCTGCCATCACTTATGCTGGTGGTTTACTGCTTTCATTTCAGAAAACAGGGACAGTGAGGCTAGAGTGGTCAGTTTCACTTTAATTTCCAGTTCTGTTCCATTTAGGTTCTCACGCTGTACCCATTCTCTGCATGCCTCTCGCTTTCATGTTCCCATGCATTCGCTCACTTGTCTCATGTCTGCATTAGCAACATTTAAATTGTGTCCCCTGTCATTTTCCATGAGATTAAAATAAAAGTTATAGTCATGTTATGTTTTGAAACACTCCCAAATTTTAGGTCTAAATGATGTGCCCCTTTAAATATTGGTTGCATCTGTAAAGCAAGGTTATCTATATACTACCTCATTCTTATTGTTATTATAAATTAAGGACACTCCCTGTTCTGAGTGACAGATGAGATCTAAGGGTGTGTAACGTGCTCAGAAATTACAATAGGAACTTCAGAACTGAGCCATTATTTTCACAACAGACCGCGAAGGTCTGGGACCTTGACCTTGGCTGACTGCGTGACAGTGCCGAATTGCCAGCAAGGGGGGTGGACCTAGAAGACAGATGGCCTAATTCATCATACACCAGAAATAAAAAAAGCTGTTCCCAGCATTACAGACGCAGTGATGATTGTAAATTCCACAAATGTGGAGACCTGCCAAACAATTACACACACACGAGTTACTGCAGTTACTGTGCAGTACTCAAGCAAGGTGAAACCTGGAAAGACTAGGAATTGTGAAGAGTCTAACAAATACAGATTACTGGAACATACTCCATGATCTCACTGCCCACTCCCTGGCTGACAGTGACGGGGTATTAATGTCAATTGGTAGGAGCTATTCACTCCTAAATTCCGCAGTGCAAGAGGATGTTAATTACTGCTAAGTTACCAAGGGATATAGCTTTAGATATTATGCAATGTAACCAGCTCCTCTTAACAATTATTTTTATTTCTTAGTACTCACAATGCTAGTGAAAGCTGCTGAGTTGTGTGTCTGGAGAATGAAGTTTTCTATCCACAGGCCAGGGGCGTCAGAGTGGGGCAGGAGAATCCTCCTCACACTGTCTTCACGATAAGCCTCAATCCTTCCCTAGAGGGACAGGAACTCAGGGTGGGAAGGGAGTTTCATGTGCCATGGCCCAGCCGATCCTTGGCTTCTCTGCAGAGACAGAGAAAGGACGCTAATTTGTATCAACTTTTTTGCGGGGGAGGAGTGATGTGGATGCCTGTCCACCTGGAAACTGACTGAACTACTAAACTGACAAAAACCAAAACAATAATACAGTAATACTGGTATTTATAGCACCTTCCACTACCTGAGGATTTCAAAGTATTTCACAGATGTTAATGAATTAAGCTTCAGCACCCTTACAGATGCAAAAAACTGAGGCCACAGAGATGATGCGACTTGGCCAAGATCACCCAGCAAGTCTGTGGCAAAGTTAGAACACAGCCCATGTTCCTAATCTGTAGCCATCATTTTGTAAATCAATATCCAGGCATCAGGCTCTAAGGCCTGCTCTACACTGGGGGTGGGTAGGTCGATCTAAGTTACGCAACTTCAGCTACGTGAATAATGTAGCTGAAGTCGATGTACTTAGACCTACTCACTGCGCTGAGTCGACTGCTGCCGCTCCCCCGTCGACTCTGCCTGTGCCTCTCGCAGCAGTGGAGTACAGGAGTCGATGGGAGAGCGCTTGGGGGTCAATTTATCGCATCTAGACTAGATGCGATAAATCGACCCCCGCTGGATTGATCACTGCCTGCCGATCTGGCCGGTAGTATAGACATACCTTACTAGCTGCTTAGGGTATCTCTGTGCAATCGGTCAGTGTATAAACCATACACTTGCATTCTGGGGCTTCATTCTGAGATTATGTAGGGCCCCATTACATAGAAAACACAGTGTGAACCCCTCATGTGATTCAGCTGAAATTGTAAATCACTGGCAGGCCCTACTCTTTGTGCAACCATTCACTTTGCTGCCAGTTTGCAGGGTGAGGTGGTGTGTCTGGAAAGCAGGAAAGGGGAGGGATCGCTTCTGAGCCAATAAATGTATTTTAAAGCAAACATATTTGAGAATCCGTTTCTTTTTCTTTGCCTGCCAAGTCCCTGGTTCAGGATTCTCTGTCCTTCTGCTGCAGCTGATGATATTTCAGACACGTAAAACAGCACTTCCTAAGGGTATCTCCAACGCCATCACCAACCCCTGCGCAAGCCATTCCTCTCAGTGTGGTTCTTTTTATAAACTCTATCTAAACACAATGCACTGGAAAGTCTGGATATCCTGGGAACTTTCTCTCCAGTTTTATCATGCCAGCTGGAACCAGCTACGCTTCCCCCTCATCTCCATGCACATTCCAGAGTCACTTAACACAGCAGCTCAAAAAAAAAAAAAAAAAAAAAGAGGAAGGAAGGAAAGTAGACAACAAAGAGCAGGGATGTACTGTACTAAATACCTCATTCAGATTCCCATCCAAACAAGGAACACTTCACCAACTACTTGACAAACAGCATAGAGGATTAGACACAAAGGCAAGTCTGTCCTGAGAGAACATCAATTCATTTCTGATGGGCCCAAGAAGTGTATGGATCAGGTTCTGAATTTACCCAAAGTCCAGGTGTGCTTGGGCATGGTGTTTTGTTTCAACCCCGCTCTAGTGCTCTACAGTTGTTTATTTCTAGAAATCAACTGTGATTCAATAAATGCCAACACCTAAATACCTCACAGGCATTCCATTGCTTTTCCTTCCTTTGCTGGGCAACCAAGGTGCAGCTGTATCCTGATCCACACAAAATATCCAGTTCAGCAGCACCTAAAAAGATAAAACTGGGATTGAACTCGCACTGCGGAAAGCGCTGTCCAAGGTGTGTGTCTCACTTCTCAATCTGACCCTTTACGCTTCCACTGTTATTCCAAGATCAGTGTCGGTATTGTTGTTAATTAAGAATTTTGACAAGAAATAATAATTGGGGAAGCAGTCTGGGAGTCTGGAAAAAGTAACTAATTCTAATGCAAGTGAAACATAACATGAAACAGCTGTTGCAGCCTTCCAGTCAGACTGAAAACTGACGCTAGCCCAGCGTGCTTATAAACGGGCACACTAAAAGCATGCAGTTTATTTCACTTGAAGCGAGCAGTTAACACTTAGCTCAAACTTCAGCAATAGAGGAATCTGAAGGTGATCGCACTTTGATCTTACCAAGTGTTACTGTTACTGCACTAATAAAAATCGGCTGGGAGAAAGAACAGCGGGGGGGGGGGGAGGAGGGGGGGAAATGCGCTGAGGCCAAGGCAGAAGGAGAGAATACAACACGGTGTGTTGGGTTCTCCTCCTTGTGATTACTACTGTGCAGCAGGTGCAGGTCAGCTATAGCAGCAGGATTATAGTGCAGGACATGGCAAGCTAGAATGAGTGAAAATCCAAGGATATCAGCCAAATTAGTCTTTCTGTGTATATGAGCCTACTGCTATGGGGAGGAGAGAGACTTCAGGCCAATAACATGGAGTCCATATTTTAAGAAGCAGCTCCCATGAAAATGTATCCATGTGTGATGAGATCCATATCCCACAGGTATTTCTACTCACAGAAAGGCAGGTTAGGGGTTGGGGAGTCTATTTAATTTAATTCCCTATTTAAACAAAAATGCTTTCTTATACACCTAACCAAGGAATGAGGCAGCATTCTAAGCAAACAAACTTATGCTAAAAGCACTTGTGGAACGGTTTAGATTTTATTTCTAGAAAGACAATCCTGAGTATTATAGTAATAGCAAAGCATGGAGTTCATTGTGGCTAATCTGGGATGGAGGCAGAGGCTAGAAATGAAGAACTTGTACAGCATCTGAGGTTTTCCTTCCCTAGAAGAATATTTTGAAAACATACTGGAGGCCACATCCTCAGCATCTGTAAATTGTCATAGCTCCATTAAAGTCGGTGGAAATAGTTGCTCTTAAAAGAGAGAGTGCGTGTGCGCGTGCTCACAGGATAATAATCTGCCTTGAAGACAGTAGAGCAATATCCAGGAGAGTTAGAGAAGTCCTACCAATCCTCTCACCCAGTTTGCTGGCAAAATTACAATAAAAAGTGCCCTCTTCCTGCACATCCCTGCCCCAGAGTGGAATAGGTAAGTGACAGTGATAGGTAAATTCTCTCTCTCTCCCACACAATCGAGAAGCTCACCTGAAAAATAAGTCATCATTCATCTCATTTAAAGCACTCAGATTTTTATTCTACACTGTTCCTGATATTCTCCGTAGTCTCTTGAGTGCTTTCTTTAGCTGTACTGCTGCATTTTGCTTTCGCAGCTTTTGGGTGAGAAGTTCCTTTTAAATAGAGTGATCCTACCCCTCAAGAATGCAGAGAGACTTAGCCAGGTGGCCAAATCTTGGAATTTTGTAGGGGATGTAATTTTTAAAATCAGGGCAGTGATATGTTCCCAGATATTTTACTCCCCACTGGTCAATATAACAACTACTATTTCTTATTTGTATTATTCTATCTACTAGGGGCCCTCAATCAGCACCAAGCCACATTGGCACTAGCACATTTTGTAGGAAGAAACCTCTGCTTTTCCCCATACCCGCAATGACGGTTTAACTCATCGGTTTACTCCAGTTCATCTCCATCTGCTGGTCAAAGCCACAAACTACATTTTGAAACATTCATTAAAATACGGGTTTAAAAGTCCTAGATGCAAATTTAACAATGTCCTGAACCTTAACCCAAGTATCAGAAGATTTAAATCTTTTTAGAAATATAAAAACTCCTTACCAAAGGGATCAGCATCCTATGATGAAATTCCACCCTTAGATTTGGGTAGCTTTGAGAATGAAGGTGAATAACTCCAGTAAACCTTTTTAACAGTTGTGTTCAGATAAACAGGTTGATGGGAGAGGCACAATCCCCGATTCACATACTCCTGTAAATCACAGTATGTGTTTACATATTAATTAAAAGTGCAGAAAAGTGATAAAAAATGGCACCTCCAAACTCCATGTGTCTGTGTGCCTGTCCACTGATTTAACAAAAAACAAACTTTTGCTCCTGTTAGTACTGCAGAGCTAAAAGGCCTTTAAGAGTGAATTGGATTATATGTCACCTTACACATAACCAGCAATTTTGTCTGCTAAATTCAGGTGATAAAATCTTTATTCCTGATGATGGTGTAAGAGGCAGAATGACCAGAGCTTGATTTTTCATATCCAGAGTGAATTTTTAGCACTGGCAGAGAAAAATCATCTTTTGACTTGAAAACTGAGTAAATCTGATCTGAAAGTCACAAAAGTAATACAGTAAATATATAAATTTTAGGAACTTTTCTCTTTAACTACTACACTTTACAATAAACATTTATTGCTATTGAGAGTCCGGTGGCACCTTAAAGACTAACATATTTATTTGGTCATAAGCTTTCGTGGGTAAAAAACCCACTTCTTCCGACCTTGTGGTTTGTGTGGCTACAGACTAACACGGCTACCACTCTGGTATTTATTGCTATTGTTATTGCTTTCATATATTACTAAGGAAATGTTCAGGGGGAAAAAAATCTTTTGTTGTGTCTTTACAGTATATCTGCTCTCACTGCTTCTTCCCTTTCCTTGAAGTAATAATTCAGAAACATCACAATTCTAGTTATGGAAAATATAACACCTGGAAGAAGATTATGACTTCATGGGAAACAAGTACCAACATAAAAATTGTACAAAATTGGCAGAATATTTATCTCCTTAGAAATAAAAAAAAGATTTGTGGAATATATACAGAAGAAAAAATTCTTCCTAAAAGCATTTTAAATATCACCACCTTAAATGCTAGCATGTAGGAGAAACTGAATGGGATTATTCTTGCCAGAGATAGAAAGAAAATAACCTCAATTATTAATATGGCCCTTCCAAATTCACAGTACATTTTGGTCAATTTCACGGTCATAGGATTTTAGAAATCATAACTTTCATGATTTCAGCTATTTAAATCTGAAATTTCATGATATTGTAATTATGCTGACCCATAAAGGAGTTGTGTGTGGGGGGGGGCCCGCAAGATTATTGTGTGTGTGTGGGGGGGGGCGCGTGTTTTGCTGTACTGCTACCCTTACTTCTGCGTTGCTGCTGGCGGCTGCGCTGCCTTCAGAGCTGGGCAATTGGAGAGCAGCGGCTGCTGGCCAGGATCCCAGCTCTGAAGGCAGAGCCATCGCCAGCAGCAGCGCAGAAGTAAGGATGGCATCGTCTGCCATTGCCACCGTTACTTCTGCGCTGCTGCCTGCAGAGCTGGGCCCTCAGTCAGCAGCCGCCATTCTCTGGTCGCTGAGCTCTGAAGGCAGCGCAGAAGTAAGGGTAGCAATACTGCGATCCCCCCCTAAAATAAACTTTTGGGTCAGGACCCCCAATTTGAGAAATGCTGGTCTCCCGCATGAAATCTGTAGAATATAAGATAAAAGCACACAAAAGACCAGATTTCACGGTCTGGGACGCGTTATTCAGGACTGTGAATTTGGTAGGGCCCTAATTATTAATCTTTTGTAGTACCATAGCACCCAGAAGCCCCAGTCATGGACCATTATGCTAGGTGCTGTACAAACAGAACAAAAATATGATGGTTACTGTCTCAAGGAGCTTACAATCTAAGAATAAGACAAGAGACAAAAGATGGATACAGACAGATGGGGGAATACAAGGAAACAATGAGACAGTATTGGTCAGTATGATAGGGAGAGGTATCTGTACACCAATCATCTAACAGTTGTCCAATTTGTTGTCAGTATGTCATGCCATGTTGTCATTATGGTAGATAATGACGTGGGTTTGCAGATGTTTATGGGGAGCGCCTCCCAAGCGTGACAGGCAGCATGTGGAGAAAGCAGGAAGGTGCTTGTTTGAAAATTTAACAAAGTGGGTGATGGAAGCTGGTATCATGGGCTGATCAAAGGTTGTCCGTAGAGGTGTTTGAGACCCCTGGCCTACATTCTGATGTGCCTTCCTAAAGAATGTCACTAGCGCTGAGAGACAATTTGGGGAATCTATGTACAGCTTATGAATTTCAATTTGATTTTATAAGCTTTTGTATCCTCATTTTATGACTCTACTGTGCAGTGCCTTGTGCACCTTGTGCTAAGACATGTTGACACCACTCCTCCCTATCTGTGAACAGGCTAATTGTTAAGGACTATCAAACACCTGCATAGATATTACCTGGGGAGAACAAGAGTAATTGTATCATAGGGAAAAAACAGTTTTTCCCCTGGCAACTTCTCTGCAAGGGTCTGGGCTTGGAGAATGTGTAACATCCCCAGAAGCAGAACAAAAGGAACCAGATGTTGGTAGTGGGACTTACAAATTCAAAGAACTCTCAAAGCAAGGAACAGGAAGCTCTGGGCAGGAGACGGGATCAGAGGATTATGCTTTTGTAGGAGAGGGGTCCTGTTTAACTGTAGTATCAGCCAAAGTCAAAGGAAGCTAGACAGAGCAGAGAGAGAAATTGAGCTATGATTCAGAGAAGCTATGAGCTGCAGGAGGATCCAGGACATCCAAGAGGGCTCTGAGTGTCCTTCCTGAGCAAGTTGTACCCTTCTATACCAATATTCCAGTCATACATATTAACCCACCAGGTCTCTGTGATGCCAACTATGTCATAGTTGTTTTTATTTACTAGCATTTCAAGTTCTTCCTGCTTATTCCCCATACATCTCGCATTAGTATAGACATCTAAGATACAGATTTGATTCTCACCCCCCTCCCCCCCCCCGCAGTTCTGTCTTGTCTCTCCCTTATCTCTGCTAAAACAGCCCATGCCTCTACCCCCTCACCCCCAAATTCCAACCCTTCTCCCAGGTCTCCATGTTTTTGACTTACCATATTTTGACTTATTATTTTTGCCTTTTTATAAAGTAATGGTGTTTAGAATCCTCTTCAAAGATCAGCTCTGTGTCTGTGTGTTTCACCTATCACATGCCCCTGAAAAGGTGAACTGTGAACCCAAAGTGCTCACATGGTGGAACTTCGGGGAGTGGGTGTACTTAAACTACAGGAGAGACTGGGCAGGGTATGTGAGAGAAAGCACAGGTCCAGAGACATAAGGCAACTGAGCCACATGGTCCCATTTCTATGAAGGGATAACGGACAGAGACCAAGCAAGGCCAAAGGCCAAGGAAAGAGACCGTGCGTAAGTCTACTGAGACACAGGGAAACTCAAGAGCACACGGGTACATAGTGTAATGGACTCGACCACAGCAACCATGTGAGTGTCCAGCAACCTTTATCAGAGCTATGCGAGAAAAGCTAATACTCACTTTTCTAGGGTGGTTGGCTGTAGAACTCCAGTAATCCATCCCAGAGAAACTAATAGAACATAGCTGAGATCACCAGAACATTGTGGTTATTATTTATTTATATTATGCTGCCATCTAAAGGCCAGGCTCCCACTGTGCAAGCACTATTCAAATAAAGTGCAAGTCCCTGCCCCAGAGAGCTTTCTGTTTCCACTCACATCAGAAATATAATTTGACCATATCAATGAATGAAATGTCCTGCTTGAGGTCTGTCTGGCTACCAAAAAGTATTAGTGAAATTAATGCAGAAACTAGACTGATCTACACTTCTGAGACCCAGACTGTTGTCCAGTTCCAGAGGCAAAAGTCCCTGCTTCAAGAGGTCTGATGTTTTCTGCAATTGCAGGGGAGGTTCCTTGGCTATCTATCAAGTCTGAAGTGCCTTCTGGGCCAGCAACTGACGAGTTGGAGGACTTCAGCTCTCCTATTTCCTCTTTTTCTGCATCCTTTATGTGAACTGTCTTGGGAAAAAAAATCATTTTCATTGCCAAAGAAGCTGTGGCCTCTGGTTACTCCCTGATTTTGGAAGGGATATAAAGAAACATTCATGCTTCAATCATAAGCAAATCTCTACTGGGAAGTGGTTCATGTCCCCAGAAGGAATTTCTGGAGGCACATTTTGAGAAATCCCATTCAGGGGTTAACCAGACAGATGGTGCTAGCAATCGCAGCCACTGGAGATAACTTGCTACAGATGACCACTACCAGGAAATGGCTGAGGCAGTGAAGATTTTGTTCTTTGCTAAAATCTTTTAACAAGGCTCGTAAAATTGTGGTGAGAGGCAGGCCTGCTTTGAGCACTGAACAAGTAATGCTCCTACATTGGGTTCAAAAGTTGTAGAGTAGCCTGGTTGGACACTTGTGGGTGAAGGCATCTATGCTCAGGAAAAGATTATCCATTTTCCTTGGATAATCGGCAAATTTGTCAACTTCTCGGTGACTTGTATCTCTCTGATTAAATACTTCTTTAGTTAGGGAATAGTTCTGAATAATCAATAAAGTGCCTGATCAGGCAGTCTGCTTTCTGATTTAAGAAACGCCTTTGTGGAACTGGCTTCACGGGCAAGATAGGAGACTGCCCAATGTACAGTGTATCCATTATTTCAGAGTGGAATTTTGAGCTTGTGGTCCCATCTCTCATGTTTTTCAGGCATCATACTAGCATTGTAGTAGATTGCAGAAGTCAACCCTGAAGTTGTTGCTTGAAGCTAATTACCAGGTTCATTGCCCTTAGCAATAACATTTATTCTCCCCTTCCTCCACCCTCCACTTTTGAGAGTCTCAACCCCCAACCTGTAAGATGTTGCACCGTACGCTCCTCATGCCAAGAGGCTTGGATCAGCTATCTGTACTCAAATTTCTTTTAGCGGGGTACCCTCTCCTTCCTGGATCACTCTTCCAATTACAGGAACGTGTATCAAAGAATGCAGACATGCCTCTGCATCATGTCTGGTGAGTCTTCCAGATTCTCAGTAGGTGCCTTTTGTTTCATGTGGAGCCTTATCTGTGGTACAATATCTATGTGAGACTAACAGTCCCAGAAGTTGAAGGCAGAGATGCATCACTGACTGTTGGCTTGCATTCTTTACATTCAGGATCTGGAACTTCTTAAGAATCTTTCTGTGATGGGATCTCTGTTCACTCACAGGTGGGAGAGTTTCTGAACTAGCTGGAGTGAGCACTCCATCAGATAAACTATGAATTTGTGTGCGGGGGGGGGGGGGGGGGGGGGGGGGAGTGGCAGAAACTGAATGGGAGGGTCTTATAGCGCAAATGAGTTTGTGTGGACAAATATTAGGCAGTGACATAGCCTTAGGGATATACAGAGGTTAGCATCCACTAGATTCACTTAAAGTCTTAGAGATATCACATCCTGAATGTGACTTTCACCATCCGTTTGTTCAGTCGTTGTAGGTCTGGTATTGTTGCTATTACTCCTCCTCCTATTTTCTGTAGAGTGAACAATATGGACTGAAGTCCTAAGGATTTTTCTATGAATGAAACAGGTTCTACTGCTCTTGTGTGCAATTTCCTTCTTGATAATTTGGTTTGTCTAGGTCCCTTGCTATCAGAGATTAAATGAACAACAGATGAGGTTCTAGAAAAATAATCATAGAAAACTCTCCAGTACCCCCCCCCCCTGAAGTCTAATGGATCCAGGTATTTGTAAGTGAGAGACTTTGACCCCCTAGATGGCTTTTTGGCTGCTGACACAACCTGCCCTACTTATGCAGAACTTTGGAGCTGAAAAGATGCAGTAGGGATTATTGTTATTTTGGCACGGGTGTTTCCAAGGTTCAAGGGCTGCTTGCTGGGGTATGAGGCATCCTTTCTTCAATATCTCTAAATGTAGTAGGGTCAAAAGGAAAGTCTCTGTCTTGACAGATGATTTACAAATTTTTAGAGGCCTCTAATAAGGGCTTGCCAGTATTTTCTCCTACTATTTCATCCAGTATTTTGTTCAACATTTGACAGCCTGTGAAAACGGATGCACACAAATTTCGAATGTTTTTCTGCTGAGTCACAGATGGCATCTGGATACAGAATTTGATTCTTTTGTCTAAGCTGCAATTTGCATGGCATCCATCCATGCAAAGGAGAATAAATGGGAAGTTAGATGTATACAGAAGAGAATGAGACACATTATTTTGCCTCTTATTTCCTATGCGTAGCCAGATCCTACATGTCCACAGTCTTTACCTGGACTGATGGAAAGGGAATCCTGTAAAGAGAAGACAACTCCAAACACCACATCTGAATTACAGCCATAAAACCAACTGTTTAATTGAAGCTATTTAAAAAAACATGTGAGGCGGTATAAATGATAAAATTATAATTAGGAAGGAATAGCTAGCACTTTTCAAAAAAGCTTTAAAACAGCAACAGGACACTTTACAAAAAGATTTGTAGGGATAAAGTTTTCAAACTACAGGTATTGTATAAAGGTAACACAGGTATCTTATAAAAGAATACAGCAACAGAGACAAAATGGGTACTCAAGCTCCTCTGAAACTAATAATCTTCTTGATTAAAATGTATGTTCAAAAACTATTTTAACAATGACTAAATATTTCAGATTTTAATTTACAGCTCCCCGGTGTAGGCATCACACTATACACGTCTTCCAAGCAAATTGGCAATACATTTCTATTTAACCATGAGTGGTGTCATCTTCCACAAAGTCTTTGGCCATCTCTGCTGTGATCACATCAATATGACTAACCTAATGGGGAAAAAATAGATATATATTAAAAGTAATGTCTCCTAGATAGTGAAGGCCTCACTTTGAGAAAGTGCCAAATGAGACCCAGTGATTGGACTATAATAGTGTCAATTGAGATGAATGGCTCTAGAACACTGGAAGATTGGGATTATGTGAACTGCAGGTTTTACCGCCTTTTCAAAAGAGAGATTGATGACAATGGTCAGAATCGGTACTCTTCAAGCCCAGACACCAACAGCTCACATGCATCTCTGTTGTGAATACATTATAGACATGCAACAAATGAATCCTTGCTATTTTAATCATGATTCTGTCATGAGGGAAGTGGAGACTTCCAACCATGCTGCACAGGCAAATCAAGCAGCGGCTATGTGATGTGGACACAGATCCACTAGACACTTGGTCATCTAAGGTCACTGTCTATCACTTGTGACTCTAAACAAAACTGAAAATTTAATTTTCCAGCCCATTGAGCTAGCTTAGTCTCACCAAATGTTCAATACCAGCAACATAATTTTGTTATATTTATTTATAGCCAAATATTTACCTTGTTTCTGAATTTTACACCATAGAACTTATCAGCCGACTCAAGCAGTTCAGGCCTAAAAGTTGTTGTAATAAACTGGGCATGTTCAGCTAGTTCCATAATCATATCTGAAAAATAAGGATATCCTTAAGCCAGCTCTCTTTTCAATAAACAGGCCACAATTCTTACTAAGAGGCAAACAATAACAGTTGCTCTTTTCTTGGTGAACAAAAAACAAAAGTGCCCAATTTTTATTAGATTTTACATGTAGTAACATCAATTATGTGTTATAAGAAATACCACCATTTGGTGTACCAATGAATTGACCCTTTATGATAAGTCACAGAAGTTTGATTTAGTAAGCATTCATCTCATTTCAGTCATAAGATATGCATGCTGCAAAAAGTTGGATTCAGAAAAATCTATTTGCCTATTTCAGAGCCAGAGTAAAACTTTTCCCCAATTGTAATCTTTTAAGCAGATCTTTTAGAAATTGTATGCTATACGTAGACATTTCTTAAAATTAATTTTGCAATGACTTTTTGAAAGATACAAAGATAACATAGCCAAAGTAATACAATTTTCTGTATTTACTGCATCCTGTCATGCATGTAGAAACAGTAACATATGTCCCTTTACTATGAAAAAAATTGTTTATTTGAATAAACAAACATTATTTTTAGCCAGATTATTCTTTATTGAGGAAGAAACAAACAAAACCTTTACCTGAAACCGCCTTTCTGTGCTGAGCATCCAGAGCTTGGTCAATTTCATCAAACAGGTAAAAAGGAGCTGGATCACATTTCTGGATAGCAAAAATCAGAGCTAGGGCCACCAAGGACTTCTGTCCACCTGAAAGTTGCTGCATTTCTCTCATTTCACCCTGTTTTCCTGTAAATGACACCTAAGAACATGCCATAACAGGAGTTAACTCTACTGTATTAGGACATCAAATATTGCTGTACGGTGTTTGAATTTAATTATTCATTATAACTTCACTTTCTAGCGCTCATTTTTAGAAACATAATTACTGGTCTACTAAAAGAATACTACAAATATTGAAATGCAAAGATTTTCTTTACCCTAATCCCAACTCCTGTGAACTGGTCTACAGATGGCACACTGCTCTGAGATCCAGATCCCCTCTCGCTCTCAGCACTGCCTTCACCCTCATCCTGGGATTGACTGCCCTCCACATCTCCTTTCTTCATCACTAGCGTGGCTTTGCCACCAGGTACTAACTTCTGGAACACCTCACTGAAGTTTTTTGACACCTTGGAAAACAAAAAGTGAATGTCAATTCAGGTTCATCTATATGCAAACAGACACAGTCTAATCTGAAAAGCAGATTACAACAGCTATTTTTACATGATATTATACTAATAGATTATCCTTAAAGAACAGAGATATGCTTGCATACTATAATTCACAGCATTTACTGTAGAAATCCAGTAAACAAGAAAAATTGGCTTTTTAAAATTTTTCATCCTTTTTGTAAGGTCTATGGAAAGGGACAAGACTCATACTATTATAAGACAGTAAACACCACAGGATAAACTTGCTGCTTCCCCAGGGCATGATCCAAAGCCCAGTGAAGCCAATGGAAACTCATGGACTTCAATGGGCTTTAGAGTAGGCCCAAATTAAACAGGATATGGGAGTGCTGTAGAGAGCGTTCACCTTGCATTGTATGCAAAATGTGCCCTCACACCCTTGATCTATATTAGGAGCAGCTTTGATGAGTTCCAAAAAGAATCTTACCCAGTTCCAAGGTGAATTCTGAAGGTAGAGGATTTAAACTAGGGGGTTCTCTATAGATGGCTCTTATACGTAGTACATAATGAGTACGAGCCAAAAGAAAAAGGTGTTTTAAAGTGCTTTGAGAATCTTACTGGCTCTTAACACAACTCAAGCATTGATCTGTTCCATCCTACAAAGTTACAGCACAGAAAAACTAAATTTTCTTCCGACTTCATAGTCTTATCTAATGGCTTCCAGTATTACCTGTTTGAAAGTAAGTTGGATAGCTTCATATTTTCTGAGTTCAAGGACATTCATCAGCTCCATAATAGATTTGTAGCCCCTATCCAGCTCCTCCTGTCGTTTTATCAGCTTCTCCTTCTGCTCTGAGAAGTTAACAAACTGGTCTAAAGCTTTTTTATTGACATGGCTGTATTTTTTCAGCTCTGTGTTGCACTGCTCCAGCTTACGGAATAACTGAGGAAAAATAACACAAAAAAAAGATATCTTTGGGTTCTATTCCAGTTTGACATTCAAGAGGTGTGGCGCTACACCCCCAGGCAAGATCATGTTATGCTTTTGCGATAAAACCAAGCACACTTGTTACCTGTTTTAAACTCAATGTCTGATATTTTTCAAAGGCCTCCTGTGGAAGTGAGCCCAATTCTCTGATTTTCTTCATGCATTCCTCCTTCTTCTTGAGAAGCATGCCTTGCCGATTTGTCATCTTTTCAAGTTCTTTTGTGTCATGGTTAATTGCATCCATGTGTTCCTTCTCCATGTTCTTCCAGCGTTCCATACTTTTTTGGAGGTCTTTAATCCCTGCTTCTGTTTTGTCAATTGAGTTATCCAGATCTGAGATGTGAAAAAGCAAAGTGGGATATTATGCCTGTGTAAAATTAGCAGTTATCCAGCCACTGACCTATTAAAAAAAAAATAATCAGAAAGCCTACAGAGTAAAGATGTTTAAAAAAAAAAAAAAAGGCAAGTTACCCATGAGGTTAAAAAAGCTGAAAAAAAAGTTTCATGGATATCTTATATAATTAAAAATCTTATTGAAGAAAGTATATAGAATTCTGAGTCAAAACTTTGGGACTATTTCTTACATTAAAGAAACTCTAGTATAAGGCTGTGCTAAACTTGGCTATTTGGCATGAAAACCACTGAAATCTGTGACTGTCACATGACTTCATGCAAAACCCTAAGACTGACCAGGTTTGCCTGAAACTGAGGTCATGATCATAAACCTTAAAGAGGCACATAGTGTAAGTCAGGACCCAGGTTAGACCCGTGAATCATTTAAGTGCAGTATCCTGTCTAACACTGGCTAATATTATATAGTTTAGGAGAACGTGTCAAGACTCCATAAACAATTATGCAAGAATGTGCCCATAAGGAAGGTTTCTTTCTAACTCCCAGGAGTTAGTGGTTGACTTGTCTTTAAACCTGAGGGCTGATATCTCCTTCACAATTACTTACTAGGATTAAAATATCATACACGTTTTTATCCTTTATGGATTACTACAAAATTATTTGCGTCAGTAATATTTTGTTAAATGAGTTTCCCAGGCTAATTATATATTGTGTAAAAATGTTCTTTTATCAGTTTGAAATTTATTTCAATGTTATTAGTTGCCTCTTATCTCATGTTATGCTCAATTCTTTTACCAAAATGAATACCATTGGCACATTACACCCCAGATTCTTCAGAGAAATGTAAGTAAAAATGAAGCTACAGAAGGAAGTTACAAAACTGCACAGTGCATTGCAAAAAACAGAAAGCCATTTACAGATGAGGAATATATATAAAAAGTTTTTCTCAGCAGTTCGGAGGTTTTGTTCAATGATTTGCCAAATAAAGATACGATCATTTCTAGAATAAAAGAACTGCCTGTCTCTGCCAGAACAGTTTAGAGAGGCATAAGCAAAATGGCAGAAAACATTAATGAAAAGCAGATGACTGCATTAAAAGACTGACAGCCATGTTTAGCATTGCAGTTGATCAGAGCATGAATATAAACAACGTTCCATGTTTGGCTGTTGTTGCAAGATATTGTGCTTCTGACGAAATCCAAGAGGAACTTTGTTGCCTAAAACCCCTGCATGGCACAACAAAGGGGGAAGATATAGTGGAAAGTTTTGTAAACCATTTTGAAGAACGAGGAGTTGACATCAGAAAAATATTTTGTGTGACAACAGATGGCGCTCCTGCCATGGTCAGAAAACAGAAGGGATTTGTAAAGTTACTTGAAGATCAAATTGGCCGCCCTACAGTCAAATTTCGCTATATCATCCATCAAGAAAACCTGTGTGATAAAATTTCTAATTCAGATCTTAATAATGTGATGAATACAGTGGTGCGAATTGTGAATTTCCTTGTTGGTCGATCTGCTTTGACTCAGACAGTTTCAAGCACTGCTAGAAGAGAGGGACAGTGCTTATAACGACATTCCACTTCACAGCAATATTTGGTGGA